>NC_091836.1:6286742-6589772 GCF_037783145.1 Equus przewalskii
GGGGTGCATCTTTTACCATAGCACCAGGCTAAAACAAGATTAGACTCGGTTACTTGGAATCTTAGCAAATTTGAGTTCTATCACTGTAAGAAATCACAGCTATCATGACTCCCTTTGGGGAGACCTGACTTTGACCATCAAGTCTGAAACTAGGGCATTTTGGGGGCATGGTTATTTGAGGCATGAGTTCGGTAAGGAAGTTAGTGGAGCTGAATCCAATGGACGCACAGGAGGCTTATGTTCTCAATTCTTCAGGTTGAAGTCAACAGCTCTAAACTTTGTAAAGGTCAGGCCAGTTTGTTATGGACTCCTGGTAATGCTCCTTTACATTATAGAGTTGCTAATGAATTATATCCTTCCATCTCAACCTCCAGACTGAGAAAGTCAAAAGCTTTAATTGAGGGGCCAGCTCAGTGGTGTAGTGGTTAAGTTTACATGCTTTGCTTTGGCAGCCTGGTGTTCATGGGTTCAGATCCTGGACTCAGACCTACATACTGCTTTGCTCATCAAGACATGCTGGGCAGCATCCCACAAACAAAATAGAGGAAGATTGGCACAGATGTTAGCTCAGGGACAATCTTCCTCACCAAAAAAAAAAAAAAAAAAAAGGCTTTAATTGAGTCTTTACTAGAGTCATAAATTTGCAGCCCTTCTTTGGAGTAACGAAGTGAGCAGCCAATGTTGAGAGAATATAACTTCATTTTTTATTCTGGTAGTTTCCAAGGTAGAGCTGGAAATAAACCAAAGGCAACTCCACACAATAATGGGAGACATACTGCCTTGCAGAGAAGGAGGAGCCGCCTTGCTAATTAAGGAAATATGCCCTTTCCCAGCATGAGTTTAGGCAGTACCGTCTCCACCCATATTACACCTGTCTAGGAGAGGTGCATGTATTACTCTAACAGGTTCCATAATATAATAAAATAACTGAACACACCTGCAACTCACACAGAGGGGACTTCTGCAAAGGAAATCTGACCTGGACACCCACATCTACCCTTGGCTGTTGATCTTGGGCCTGGGACCCACCCTCATGCATCTTCTGCACACTTCTGTGGCCATTGGGAGTCAGGGACCACTCCTGACCTTCCTGCTGTAGCTCCTGAGTATGCTTCCACAGCAAATCACTCAATTTGGGAAATGTGTGTGGGGGTGAGAGCAGGGCTGCCTTATAAACATTAGATGCAGTAGGCACAGTGCCTAAGGCCCACAATACTTCTGGGCATGCGGGAAATGTTCTAATTTCTTTTAAAATGTGAAGAGAAATTTTGAGGTCAAAGAAAATGTTTTAATATATATTAATATATTCATCTTTATATCATCTAAGTTGTAAGATATAATTTTTAGTATTTTTTTAATTAAAGAAAGAGCCCACTCTTAGGGACAAGGAAAGTCAAAATGCCACCCTGTGGTCATTGGGGCGGGGCTTCCTGCTGGAAGTAATGGATTGTCACAAGTAAAGAGAGTGCTTGGGGGAGGAAAGTACAAACCTGACGGCCAGAGAACGACAGGAGGAATAGGGAAGAGAAGATCTCCATTGTAGCCATTTTCCTTTTGTTTTATTTTGTACATGTGTAAGTACTCTTAAATCCTTTCTGGAGCACAATGGGGTACACATAAAGGAACAGAAATACCTGTACAGACAGAATATTCAATACTCGTAAGTTCAGGTCTCCAGAAGGAGTTAACTGACCTTTAGAGCACTCCCTATAGACCATGAGGCAGATGACGTATTTTGGAAAGATTTCCATCACAGTGGTTAGGCAGTTAACATCTAGTGCATAACGGGAATTTTTCTTTCTCCAGACATTTCAATAATGTATTTCTCATAATTTGTTTAAAAAAAAAGAGACAGAGGGAGACTGTTCATGTTACAGATTAAAGAAAACTAAAGAGGCGTGCCAACCAAATGCAACGTATTATAAGGACCTAACTACACTCTGGACAAGAAAAAAAGTTTTAAAAGACATCTGGGGACACCGGTCAAAATCTAACTATGGACTGTAGATTAGATAATAGCATTTCATCCAAGTTAAGTTTTGTGATTGTATTGTGGTTATATAAGAGAATGGGAAAATATTCTTGTTCTTAACAAATACACATTGAAATATTTGGAGGTCAAAGGGCAGGATGTCTACAGCTTCTTTGTAAATAGGTCAGAAAAAAATATATACATATAAAGAGAAAATAATAAAGCAAATATGGCAAAATGTTAACTGATGAACCTTGGTGAAAGGTTCTTTGTGCTATTCTTGTAACTTTTCTATAAATGTGATATATTTCAAAATAAAAGGTTAAAAAATGAGACTGTTCAAAATTAATCCAGTAAATACTGTTGAAATAAAGTCCAAAGAAGACAACGCCATTGATGCAGTAATTTCACAGGTGCTCAACCACCTACACCTGTGCCTGGGGAATTAATTTTGCACTAGCAGGAACCATGGTTACTGAGCAAACAAATTACCTGATCTGAACATGTCTGCGCTTGTAGGTTGTCTGACTTACAGGGTTTTCCTAATAAAATTCATTTAAAAAATTAAGCTACAGTCACAGGACTGAATAACTAAAAAATTGATTTTATAGCTGGCTTGAAGGATGAGTTTAGATGAATCTTTAGTTGTATTTTTCCTCATTGATAAAATTCAGATACCAATGCTTAGGCCCACAGTAGGCATGATCTATGTTTCAAATGAGTGAATACTATATTCTCTTATTGAACTATGCTGGCCTACGTTCCCTTCAAATCAGAACCTAAGACAAGGGCTTGGACGCAGTAGTTTATTTGGGGAAGTGATTACAAGGAACAGTAGAGAGGGACTGGGAAAAACGGAACAGGCAAGGATGAAGTCAACCCAAGGATGTGTCATCAAGCTGATCACCACTGTGGCATCTGACGCTTGATCTCACTAGGACCCTCTGTGAAGCCACAGAATGCATCACCAAATTGTCTGCCCAGTGGTTGCAAAAGGGATGATTTATCCATTATCTCCCATCCCACATTGGCCAACGGTTGCCCTATGAGATGTTAACTTCCTTGCACTCAGCTTTGCTCCTGCGATGGAATGGCTGAGTGGATTCTTGGGGTATCCTATGTAGTAGGGAAGCCCTGAGACAGAAGTGAGAGATGTATGGTTTACGTTGTGTGCAGCTGATCACCACAGCAACGGCTGGAGCTAAAAGGTGGTCCGAGCAAAATGTAAAGGAATTCATGACACAAGAGTCGTCCATGACTTAACAACATTGTAAGCTGGTATGTAAATGTGAAGTAATTTGACAAGAGTCTGCAAATACAAATGTGGCAAAAATTGTACTAAATCTCTTTTTGCAAAATTTGTCCATAACACGTTCTTAGGATAATAATAACTAATTATCCAATTTTTATTACATGCCAAACACTGCATTAAGCAGCATCATTGTCATTATTTCATTTAGTCCTCAAAACAACCCTGGGACGTAGCTGTATCTCAATGTCTCAATCTGGGGTGATTTGCCCTCCAGGAGACATTTTTGGTTCTCATAATTAGAGGTGAGACTGGCATCCAGGGAGTAGAGGCCAGGGATACTGCTAAACATCCTACACTGCATAAGATGGCACTCTACGATAGCAAATTATCTGGCCCAAAATGTGAACAGTGCCAAGGCTGAGAAATCCTGGCATATCTTTATCCCCATTTTATAGTTGAACAAACTGAGGCTACATTTTCTGGAGTCAGAGAGCTAGTAGGTAATGGAGTGGGGATATAAAGTATGGTCTGTCTGATTCTAAAGCCCATGTAACCATGCTGTACTGCCTCCCTACACAGGGAAAATGTAAGTGCCTTTAAAACTCATATGTGGAAGGCACCATGGGACAGATTCGTACGTCAGTTATTATAGTAATCTCTGTCATATCAGTATGATAGAGTTGAAAAATGCCAATAATGATTGGAAATAATTGATACTTCTGATTTTATAATGAGTCAGTATTTGGAAAATGGAAAGGATTTAACTGTTTGAAGTCACTTATGTGCATTCTCAGCCTTTCTTGTCACTCCATAGTGCTGTCACATCAGTGCAAGTCAAATTTACCAAGAGGTGGTAAATACGGAAACATGGGATAAAGATTATTCTTATATTTAGAAATAAAGCATGGATTTTCAAAAGTAGATTCCTTGTCCAGATTCTGTTTTCCACTTGCCTTCCTTTTTGACATCACAGCTTATGATCACTCACAATTTCACACTTGTTCCTTTTCAAAGAAATGTATAATTCCTTGGAGTGGCTCCACTGAGCCAAGTCCAAGACTAGCCATCTCTGCGCAAGGCCATCATTACCTCTTGCACTTGCCAGCCCTCAGGATTAATAGTTTCCCAAGAGAACCTGATAAAAGAGTATTCTGACGGGGAGTAAAAAGAAGGCAGAGGATGGCACATTACACAGGATTTGGGCTTTTTCCTCTAGAAAGGGTTGTATCTAAAGTAAGGCAGATCACCTTATTGGAGGGAGGGGAATAGGGAATAAGTGAATACGGTGTGGGCTCAGGTAATCAGACCTGAGTTGGAATCCCAGCTCTGCCACACAAGCTGTGGTGCCTTGGGCAAGTCACTGAAGTTTCTAAGCTTCAATTTCCTCATCTATAAAATGGGGATGATAATATTTTCCACAAATCCAGGTATACTGCAAGTATTCAATAAACATTAGCTATCATATTTATTTAATTTTAGGGCCTCAAGTACAGAGAGTTGAATTAATCATATTCTTCAATTCACTGTACGTGATTCTCATGAATCTGCAAGTTCTATACTGCCTTATATTTTGCTTTCCCTTTCACTTCCTCCATTCCCACTCCTATTCTTCTCCCTTATATAGGTACTGATTTATTGTGTCTGTTGGGTATCCTTGGATATATATGTTTACTTGAAAAAAATTAGTCCATATCCATGTGTCCTTACAGTTTTAAAAGTTAACCTATGTGATATTCTGCCATCGTATAGATCTCAATCTTTTCTAGCTCTTTGTTCATTCAACACAATGTATTCAAGACCTATTCATGCTGCTGACTGTATCTCCAGGTGGCTGTTCTTGACTGTTGGCCTAGTTTTCCACTCCATGCATCTACCGCCTTTTATCTACCCACTGCCCCTTCTGATGGGCACATAGGCTGCCACCCGAAATAACTCTGATGAACAGTCTGTACATGTGCCCTTATAACCTCAGCACAAGCTTTGTGACAGACCCACAGTAGTATTTAGTAAGGTTCTACAGATATTTACAATTAAAATAATCTTTGAAAACCAGCAATAA
The DNA here is from genome assembly GCF_037783145.1 of Equus przewalskii. NCBI lineage: Eukaryota > Metazoa > Chordata > Mammalia > Perissodactyla > Equidae > Equus > Equus przewalskii. The sequence goes on from NC_091836.1 coordinate 6,292,026, forward strand.
AAGAGGGGAGCTTCCTGAAAATGATAAAGACCATAAACCAGATAGTTACAGCAAACATCAAACAAAACGGAGACATTTCAGAAATAGTCCCCTTAAAATCAGGAAGATGACAAGAATGCCAGCTCTTACAGTACTTTCAACATTGTACAGGAAAACTTGATCAACATGATAAGAAAAAGAAAGAAGAAAGATGAGATAAAGTTGTTATTATTTGTAGATGATATGATCATTTACATGCAAACTCAAGGAAATCAAAAGACAAGCCATAAGCACTAAGGAGTTCAGTAAACTTGATAAACAACATCAACTTACAAAAATCAGTATCACATGTCTATACTTAATCATAACCAACTAGGAAATATAATGAAAGCAAGTTACAGTACACAATAGTGACAAAAACTATCAAATTTCCAGAAATTAAACAATACACAAACTTTTATAAAAAAAATTTAAATGCTGTTAAAGGACGTAAGGAGAAACTTAAATAAATGGAGAAATCTAACATTGTAAGGATGAGAGTTCTTTACAAATTAATTTATATAGTCCACACAATGCCAATTAAAAACTAAGCCAGATGTTGAAAGAGGCTTGACAAACTTATTTTATTATTTACATAGAATACAGTTTGTGAATAAATAAATCAATTGAAAAAATATCAAACAGTAAAGACTTGCTCCCCTAGATTTTAAGAATACTATGAAGAAATAATAATAAAAAGTGGTAAAGTACTGGTGCAGAGTAGATATAGATAAGTAGAATAGAAATGAAGGCACAGAGACAAATCTAGGTATACTGTGTGGGGATTTGCCATTTGCTGGAGGTGGCTCCGCAAACCATTACATAAGGTGTACGCTGTTTACTAGATGACGTTAGGGGAAAACGGCTCACTTCATATAGAGATAAAGTTAGATCCTGCCTCACGTCATATATATACATATGATGAACCCTGAAAGATACAAAATATTTAAGGTGAACAGGAAACTTAGAAAGTTAATAAAAGAAAATGTCACATAATGTCCTTGTAAACTAAGGCAGAGAAAATTTAATTTCAAAAAGTACAAACTATAAACTTAAAAATTGGTAGATCTGACTACATCAAAACTAAAGATTTTGGTAAGAGAAAAGACTTCATAATCAAAATTAACAAGTGATAGATTGGGAGTAGATATTTGCAATGTTTTTTTTAAAAAAAAGATAAAATTTCTTCCAAATCACAAAGAAAAACATTAGAAACCCAACTATAAAAATGGCAACGGATATAAATAGAGAGTTCACTGAAGGGATAACTTCATAGCTGTCACACATATGAAGAGGTGCTTACCCACACCAGTGAGCGGAAAGGACAAACTGAGAAAAGGAACAGCGTGGTGCAACCTTACACACAGAAGATGGGGAAAACCCAGAAAGTTGGATAATGCCAAATTTCGGGGGTTGAGGTGATGGAAAGAAAAGGGAATCGAGGCCCCCGCCCCTCCTCCTCCCAAACTCTCCCCTTCCCCCCTCCGCTCCCAAACGGCCCCTTCCCCTCCCCCTCCGGAACCCCGCGGGCAGTGCGCGCCTCCTCCGCCCACGCGTGGGCCTCTAGTGCCTTTCCAGCTAAGGAGCCAGAGATCCACTTCCTCCGCTGGCTCCCGGCACAGCCTCCCATCTGGATGCCAAAGAAGAAACACCCTAATTGAGACTTTGCTGCCTTTCAAGTCACTCAGGGCTCCTCGGGAACATGAGTGGACGGGCCCGCGCGAGGGCACGAGGTATCGCCCGTGGCCCCAGTCCCGCCGAAGTGGGGCGCACCCAGGCCTCCCCGCAGGTGCGTAGACCGCTTAGCGGATATGGTCTTGCTCTCTCTTACCACTGTCTCCTTCATGGACACCGCCTTCCTCTGCGTATATCCCTTCCTCTCTGCCAGAAGTAGTGGCTTATCTTCTCTATCAAATTTGAGCCTTCCAGGGTTTCTCACGTTTTTCTCTTAAGGTATTAATGTGGATGTTTTGATGATAAAGAGGACTGAAAATTGGAGGCAAGTGTCATTCTTTTATACTTTCTGAGTTTTAATTAGTTGGTTCGGTTTTAACTGTCCTGGCAAAAATTGCTGTGCCTTCAATAATACCCTTATATGGCATACAATCCAATATGATTCGTCTGGTCAATTCATATATAAAAATAAGCACTCTCAAACAGCTGTGGTTTAGATTCAACCACTGTTTGTTGAGCAACTACTGTGGGTAGGGCTCCTTGCCAGACTTAGGCGACTAGATTGAGTTGACCAGCAGATCAAGAACTTTTGAGTGAAGTTACAACTACAGACTCTTAGTAGGCGGAGCCGTCTCTTAGACCAGAAGTACTCGTGAGTACTCTGTGGTCATTATGCCTTTACTCTCATGAAGAGGTCTTCTCTTGACTTCAGCCATTTTTTTGCAAGCCAAGATATGTTCCTTCTTGTACAAAGAGAAGTAGTTACTGTGAAAAGAGAAAATATTAATGGTTCCCTTCACCTATTTTGTGAACTAATCTTGACCAGTTTATTCAGGAGAGTAAGCTGGTGACCCAGGTCTTTGGGCTCAATTTGTTTTCATACTACAGATATGTTCATTCTGGAGGCCCCGGGTCTGGGCCATGGAGGTGTGAGGTCTGGGCTCATCTGTACCGCCTGCTGAGCTCCCTGGGTGCAAGGATTTCATCTCTGCCTTTTTACACCTCCAGAGCCTAAAGCTGTATCTGGTACTAAAACCAAAATTTGATGAATGGGGAAAACTATAGCTCGTCCTTATCTTTTTTTCTAGAATGGGCCATCTCTTCTCATCATCTCTCAACTGTTTGACCTGTTAACATTAGCTCATGGTAATCTAATGACTTAGAATGTACTATGGTTCTTATTTTGTGATAACCTTTTGATTTATGACTTAATGTCTTAAATCTGACCAAAATATTTTTTCCGCTTTAGCCTACATCTGTTGATCTTAGTGACAGTGAAGCATCCTCTAGCAGTGGCTTTGTGGGAACAAGCAGGATTTCACAGACATGTAAGTGCAGTTCAGTTCCGTTCCATCTGAATGGAACCGGAGGGACTCTGCTAAGCCTACAGCAGCGGGCTGACTTCTTGAGCATTCCATTTTCCTTTTCTTGAAGGATCTGCCTGGGTTTGTTGTCTTTCTTTGGGACTCCCAAACATGGAGCCTGCCACTGAATTTCCTTCTAGTGCTTGGCAGTTAGAATCCACAGACATTAGGAAGCCAGTGTTTCTGATTCTTTCTGTTCACTGAATAATTTTGAAAGGACATTTTACAACTTTTTATGACATGTAAATGCCAATACCATTGCCTCCCAGGGGTGGTAGAAACCTGCACACCTGCTGCCACTTCTCCCTGCTTCCTGCCCCACCTGGGGTAGATGTCACCATTTGATGGTAGTTGCTTTCCCTGCAAGTCCAGATTTGGCCTGAGGATACTTGTCAACATGCTACTCCAAGTAGCCACTGTCACACAGTGTGAGTTGGTATGTCCAATGCACGAGTTTGCTAGGGTTGTTGTGACAAAGTACCACAGACTGGGTGACTTAAACAGTAGAAATGTGTTGTCTCATAATTCTAGCACTATTGCCACCATCCCAGGGTTATTCTAACTTCTCTTTCGGAATTTCTTTTCACATTTGCTGCACATTCTTGTGACTAGCAAGTGATGGAAACCCTTCGTCCTTTCAGGGTAGATTGGATTTTCGTGTATTTTTTACAATTGTGGTAAAATGTGCATAATGTAACATTTACTGTTTTAATCATTTTTAAGTGTACAGTCCAGTGGCATGAAGGACATTTACATTGTTGTGCAACCATCACTACCATCCATTTCTAGAACAGTTTTCATTTTGCAAAACTGAAACTTTGTACTCATTAGACAATAACGCCTCATTTTCCCCTTCCCCCAGCCTCTGACAATTACTATTCCTTGGTAGATTGAATTTTTAGAAACCACCAAACATCTTTTGAAACCAAGTGCAGAGAATGATATAATCTAGTGAGGATAACTGAATTTCTAAAAATTAAATAAATTTTGTAATTTTCCTGGGAGACTCAGACTCCACGGAGAAGGATATGGACAGCAGTTTTGAGCAAGTAAGAGTGCCATTTGGGGTAGTTGCCTATAGTGACTATACCAAAGGTCAGAGGTCAAGTCAGAGTCCTAGAGATTTGTCATTAGTATTAGTCATTACTTTGCAGTAATAAACCCATAATATTACAAAGGGGAATGATCTAGCATAAAAACTGATGGCAGTGTTCTGGGCGTTTCTCTTCTTGTCATTGGGAAAGGTGAGAGATTCAGCCCCAATCTGTGCAGAGGTTGGTGTGGACAATCTTAGTTCGTAGCTCTTCAGAGTTTACACAAGAGCTGAAGGAGGGAGAGCCACCTTCCATAGGTGGGTGTGGAGCAGGACATGAGGAGATAAGACTTTCTCCTTAGCCGAGGGGGGAGTCAGAACAATCCAAAATATTTTAAGAGACAGGACTAACTCAGGGTCTGTTATTTCTAACAAAACGTGCCATGCTTGCTTCACCGTTTTCAGTTTTTAGGCTGAAGACTGCTGTATAGTCATGATTGTTTTCACCATGTAGGCCAGTTTTATGAAAAACCACAAAAATCTTGAGTTTTGCTTCTAGATGCGTTTTTGACATAGTAGCTGTAAACAAGACCACTAGAATGAAATAGGAGATATTATGGTGTTCCCTTCGTATTTTACATGAAGATAGCATATCTTCTGGTGATGCTGGAAGTGCCTTCATGGAAAGAGGCGGGAAAATCAGACGAGACTTCATGGATTTGGCTGTCTGTACCAGAGAGAAATTGGCCCATGTGAGAGACTGCAAAACAGGTACCCAGTCTTCTTGTTACTTACTTTTTTAATGTTGCTTAAGAGTTTTGATTTCTAGATATAAAATTAAAAAGTTCGTGTATTATCTTAAAAGATATTTATTGACCATCTGCTATGTTTAAGGCATTATCTAGACACTAGTTATTTTAACCTTAATTCTCTCTTTTATTAATAGAGATAATAACATTTTCTCTAAAACTACATTTCACTTGTTAAAAACATTTTCTCTTTACACCTGGGGTAGGGGTCAAAAAAGATGCCTTGTCTAGTGCCAGCCTGGTGGCACAGCGGTTAAGTTTGCATCTTCTGCTCAGGCAGCCTGGGGTTTGCGGATCCTGGGTGCGAACCTACACACAGCTTATCAAGCCATGCTGTGGCAGGCGTCCCACATGTAAAATGGAGGAAGATGGGCATGGATGTTAGCTCAGGGGCAGTCTTCCTCAGCAAAAAGAGGAGGATTGGCAGCAGATGTTAGCTCAGGGCTGATCTTCCTCAAAAAAAAAAAAAAAAGTTGCTTTGTCTCTTTCCCAACCCTTTTTCTATATGGGGAATAGTAACTTCTCCGGTCTTCAGCTGTAAAAAGAAAGATGTGGCCTATTTCAGGAATTCTTTACCCGGATTCCGGGCTCGCCCTTGAAATTGCGCCCAGAATTGTAGGCATAGGCATTTTCAGGGAAGTAGGTCTTCTGTTTTCATTGGATTCTCAAAAGGCTTTGTGACTCCCTCCCAAAAGTTGAGACTTACTGATGCAGATCAGCCTTTTCAAACTTTTAAAAACCATGCAGAAAAATAAGAAATAGAAATATTGTTATCCAGCATACACACACTACACAAGTGTAATTGAAACAAAGTTTCATGAAATAATACTTGCCCTTAATCTGAGCAAGACACTCTGGTCCATTCTGTCGTGCTCTAGTCTTTTCATGAAATATGATGATTCACCTCGCTTACTTTCATCCCTGCATTCCTGATGGGTCATGACGACAGTTTGAAAATACTGGTGTAGAAGACCTTGATGCGTATTGCCAGCTCTGACATTCTGGGATTACTTCTCTTTGTCCGTTAATATGAGCAGCTAAACTATGTTGCCATTTCCTCAGGATCTGGGAGAACAAAGAAAGCTTTTCTTTAAAATGGCACACTCATTCCTTGCTCCTACCGGATGTATACCAAAGATCAAAGCTGAGGAAATACTAAGGCACATGTGAGACTTTTTCTTTCTCAGCACCTCCCGGGGGCTCATGTTTCCACTTCCTCCACAAAAAAAAGCATATTAGCGCCTATTTGATATAATTCTTTTCTGTAAGACAAACACTGGATGAGTCCTACAAAGAGAGGTGAGAAATACTTCCTTTGTGCCCTCTTAGATTCTGTTCTGGAGGGAGCTACGCCATCTTGAGCACTGACCAGTTCCATTGTGGCCATCTCTGAATTTGTCCTATGGACTTTGAAGAGGCGAGTAAAAAATTCTGTAGGGAATGGAATTGCCAGAAGCACACATGGCCTCCATGTGCCTGCAGAAAGTAGAAGCCCCGAGACCCTGTCTGTTTTCCCACAGGAAAGATGTGTAATTTCTTCCTCTCTCCCCAGTGCTCCCCTCAGTCTCTGAGGGCCTTCTCTGCGACTTGTAGAGCAGTCTAACCACTGAACTGTTTCAGAATTGTCAAAAGTAGGGTTAAATTTTGATTATTTGGATTCCTAAGAGGTTAGGGGTTAGGATTTGTAATTCATGGTAAGAACCAGACAGTTTCTTCATCATCTGACAGCAGCATAATTTCAAAGCAGCATCTGATAATATTACTCGAGCCAATTTGAATTGCACAGAGTCAGAGCTGGAAGGCACACTTTGGAAGGAGTCCTAGGGTAGTTGAATTCAGATGCTTTTCTCACAGGGACAAGAATGTCAGTGTCTGCTCTTATGTTCTTATGGGGCCTGCTTTACATATGATTTCTTTTTAACTCCCAACAGGTGTTTATAGGACTCCATAAGGTTATCAGGCTGAAGGTTGTGTCTTGTGTCACTGAACAAGAGTCCTTGCTTTACAGCAACAACTATGCATGTGCAAATAAATTTTTTAAAAGACGTGATTAATATTGACATCGTGTGATTTTTTTTTGGCTGAAAAATGTTATTTGTCATCCTCAGGTTCCAGTGGAATACCTGTGAAGCTGGCCACAAATCTCTTTGGTTTAGATTTGCCCCAGGACTGGCAGCTGTACCAGTATCATGTGACATATATTCCAGATTTAGAATCTAGAAGGCTGAGAATTGCTCTGCTTTATAGTCATAGGGAACTTTCCAACAAAGCAAAAGCATTCGATGGTGTCATCCTTTTTCTCTCACAAAAGCTAGAAAAAAAGGTATAGTATAGTTAATTTTTTACACACATGCAGACACAGACACACATATATGCATATATTTATACTCGTCCATCTATATTTAAGAGGTTAGCTGATTTTCATGACAGTTGGAATGAGTGTTTCACTCACTCCTGCCCCCTTTCCTGTTCCCATGCCTGAGAGAAAAAAAAGACTTCCTAATTAAGACCTCATCAGTATTGATTTCTTAATTAAGAAGCTGATGGTCTGGCATTTTAAAAATAAGAGCTGTAATACAAACACTGCTTTTTCAACTATTTCTTTTTAGGTAACGTGTCCTTGAAATAGATATCTTTTTTAAACTTTTCCCAAAATAAGCAAGACTTTAAGAAACACCATTTAGCCTGTGGCTTCAAAGCTTTAAATTTACTCTGCTTTTTTTTGCCCCTGTGCAATTGTGCCTGTGTATACAAATAACTTTCCTTCAATCACTGATTCTAAAACTGTCATTTCTTTCATGACTTGTTCTATCATATGAAATGTAAGTTATTGATATCACTCTTAAGGATACGTTTTTCATGGTGTGACCATTCAATATGGCAATTTTGTGATTCATATTCTTTTATCCATTTCTTTTACACCTCCAAAATTTTCAGTCCTAAAATAAAGATATTGGTAGTGATGTTTTTATCATATGGTTTGTTCTAAAGCAGTATTAAAATTACTACAAAGCAAAAAGAACCAGTTTTTGTATGAAAAATTAACATAGGACATGGGATTAAAACTTTATGCTCTATTCCTTGGAAAGCTTAATCATTTAGTTCAACATTTTGAACAGGATGGTACCAAGAGGATAAATGCAAATTTCTAGACTCCATGTAAATCTCTGTGAATTTCCTCAAGAAATGCATTTCTGAGCACTTGTGGGGTTTTATCCTTTTATGAGACCCTCAGATTTATAGGAGCTACTTGAGTGATTATTTCATCTGGATATGGAACTTTAAAATTATACTACAGGACTAAATTTAAAGGCATGGAAAATCTGGATCTGAAATTTAAGAACATTTTTATTCATCATCATAAGTCCTCATTGATCCCTCAATATTTTGTCTTATGACCAGATGTCGATAACATGCTAGTATGGCCTCTTGTGCTTAAATGATATATTTCAAGTTGTTGTTGTCAACAAGAGGGTGTAAGATCCTTTTGTTCTTGTAGATACATCTGTAGTAAGTTCAGAAATTTAGATATATTGAAATTCTTATATACTTCCCTTGAATGACCCAGCTTGCTTCAAGGTCCTTGCTTTGTACCTAACCAAAGTGGAGAATTTTTACTCTACAGATGCCAGGAATAAGTTCATATTACTTACTTCTCATTCAAAGTGAGCATGTGGTATGTACCACACACCTTCTTATTGTTGGGGATGGAATCTAATGAGGAGGTAGGTGAGTAAAATAGATGGTAAAGACATGGTGTGACAAATCAGGCCCGTTGATTTTATTTCCCAGACACAGATCATGATACTAGGTCTAGATGGAAGAGTGTTGTCTTATTCCTTATCAACATATGAATGACCTGTCACCCAGTGACAGTGAAAAAGAAATGGTAAAAAAGAAATAGTGTCCCAATGAAGATATGCTGTTCTCACCGTTTTATTCTGGTCTTAATATTGACTCAGGCTTAATCTTGCACACACACTCCGTCCCCTACACACTTCATAAGATGCTTATCTAAACTGAAAGAGCTCCTCCACTAATTCATTCCTTGCACTCCCGAATAGTGCCGTTCTAGGAGTCCTGTTCTGCTCCCTCCTAGCCTTCCTCTGTCTTTCAGACACCATCTGTGAATCTGTGGCCTGCACCTGGGTTGTTGTCACTGGTCAAATCTATTTGCCACTCTCTTGCATTCATTCTACACTTAAAGAGCCTACTGTGTACCTGGCAGGCTGCTGCCACTATGGAGGAAGCAAGGTTCTTGTTGTCAGAAAAATTTCAGTTTAGTACTGAAGTTGTGCAGTGAAAGGTAGAGTGAAGTAAGTGTCATAACAATACTTAGTTTCATTATGCTAATATTCACTGAGTGCTTACTAGGTGTTAGGTGCTGTGCTGGTTGTCCTCTGGATTAGCCCCAGCACCTCTCTCTTGGGATGAGCAGATCTGTACTTTATGTCCCACCTGCCACCACTGCTACTGGTATCCTACCAGATTACACTTCTTGAGCATTTGTTTTGCCAGGTTCTTTATATGCATCATCTTGTTTAATCCTCTCATCACTCCAGAGAGTTTAAGTATCTTACCCAAAGTCTTCATACAGAGCTTGATGAAAAGAAAGCTCATTCTCAGCAGGATACTTCAGTGGGAGTGATAATTCATTTCTTGGGTAGGATTTGGATCAGTGAAGGAGTGGCGATGGGGTCAGGGGGAGATTCCTAGACAGAAGGACTGGAAGGGGCAAAGGCACAATGATAGAGAGTAAGCGGTTGTTTTAGAAATTTCTGATCGTTCCAGTTTAGCCAGGAAGAAATGGAAGTTGTGGCTCCAAAAGTAAGAGAACTTTAAATGTCCTGCTGAGGAATAGGGCCTGTCCTCCACGGACCACTGAAGCCTCTGAGAGAGAATTTCCATGGGAGCTGGTTTAATTACAGTTACTCTGATTGCATCCTGTTGAATGTTTGACAGGAGAAAGTGGGAAGATTAGTAAAGTGCCAGTGGAATAATCTGGGCAGGATGTCAAAAGGGGTTGAACGAAGTGCTGCTATGCATAGGGATGAGATCCATGAATTACGTCATTTACTCTTCACTACCCTGGACTCACTCCCACTTTAGAGATGAGGAAAGGGCTTAAAGAGTTGAAGTAACTTGCTCTATATCACACAGGCTGCCGGAGGCAGGGGACCAGGGTCTGGCCAATTCCAAATCACGTGCTCTTAAGCTTTGTGGTAAACAATGGTATTGGAACAGCTGAAATAGATTATTAGAGACATTGCGAGTATAGATGTGCTAAGATTGGTCAACCAATTAGATAGCGGAAGGAGAAGTGAATGCTTGCTCCGAGGCTAGCAGCCCGGGGACTGGAGGGTGTGGGATCCAATAGCAGACACAGGAAGCAAGGAGGGGTTGGTGTTTGGTAGGGGAGGTGCAGGGGGCGCTGATGAGTTTGCTCTTAGATGCCCGTTGGGAACGCGGTTCCTGCATAGAGGTCTGAGCCTGGACCATCGCTGCCACCTTTCCCCAACCACTCAGGCCAGCATCGTTTGTTGTTTTAAGCCTTTGTCCTGAAATCCCTGCAGCGGTCTGAGCGCTCTTCATCTCTCCTGCTGCTAGGCTTCTCCCAGATGTCGATGAGCTCTTCCTGTAGCGCTCCATCTCTGATTTCTGTGCAGTTTTATCTGAAGGAAGAAATCACCTAGATGAAATATTTCATCCCCTGTGAAAGGACTCATTTCCCTTTGTTTCCATGCCATGAGGCATTCCTGCCCTACATTCTTGGCTCAGCTGTAGTTAAAGCCACACTTTAACTATAGAAAGTAGGGGTAAAATACCTAAGTGCTTACTAATGAACTGACCTCTGCTAATTTCTTACCCTTCTAAAAAATCCTTGCTCATTGATTTTTATGGGTTGATTTGTTCTTTCTGTTGTTCCAAAACCCTGCACTGAGCCCTTTCTGGTCTAAGGATGTAGTTACATTTAGTTAGGTAGGTGGTATAGAGACCTATTTCTGCATTCACTATATTGTTAGAACATTGTTCCAGATTATAAGAACCTTAGGGATTTCTCTCGACCTTTCAAAAATTTATAAAATCAGATTTCCTATCTGTTTAAACTTCTACCATTTTCGCCTCTCTCTCCCCACATTTTCTTTCCTTCTTGTCTGTCCCCTCTCCTTTGCTTTCTTTCTCTCTTCTTCTCAGCTCTTCTGCTTTATAATAAACCTTTGAGAGGCTGTACTCTGAAATCCATGAACCTGGGATGGGCAGGACAGTCCACTAATAGTCTTCTGGGCATCCATGAACTGCCTGAAAATGGGTACAGTATGTATATTATTATACTATACGCACATGTGAAATTTTCTTGGGAGAATGCCTATAACTTGCATCAGACTCTAAAAGTAATTTGTCTCCCATCCTGACCCCCCTTCCCCCAAAAATCAAGAAGCACGGCTCCGGAATTCTCTTTGGATTGAATCTTTGAATCCTGAGTCCGATTTTGATTCTCCTTTAGGAAGTTAGAGAGTAGAGAGATATGTTGCTTTTCTAGGATTAGCAAGATACAGAGGAAAAAAAACCTTCCAAACATAATGTGTTGATTAGATTATTACTCACATACTAACACCTGCAGTTTTGTTTTTGTTAATGTGTATTAAATTGTGATTGCTTTATTGTATCTACATTCTGCACACTTGGGGCTAATCTGTAGAGTGCATATTAAGTACTTCTTTTCCCAGGTCACAGAATTGTCAAGTGAAACTCGAAGAGGTGAGACTGTAAAGATGACTATCACTCTGACGAGGGAGCTCCCAGCAAGTTCTCCCGTGTGTATCCAGGTCTTCAATATCATCTTCAAAAAGTAAGATGCCTTAAATGTGAATTTAATTTAAGCTAATGATGCCTTTCAGCATAGAGGCTGGGTATTAAAATGATCAACCATTTTGTAGGCAATGTACCAGCAACAATGTCGTCTTTCGGGCAATTTTCCATGTACTTTCACGTACTTGTGCAATAATGTGCACCACAGTCCATCACAGCCTCTGACTGGCACCAGTCGTTATTATCCAGCATCATTTGAGTTGAGACAAAAAGTTAAAAGGTTGCAATGTCTCAGTGGTAGCATGGGGGGTGCCTTTTTTCTTCTCTTCTTTTTCTGTACCTCCTCCAACCATCCACTCCCAGACTTAACAGTTGAGTATGTCAGGGTTAGTAAACGGAAGGGGGCTTGGGTGGAAATCGATAAAGTACAGATTCCCTGGCCCCTCACCAGACCCAGTAAACAGAATTTCGTGGGTGGGGCCTGAAAATCTGTTTTTAGCAAGCTTCCCAGGTGACAGGTGGGTCCAAGAAAGCTCGAGTACCACTGTGTTCCATGTTCCTGGTGTGGCTCGGTAAGAGAATCTGGTAAAAAATCTGAGATTCGGGCCCTTCGCTCAACGGTGGCCTCTGGAGAGGGTGAGGACGGGAGAGTTTTGGGTTTTGCTGAGTAGGGCACATAGTGGAACTTCCCCCGCACAGACACATTATTTCCTAATTCTAGTCAGACATGTCTTGCTGAGTCTTTAGATTTTATCTCGGCCTCAGCTCAGTGCTGCAGACGCTTACCGAAGCCAGTCTTGCACGTGCCCTTCCGCGAGGGGACTATTTTAAGTCAGCTAACGTTTGGAAGGCGCTCTTCAGTTACAAAGCCCTTCAACTTGTGTTTGATTGTACTTGATCCTCACTCAAGCATTGTGAGGCAGGTACTATTAAAATCCTCATTTTACAGGAGGCTGAGGCTCAGTGACATTTGGTAGCCAGAATCAGGCAGTTGGAATCCCTGTTTTCTGACTCAGAAATAATGTTTCTCCCATGCACTGGGCAGCCTCACATCAGTGATGCGTTAGCTTCCGAAGGTGACCAGGTTAGCTGCTCAGGAGGCAGCCGTGTCATTTGGTAGCACCCAGGGAGCTTGAGTAGCATCACTAGAAACAGCTTTCTGACCTCAAAATAGGAAGAGGCCAGAAGAGCCTTCAATCATGGCTTGCTTCTCCCCATCCACACTAACCAGAATGTTCAAACCACTGTCATAATTGGTAAGTGACCACATATTCGTCTTTGAGGTTAAACCCTGACAGATAAAAATAATTCCACTAGTATCATTCTCAAATATGACGAAGTGATAGTTCTTATATATATACAGTCGCATGTATATTTAGTATCTAAACCTCCAGTGCTGTAAGAATGAAAGTTCTATGCTTTCTGCATATTGTTATCATTATGTTCAGCATGGGTACAGACTTAGAATTACACTGTCATTGACCAATGTTTGCCAAAGATTAAAAAAATGTATACTTGCAGGATCTTGAAAAAGTTGTCCATGTACCAGATTGGACGGAATTTCTATAAACCTTCTGAGCCAGTGGAGATTCCCCAGCACAGGTAGGTTTATTTATGTTTTCTGTTACTCTGAAATTGTTATAATGTGAGCAACGTAATTTACAATGCAATATTATGCCATTATGCTTCCTATGAGAGACTCCGTGGTATGAAAAATAATGCATTTTTAAAATTTTCAAGTTTTTTTACAGAATGGCGAATGTCACCGTGAACCTGGCAGCCTGTTTTCTTATATTAGTGTGCTAGATCATTATCATAAATCGTAGAAGGAATTCAGACACTGAATTTCCTGTGCATGACAAGTAATGATGGAAGCAGAATACACATAGTGGGGGCTCTGTTTTCTTACTGATAGGAACTTGGCACAGCAGGGCGTTGACATGAAATTATTGGGTATGCGGGGGTCAGACAAGCCAACTAAACTACCCTAGTCAAGGATAGAGAATTGGCGGCATTTTCACCCTAAAGTGGGAAGAAGATGCTTCAGGGAGAGTGGGCAGCTATGTCTTGAACTGGTTGTCACTCAGCTCTCCAAAATATGTCACCAAGCTAAAGACAGAGAGGCAACCAGTAACCCAAAGACAGATACATAAACAGAGGGAGAAGTGCATAAAAGATAGAAAATGGAGCAGGGTGTTTGGCCTTCTGCCAGGTGGAGGAAAAATGGTGAGGTTTCTGTAAGTTAACTAAGTGTGTCAGAGTGGTGTATATAAAGCATCAGATTCATCACTGTCACTTATCTCTCCATTTGGATTAGAAATTCTCGTAGGGCCGTGGTTGTGCTGAACTGGAGTTGGGGTGCAGTGCGTATGCTTGTCCTGAAGGCTGGCTTAGAATCACGGTGACTGGAGTCCACAAAGTATAAACTGAAGTGATTTTTAAGAAATATTTGTTTAGGGGCCAGCCTGGTGGCACAGTGGTGAAGTCCACACGTTCCATTCCACTTTGGCGGCCCTGGGTTCACCAGTTCAGATCCTGGGTGCGGACCAACGCACTGCTCGTCAAGCCATGCTGAGGTGACGTCCCACGTATAAAGCAGAGGAAGATGAGCACAGATGTTAGCTCAGGGCTAGTCTTCCTCAAAAAAGAAAAAAATTTGTTTATTTTCTCATGCTATTTCCATAATTTTTTCTTAGTCAAGACTTCAGTCTCTGACATTCATAAACGTGGAAAGGAACTGTAGCCTCTGCTGTCTGTGCCTGATATCCCTTACCTTGTTTCTTAATAGACTCATTATTAAGTCTGTCCACTGTCCTCACCATTGAATCAGTGTGCTTTTCCGGACTTACTTGTTTTCGTGCTGGGACTGTTCTCTCCACAAACATGTTGATCCTACGGCTGTGATTCTCAGCCAGGGGCAGTTTTGCCCCCCAGGGGACATTTGGCAGTGTCTGTAGACGTTTTGGGTTGTCACAGCTTGGGGGCTGCCACTGGCATCTAGTGGGTAGAGGCCAGGGGTGCTGCTGGCATCCTGCAATGTACAGGGCAGCCCCCAACAAAGACTTTTCCGGTCCCAAATGTCAGTTGTGCAAGGACTGAGAAACCCCGCTCTAGAGGAAGATATTTTATTCTAAATATATATGTTGAAAGACAGCTGGAAATAACTGAAGTTTTTAGTCAGCAACTGGAGGAAGTCAGACTAAAGAAAAAATTATTTCTTAAAAATCTAGAGAATTGGAATGTAAAGTCATCACTTAAAAATGTGTATCATTTTTCTCTGATAACATTTAAAATATTTATTTGTCAGTTTTTATTCACTTTTCAGTATTTATTTGTTTTTTAAGGTTGTCCCTTTGGCCGGGGTTCGCCGTTTCTGTATCACACTTCGAAAGCAGCCTCCTGTTTAGTGCTGATGTGAGTTACAAAGTCCTCCGGCACGAGACTGTTCTGGAATTCATGGCTGGTCTCTGCCGCAGGACTGGCGTGTCTTGCTTTACCCAGACGTGCGAAAGACAGCTGATTGGGCTCATCGTCCTTACCAGGTAAAAGCGTGCATTTAAATAAACTTTTCTGCAGAGAATGAGTTATTGGTGATACTGGGGGACAGGAATCAGCATCAGGGTCTTGGCCTGATCAGTTCACTCACCTGTCAGTAGACCCAGCCATTCGCCATTGTCTAGAGTTCAGACTTCCTCGAGTGGCGTTCTGGACCGGCCGCAATCTGACGTGGTCCTGCATTATCTGTTACTATGTGCCGCCAGCCCCGCCCACCTCTACCCAACAGTCTGCACTTTGCTGCTTCAGTGCCTCTGCCTGGATTCCCCACCCCTAATTCTGTCTTTTAAATTTCTATTTCCACCGAGCCTAGCTCAAGTGTTACTGCTTTTCTGAAGCTTCCACCTGTCCAACCAGCTAGAGTGATTCAGTTGCCTCCCCTGTGCTGCTCCCATAGCACATTGCTTATAGCCGCCTCTTTACAGCTATTTTATTTCATTTTATAGCATTATCAGCAGCACAGTAGGCCCATTTCTCATGCTCTCTATAAGGTTATAAGGTCTTTAAGGCTGAGACCTTTCAAGCCTCTGGGATTGTCTCTATCTAATTTGCCCTCAGTGCACATTGAACTGCATTAAACGTGGGCGGGATTGGTGATTCCCTGAGTACTGGAAAACGCACTGTAGACTGCTGCTGATCCGTGCATGCTTCTTCTGGAGGACCTGCTGACCTTCTTGTAGTCTGGCTTGGAATTTCCACTGAAAGTTGCTTTTTGGGGTTGAATAGGCAGAGAGGTGGGACTGGTTGAATTCCACACTACCTGGGATGAGAAGGCCGCTCCCTTATCCTCCTGTCATGATCAGGACTATTTCAAAGTCACCTTACAATATACCAAGAGCCCTGGAGAAACCTGATGAGGAGGTTTCTGTCCCCAGGCTGGGGCAGCGTGAGAGGATATTCCAGGCTACACGGCACTGAAGCGGGCAAGGAGCTTAGAAGGGTCTTAGCCGGCCTGCTTTGCAGTTTTGCTGAGGACAGGCCTGGACGGGAGACGAAGCAGGGTACCAGAACTGCGTCGTTGGTCAGCCTTCTTTCGGTGCTTTTTATCAGAAAAACGATCTGGGAGTTTAGAACATCTGTCTGACAGCAGAAGCGGATGGAAAGTTGGGCCCTTGAACATTTGAGAATGATTTACCTAAAGTTAGTGTGTCTATCAGAGAGAAAAACGGAAAGTCTAATGACTTTCCCACTGGTTTTGTTGGAATACTGAGGTCTTCCTGTTTACTGAAGAGTTCATTAATGCTCTTCTCAGGTAAGAGCTGATCATTTTTTAAAAAGTGACTATTTTTGGTTACTGTCTTTCATAATTTCTGAAATATTGGAGTCTAACGCCTTGAATTAAAAGTATAGTGAAATAGTCACTTTATCTTGTATGATTTGGAAAAAAAATTTTTAAGATTTCTTGCATTTACCAGATACAATAACAAAACCTATCGCATTGATGACATCGACTGGTCGGTGAAGCCCACACACACCTTTCAGAGGCGGGATGGCACTGAGGTCACCTACGTGGATTACTACAAGCAGGTAGACTTTCTTCCTTCATCCTCATCTCCCTTTCTCTTAGCTCAGAGAAGTCTCCCTATTCCTTTCCAGGTCCCACAAGTCCTCCAGACCGTCAGACTGAGTGTGCCTCCTCTGACAGCCTCTGACTTGTTCCGCCCTCTCCATCTCCACTGTCCCTGGCTTGGCTCAGACCCTGATCCTGTTTCCTGCTGTCCTTCTTCCTGTAGTCTGAGTAAGCTCCCTTAGAAGCACATCTGATAATGCCACTTACCTGCTTAAAACATTTCCATGGCTCCCTATTGCCTTAGAAGTCAGATCTAAGCTCCTGGGCAGAATTTCCAAGACCTTTTATGATCTGGCTGCTGCTTGCCTCTTGAGCCTCATCTCTTACCACTCCTGTTTCCTTTGTATGTTCTGCTCTCGGACTTTGTGGCTCCTTGAGTCAGTTACTCCCCTGTGCATTTTCACGCGTGTTACTTTCTCTTCCTGGACAGCGCTTCACAGCCAGCGAATCACTAAATAGCCTTCAAAACTCAGCTCAGCCGTCAGCTCTTCGGGGACCCCCACCACGCTCTGCCCAGGGCTCCCTTCCCCAAGCTTAGCTGCATCACATTATCACCGGAACGACGCAAATGGTCTGACTCCATTCCTGAACTTTGAACTCCTTATTTCTGCGTATCCAGGGCTAGCGTAGAGCTTGTACATAGTAGATACTGAAGCATTTATTGATGGGAATCTCCTGCTGCCTCTGGGAGCTTGATTCACAGTTAGCACCATTACCCTGCCCCCTTCCATCTTCACTTCCTTTCAGAGTCTCCTTTAATGTACAATGATATTCCAGTCTCCAAAGCTCATAGATGGTTTAAGAGACAAACACAAAGCAAAAACCCTTCCTTGACCTTTCCACAACTTTCAGAGAAGCTATTTCCTTTTTCTCCTTAGTAGCTCATTTCTTTAGAAGGTCATCTACCCTGGCTCCAAGCACTTCTTCAATTTTCCCTTTCTGAAGCCTCAGCAGTCTGCTCTCCAGTTCTGCTGCTGTGGAGATAGCTGTCTAAAGGTCAGATCCAGCTACATCTTATTCTAAGGGGCTTTCAGTGGCATTTGACACTAGTGACCACTCCCACCTGGCTGAGCTGCTCTCTTCTGTGTCCCTGGTGGTTCGTCACTACATTTCCAGTTGTTCTTTCTCAGCTCTTTTGATGTTTTCCCCCTTCCTTTGCTCCAAATGTTAAATGCTGTTATTTACCATGGTTCCCTCGTATAGGATCTTTTCTTCAAATTTTGAGATGGTTCAAATATAGTATTTTTGCCTTGGCCTCATTCCCAAATTACACACTCATCTCCATTTTCAGAATACATTTGCATGAATATCCTGCAGCCATGTCAAACTAACCTAATTCATACTGAATTCATTGTCTTTCCCACTCCCGGTTCTCCTTGGGAGTTCTGCCTCTCAGGAAATCATTTTGCTTCCTGCCCCCTCTTCACCGTCAGTCCCTCATTCAGTTGTCACCAAGATGAGTTCCGCCTCCTTTATCCTTGGATTCTCCCTGGAACCCATCCCCCTCCCCAGCCCTATTCACTGCGTTAATGCAGAACCTCCCATGGATTCCTGTCCTGTGGATTTCCTCGAGGATTTATGTCCGCCAGGCCCCAGCGCTCTCCTTGCTTTGATCCTTCATCCTCACTGCCACCAGAGAGATCTTTCTGAAATTCTGCCCAGAAATGTGGTTAGAACATAAGTTCTGGATAAGAAGATCCTGGCACTAGCTGTGTGACCTTGGACAAATCATGAAACCTGGAATGTTGTCTGTGGTGGGGGGTCATCTGTCTGCCTTCATGGTGCAGTGTAAGCATTGAACGAGATAACACTGCACACAGAGCTTTTAGCCCAGTGCCTGCACATTGTGAGCACTGGGTAAACAGTGGAGACCCTGCCCCTTGTCCCAGCCTCGCTTTCTTTGTCTCTAGCATCACATAGTTTGAGCCTCGTCTCCTGGGGCATTCCCACCATGCACCCCATGCTGCTCTCACGTGGTCCGCTTGGTGTCTGTCACTAAATGTTCCTCAGCCTTTGCTCATGTTCACTAGACATCTATGCAAAACCCCACGGTGCCTGTCGCCTTCTCCACCAGGTAAAATCCCAGCTTCAAGGTCAAATGTCACCTCATGTGCGAAGTCCTCTCTGACTTTGCTTCCTGTCATGCTCACAGAAGAACCAGCTGTTCTCTTCTCTAAGCACTTGCACCACACATCACGTTGCTTCTAGAACACATCTTCCTCGTAGAATAGGGATGGCAGTTGGCTAACCCTTGATGCACGGTGCCTAGCAAAGCATCTTGTGCATAAAATGTGCTCCGTAAGTGTTTGTTTATTAAACCCAAAGTTTGTTAAATATTCGAGTTTCTTTCCCACGTGGTTACATTTGTTTTTACTTGAACAGATGTGTTTTAGGACCTGTGACAATCTGAAAAGGGAATCGTGGTAAAATCCCACTCACTTTCTTTGTAATGAGTTGTGGTTTGCTGCATATATATTGTAATTAGGGAGAAAAAGAAACAAAATTCTGCCAGTTTCTAGCATGCCCTCCTCTCTGTCCCAGGAAAGGAACACTAAATTAGTATGTAGTCAGCTTTCATCGTGATATTGACCTTTGTATTTCTCTATTTTATCTTTCCTTGAAAAATATTTTCAAACGCTAAGAAAATTGGGGCAAGGGAGAGGGTAAAATTCACTGGATGACACAGCTTAGGGGGTAGAGTTCTTGGCCATAGAACACTCTCTTTCTGGAACATGTCCCAGCTTTACTGGAGCCGTTACTCAGGGCTCTTCATCCTCCCACATTTTCTTCAAGGTGCTCTCTGGGGCTCAACCTCCTTCATGAAGGCTTTCCTGATTCACCAGCTATAAATTGTTTCACTACCACCACCAGGGACCTAGTACTGAGTGATGTAACAAGCAGAGGTGCCCAGGTCTTAAGGGATAAGTCCAGGCTGTGCTAATTTCCAGTTATGGGGCCTTGGGAAAGTTTTGTTTAATTTCTCATGTGTTTCCTCATCTGTGAAGGGGATGATGATAGTATCTGTATCATAGGTTCGTTGTTAAGACTAAATGAGGAAAAATGTAAGTGCTTAGCATGTCATTATTTGTGCTTCTCATCTCCCTTGCTTTGTAGATAATGTAGTTATGTGTGAGGAAGACTGCGCCTCTTTTATCTTTGTATCCACTGCAGTTCCTGGAACATAGTAAGCACACCATGTGTGCTGAATTAATGAAGTCGTGGATAAAAGCTCTCCTTCTACAAAGCCTTCTCCAAGCTTTTTAGCCATAGCATTAGTTGCAATCACCACTTTAAATTGCAATTTCCGCGGTTTTTTTTTAATTTAATGAGTAAGGTCCTTATTGAAATGGAGGAACTCTCAATCCTTACTTAATTATAATTATTGATGTCAGCATCACATAATGCCCAGGCATTTTGTAAATTATAATTCCAGTTGTTCTCTCATTAGTGTTGAGTAAATTATAGTGGAAATGAATGTTAATTGGAACCTTTGCTGTTGGAAGATTAACTTTTGGCAAGGTGATAATGTTGAAATTCAAGTTTAGGCAGAGAAAGGGGGTGGGGCAGGCACTAACAGTTATAAACCAGACGCCATTCTTGTGGTTACATGGGATAGTTCTGAGCTACGGTTCTCATTTTATGGATGAGGAAATGTCAGTAGCTTCCCAGTGTCACAGTCCAGTCAAGTAGACGAGCTGGGGATCAGATTCACATCTGTCAGACTTCAAAGCTGCTCCCCTACAGAATCATTCAATCCTGGAAATAAGGGGCAGTTATGCTCTTTTGGGAAATCTGACATTAACTCAATTTAACCCTTGCCTCCAACTTGTGTGTAGATATTTTCAAAATGAATAGAAGTGCTTAGACCCGGTTAGTTACGCACGGGGTGGTCTGCCTCAGCCGTCAGTAGTTGAAGTGCTGGCACTGAGTTGGCTCCACTGGGATCATTGCACTAATTATGGAGCTGGCAGAGGCTAGTCTGCCTCTGGATGAAACCCAGAAGAGAGGAGGCAAATTACTTTTTTAAATGGTGTTTCATTATACAAGATAATTAAAATCATAAAACTGGTCCTCAGATATAAAAGGTAGAGCCTGTGAAGGAAGTGGGAATGAGTAGGTAACCACGGGATTTTTTTTTTCTTTATTGAAAAGATTTGCCTGTATATATTCATTTTGGGATTATCTTGTTGCTTATGGGCAAGGATGCTCATTTTACACTGTTTCCATATTAACTTTTCCCTCATTAATCTTGCATCCTGCAGCAATATGATATTGCTTTATCTGACCTAAATCAGCCGGTGCTTGTTAGTCTGTTGAAAAGCAAGAGAAATGACAACGCTGAGGCTCGGCTGGCCCACCTGATACCTGAGCTCTGCTTTCTAACAGGTAATGTTTATGTTTCATACCCTCTCAGGCTTCTGATCATGGGCTCCTGACACTTAGCCGTTGGCAGAGCCTCTTTAAGTAAGTCGAGTGCCAGAGCATTAATTTAACCCATGGAGGATGGGCCCGTTAAGTAGTTTATTTGACAGTAGGATATTTGAGGTGGGTATTGAGGAGGATAGGGTGCCCTTTGGAAATTGCTTGGCACAGTGAGTTATCTATTTCCTTGATGTTGTGTTTTCCATTTGTTACATTGATGTAAAATAGGCCCCCGGATACTTTTCTAAAGCTGCTCTTCACTATTTTTTGAACTTCACCAGAATAGGGAGTGACATAACTTTGGTTTTTTCAGGTATATTGTTGAGGATCCAAAATGATCCTTTTTTTCTTTTTGCAAAGCCTCCAGAAGGTAATCCTCCCTGACAGTGGAATCTGAGTAACTGTCTCCGGTACTTTCAATCGTGTTCCTTTGATTAACACGGTGGGACTATGAAGGGGAGACTTTCTACTTTTTACATTTTTTATTGCTCGAATCAGTTATGATGTGCATCTATTTATTTTACAAATAGAAAAATTAATAAGGATGTAGTCCTTGAAGGGAAGGAGGCTCGTTCTTCCTGGTGTTCTGATGCTCTAGGTCTGCACGGTCCCGTGTGCGAGCCCCAGCCGCATGCGTTTGTTGAGGACTTGAAATGTAACTAGTGTGACTGAGGGGCGGTCGGAGATCTGCTGCACGTGTAGAATACAGACTGGATTTCTAAGACTTCATACATAGGAAAAAAGGGAAAATAATTCACTAATAAATTTTTTAATTGATTACATGTTGAAATGATAATATTTTGGATATATTGAGTTAAATAATGTATACTATTTATATAATTTCGTCTGTTTCTTTTTGGCTTTTTTAATGTGGCTACTAGAAAATTTAAAGTGACATGTGTAGCTTGTGTTTCTATTGGACAGTGCTGTCCAGATGCTAAATCTGATTCAGTTTAAGTGAAAAGCTGACACCGTGCCTGAGATGGGCCGGGGTTCCATTGCACATGGTTAGCGTTTTCACTTGGTTTTCATTTACACGTAATAGGGCTGACTGACGAGGCAACCTCTGATTTCCAGTTGATGAAAGCTGTGGCTGAAGAAACACGTCTCAGTCCTCTGGGAAGGCAGCAGCGCCTGGCCAGGCTTGCTGACGACATCCAGAGGTACCGAGATGCCTTGCTGGGCCACAGTGTACCCTGCCTAAGGCCTCGTTTATAGAATTGAGTCATCTGTAAACCGCTTCATTCCTTGATGAAAATGTCTCGTTGCTATTGATTGAGAGCATGGCATATGTGAATTGTGTTGTCCAGAGCCAGAGGTTCATCCGAGATGCCTCAGGACCGTAGGTTGAGGAGAGCTGGTTGGAGCCCACAGGGGCAGAAGTACTACCCCACTTCACCTAGATAGCTCTGCGCTCATCCACTGAATACGGTGAAGTTCTGGATAAAATTTTGGATGAAGACAAGGGATATAATTAAAAAAAAATCAACCACTCTAGGCCCCCAATATTCAGGGTTAAGAATGTTCAGATCTTAATATAGTGGCCTCAGCACACTGAGCATGAGGAAGCCCCACGATGTGTTCTTTAAACTTAGGAACACCTTTGTGCCCTTTGGTTCAGCCCGTCTGATTCTCAGACTGCATTCCTGCCCTTGTTTATGACAGTTTGCTGTGACCTGTGAGGGGAAAATTGAGCGTCTCCCTGGTTCTCCCTTCTTATCACCTGAAACTTCACGGTCCAGTGCTGTAGCCCCGTGTGAAATGTGGCTAGTGCCACATCTTGAAATGATCATATTTTGGATATATTTGGTTAAATAATATATATTTTAAAAATAACTTTGTTACTTTGTACTTTTTTTAATGCAGCTGCTAGAAAATTTAAAATTATATATGTGGCTTGCTTTATATTTCTACTGGACAATGTTGTAGAATGGTCTTTTTTCCTTTAAAAAGTGTTATTTTTTAAACTAATACCAGTTTATGAAGGAACTTGAAAATTTACATAAGCAAGAAGAAAGAAGCGTGTGTGCATGCATATACTTGGTAAATATTTGTTTAATGAATGAATCATAATTGAATGAGTGGTGTATATTCTTTCAGATATTTTCAAATGTATATAATCACGTTCTTTTTAGGAAAATAACAGTGCTGTACGTCATGTTTTGTAACTTGCTTTTTCTTGAGCAATTCTATATGGTAAGTGTGCATCTCTAGTGTCATGCCAGTGGTTTCACTTTTCCATTTCATGGCTACACGTTATGTCACTTATTCTGGACATCTTTCTGACTTATGCCTGTATGAGTGGAGCTTCCTGGTTCTCTCCTCTTGTATTGGGCTGTGGAGACGTCTTCCCGACGCATCTACCCGCACCTGTCAGTATCCCATTTACTTAACCCAGTTTTCTGTCCAGTGATTGCCTCACTCATCTCATCTGGGCAGAGAGTGTCTGAAGCAAAATAATTAATTCAAAGTATCCAATGTGACCAGACCAGACATAACATTAACAGGTGGAAACAATGAGCTGTTTTGGAAGGACAGTGGTTAAGAGGTTTGAGCTCCCTGAAGAGAGAGGGAAAGCTTTAATGGGCAGACGAAAACAAGGACCTCTTCAGTTTCCTTTGTGAGTGCCTCGCTTACCATGTCCTGGCCACTGTAATAGAAACCAGGAGACAAAGTCAGTGTGGCTGCTACAGCACAATGGAGGTTATCACATGTCATGATCCAATGAAATAGCACATAAACTATGAGTAGAGTTTACTAAGTTATAAACTTGAAGTTCTAAACAAATATAAAGGTACTGTTATTATTTCTAATACTAATATTCTCCTCATAATCTTCCTACTGCCCTGTCTGTCCTTCCGAAGCGTAAGTCCTTATCTTCCCTTCCTTTATCGTCCTCCATCCACTCCCAAGCCAATAAATTCAAATATTCCAGAAGACATCTCTACATATAGCGACTCCAGAATATCTCTTTATGAACAAGTTTGTTATCAGGAATAATATTTCACATTTATTGAGCATGTAGCATGTGCCAGGCTGTGTGGCTGCACTTTCCGTGTATTGTCATGTTGTCTTTACATCAACCCTATGAAGTCGCTGGTTTTATGATCCCTACATTTTGCCAATAAGGAAATCAAGACTTTAAAAGATTTAAGAGTTTGGTCAAGGTCACATATGATATGTCAGCACTAGGACTTAGATCCGGGTCTGTCTGGCTCAAAGGCCCATTTTGCAAACCAACGTGCCACACTGGAAGCTTTTCCCCACCCTGCACGTCCCAAATGGGTGCAGTCGTCCTATGATTCTTTTCAGCAGGGAAAAAAAATGATGAGTGGAAATAGAAGCCAGAAATCCTAAAGAAAATCAGGCCCTGAATAATTCAGGAAGTTATAATTCTATCTCTAATGATTAAAATTATTCAGAAAGTAAGCACTTTAATGACTTAAAATTCAAATCTATCAACAGAAACAAGGATGCTCGTTTTGAGCTGGAGACCTGGGGGCTACGTTTTGGATGCCAGATGTCTCTGACTGGCCGGGTTGTGCCTTCAGAAAAAATATTAATGCAAGACCACGTAGTAAGTGCTGTGATTTTATTTTCATTTAGAAGTATTTACTTGGATATGTGTAAGTTTGAAGATTTGCCAGAGTGACTAGTGGGCTTACAGTATTCATTTGGTTTCTCCATGGCCACGTCCCTGCCCTCCCTTACTCTTCAGCCTTGCGGTTCCCTCTGATCCATGTGTACTTGTACCAGCTTAGAGGCATCTAGCAAACACGATTTAGGTTAGTCTGTGCAGTGTGGTGTCACATTTAAAGATGCATTAGAAAATGGCATTTCAAACCATTGCAATGAAAAGATGCCCACCTATTATTGGTGTTGTACTACTCTTATATCATTTGAAAAAACCCAAAACCAAAAATACAACTATAGTACCTGAGAAAATTTTATTAATTGATGAAGGCGGATTTCAAAAGACTATGTTTTCTGATACCAGAGTTGGTTCTTTAGTTGCTGTGTCAGTTGCATCTGTTAATCTTCTAAAGTAAAATGCTGCTCAGTTGGCATAAACATGAAACAGTTTGCACAGAACCCATCCCCAGCTCCAGCACTCAGGGAAAGAGGCCTTCTGAAACTGAAGAGATGTATCATTACCTCTTTTGGGCTTCAGTTGAAGAAACAAACCTATTTTATGCAAAAAATTTGCATTATCTTTCTACTTGTCCCCTCCGTTTTCCCCATTTTAAAAGCCAGTTCCATTTCATGTCATTTTTAAAGGCTCTCTTCTTGCCTTGTTTGCTATAATAAATCAACATGTCTAAACTAATGTATCTGAGCAACCAATGTTTTATGTTGGCAGAATGGGGATTTTTAAAATAATTTCTTTTGATAATCTATCCAAATTACCAAAATCCTTACTGGAGAAGCTGAAGAAAAACTACTTTTAAAAACAAAGCACTTTGTCACCTGCTAAAATGTAGGCCCCCGTTGGGATCTTGGTCAGGAGTCAATAGAGAGAAGCTCAGTTTCAGTTCCTTGTATGGAGTGGGACTTAAAATATTTGAAATGATCTGTTTCCTCATCTCTATAAGTAAGGTCACATGTGTCAGAGCTGTTTTTGGTGTGGAAACAGGTCTTCATAGGAGGAGGCACTGAAATGGAGAACCCGCCCCCTAGAGGCGGTGGCGGCTGTCATTGACTTCTTGGCAAATGCTGCTTTTCTGAAATTGGGTTCTAAGAACTGAGCAAACTAAAGGTTCACAGGCCTCAGAGTAGGCCCCGGGCATTTGTCCTGGGTCTCCTGCCAGCCCATCAGATGACAGCAGGTAGGAGTGTAGGTGAGGAGACAGTGGCTCTCCCCGTACTGGCTCGAATGGAAAGGAGTGAACCTTGACTCCAGATTGAACCATCTGTGGAGGGCTAGCCCTTCCCCTTCTTTCTCAGGCTAAGGTCACCTCCAGGAGCTGAGTCCCTGCCTGGCCACCTGATGGACGGCGTCATGAGGATGGCAGGTGGTTGGCAGTCAGAGTGCTTGGTGGAAAGTACCCTGATGGCAGTGTCAAGAAGACCAGCATTCTAAACCTGTCACTGCCACCGACTGGCTCCCTAACCTCTCTCAGCTACAGCTTTGGAGTCTGTAAAACAAGGGGATTGCACAGTGCTTCTTAAACATTAATGTACACATGGGTTACCTGGGAACTTGTTAGCTTACAGATTCTGATTCACTGGGTCTGGAATGGGACTCTGCATCTCTGACAAGCTCTCAGGAGATAGTCATGCTGCTACAAGACAACACTTTGAGTAGTTAGAGATTAGATTACAGTGTGGTCTCTTTTTTTGGTGAGGAAGATTGGCCCTGAGCTAACATTTGTGCCAGTCTTCCTCTATTTTGTATGTGGGATGCTGCCACTGCTTGGCCTGATGAGTGGTATGTAGGTCTGTGCCCGGGATATGAACCCATGAACCCTGGGCCACTGAAGCAGAGCACCTGAACTTAACCACTATGCCATCAGGCTGGCCCCAGTGTGGTCCTTTTTAATTCAAGCAGTGGCTCTTCCCAGCAGTGACATTTGCATTTGATTCCAGTCCGTGGATATAAGCAGAGGGCTAGTGACCAGTCTAAAGTCTTCCCTCTTCAGTGCAGGGAGCTTCTTTTTCCTGGTCACCTGGAGAAACTTCCAAGAGTGAGAAAGGAGCTTGTGTCCTGGTCTCATCTTTGCTCCTAGATGTAGCCTACTCCTAGCATAATGTGTATTCTTAACTGCCCCGTAGGATTTGTTAGTTTTAGTATGACGACCTGGAGTATCAATAATCAGCATTTTCTATCTGAGATATCTACATGCCTGAAATAAAGAGACCAAATTGGACAGCCCCCTTGCCTGAGCCGTTCATGATAAAGGTCGTAGAGTCTTAGAACTGTAAGGGAACCTAGGGATCTTTGAACCAGACACGTTTCTTTGCACGCAGCAGAGGTCCATGAGGTAAGGGGATTTGCCAAAGGGTCTGCAGCCAGAGAGTGGCCACCCAGGGATGATGCTCAGATGCCTCCACTCGGGAAGCACCTGTATTCTGTCAGATGTGCCCTGCTTGTATCGGTGTTTTAAGTCTGTGAATACCAGACTGTATGAATAGTTCTGTTATGACAAAGATGGACCATCTCCACACTGTCTTTATTTAATTGCTCTCTGAATAAATGTGTTCAATCCTTTCATGATCATTATTTTCCTCAGTGTCAACCTTTGTCGGCTGCTGATTGGTTCAAGGATCTGCGAACTTGCAAGATTTTGAGCACACAACCTTTGAATAAATGGTTGGTTATATGTAGTAACAGAGCGGGAGATGCAACTGAGAACTTTCTGAACTGCTTGAGAAGAGTTGGAAGTTCCATGGGGTTTAATGTGGACTACCCCAAAATGTGAGAATATACTGAAAATCATCCCAGCCTTTTCCATATATTAATTTGGTTTGGTTAGAAGATAGGAAATAATGGCTGACAGAGCTACAAAAGCTTCCTCATCTCAGTAAATTTTCCTAATATAAAGTGCTAAGAAAATAGTTACAAGTAGATTTTACGGTGATTAAATTTTTATTCTGTTGAAGTATATTTTATGTTGGTCTTGTAAAACTGTTTTCACAGTTTTTTAAGCAATAGTCTCATTACTTCAAAATCTTTTCAGTACTAGTTTGGGTATAAATCCTTAATAAATCAATCTATTGCCTTCCCAACCTTTTTTCCTTAATTCTTTCCTATTGGTTATTTATAAAACTTAAGCAGGATATTAAAAAATAAAAGTTGCATTTCCTGACTTATTTGATACATTTTATGCTTTGAAATTTAAGGTAAAAATAGATCTGAAATAAGCTTTTCTGATTCTGTTAGTGTAGCATGATTAGTCATTTAAGTAGTTTTCTGTTAAAACCGAAGTCATTCATTTAGTTTTTGAACATTTGTTGAGTATCTACTGTATGCTAGACGCTATGCCAGTTATTGGAGATGAGAAAGATAAATAAATTGCTTGCACTTTAGTAAGGGATCCATATATATACACATAATCACAGATAAATTGGATATTGTTTTGCTTTAGAAAAGCCATAAAGTTGGTCATGCTTCATTTTATTGAGCTTGATATGCTTGGTAAGGAGCAATAAATACTTCATTTTCTTTGTTCCAGTGGAGGTGCAAATGTCCTAATTGGCATGGTGGGAAGTTATACTTAAACACGTGGTTACTAATTAATTACATTGGCAGTGCAAGCATTGTTGAAAAGCATAGATATTCCCAAAGTCTCATTTTACATCGTAGTGTAGAGTTCTCCTCTTATCAAATCTGTTAACAAATCACCTGGTTTGAGTTTCGCCTGCTCTAATTTCTCTTCACCCACGAGCTAACAAAGCAGGAAGAGATGAATGAAAGGAGCCACAGTCAGCAGACCCTGGGCGGGCGTCACGGGCTCGCTCTTACACGAGTTCCACAAACAAGCCCCTGCCCGTGTTCTATTCTTGGCGTGTTTTATTTGAAAGCCCATATTTTATTCCATCCTTTTTCTTTCCCATGAAGTATCTATTTACCTGTTAGATTTATATGCATAGTTTCTCCCATCCGAAGCGTTTGCCTGATGAGTTTAGAAGGATTGGACAGTAAGAGAGCGGTTGAGTCTGCGTGCAAGAGATTGAATTGGAAGAGTCAGAAACATTTAGTTGCAGGCCATTCCCGCAGCTCAGTTAAAATCAGCAAGCAGGAGGCAGTGGTCCTGCCACCTACTGGGCAAGTTTTACAATGCTATGGGGCATTGGGACAGTCCAGTCACATACAGGTATGAGAGGCTGATTGTCCATAAAGAAACTAGATCTGTAAATCCCTCTGTGTGGAAATTACTTCTGTAGCCTCTGGTCCCTAACATGATGTAAGCACAGAACAGCTAATTGATAAGTTTTATTGGCTGATTGATTGATCAAAGCTAAATATTCCAGGCTCCAAACAAGCTACCACTAAGGAAAAAACCTTTCAGTCTAAAATATGCAGATTAGCTGAATATCTGGGTCTCATTAACCTGATGATTTTTGAAACATTTATTTTTAAGTTCCCCTGGAACTTCAGATTCAGTATTAGAGAAATCTTAATCCCAGTTTCACTTGAACCCTGTTTCAGACGCTCGATATTGAGACTTGTGATTTCAAAACTTCACTTTCAACCCCGTTTTGAACAACAGAATTAATTAATTGTAGGGATTCCATGCAATTGAAGAAATTTCATTTTCCACCAAATGATTTTTTAAGCTCATAAAAATGATTGTTAAATGTTTTGGGTGTGTCTTGTAGTGGGAGAAACAATTTTGGACTTCAAAAGGTTTTCACTTTCTTCTAAGTTTTTCCTCAAATTCCTAGTCTGTTGTAAAACTCCATTTGTATTATTTTAAGTCCTGATGATATATGCTACTAAGAAGGGAATTATGTATCTTCAAAATTCATCTTTTTATGTAGCATAAAAGTACAAGAAAATCCAGCAGCATTCCTTACCAGTATACAGAAACATGTTGGTCCTGATGTTCAGTTGGTAAGTAGAGGATAATCTTTGTGTTTTGATGTATTATTTTTATTTTTTCTTTAGAAGGCAAAAATTGAAAGAAGGAATCCGAAAATATTCTCCCATGATGTGTTTGCAAATTGCTGTGCATTTCCTCAAGCACTTAAGAAAGTATTAGTCTTAGTACTTTAATCAATATTTTATCTCCCTTTCAGATTTCTAATATTAATTTTTAAATGTCTGCTGTTGGCCCTGTATCAGCCTTGTGGATGTTTGCATATTTTCCAGCTTGTTGGGGGTATTTTTCACTTAAGATTTAAGATAAATTGATTCCCACCTCATCCCATAAATGTTGGGGCACCCCGTGTTCTCCCCAGTGTTTCGGGGGATTCTTGGAGCGTTTAGGTTTTTCCATGTCACCAATGGTCCCAAAGTTCCTGCTTCCTCTGAATTCTTGCCCTCTGTGTGTCTCATCTTTCACCGGTGCCATTTCCTCCTGCATTGCGTCCCTCTGTGGGACATCCGCAATTGTCTCATCTCCCAGAGTATCGTGTGTGTATGTGTGTGTGTGCATGCGTGCATGTGTGCGTGTTTGGTGTGTAGCTGACTTTGCAGTGGGTCTGGGGCCAAGGCATGATTACGTCACACCCCAACATTCCAGACAAGTTAAAATTGACATCCCTGTTCATAAAAATCTCTCAACCATTCTCATTTCTTAGAAGTGTTTACTTTTCACCCAGGCCTCACCTCCCAATATATTGTAGTGCTCTCCTGTCCTGCCTCCTCGGCCAGCTCCCTAGCTCACTCATCCCAACTCCCGACGTTCCCCGTCATCTCTCGTGCAAAGTAGTTCAGCTTCCTTTCTTTTTCAGTCAGACACCAAAAAATGGTCCATAAGGATGTTATGGTAAAAAGGATTCTCACCCTAAAAGCATTTATTTTTTATTCAAAAAAATCAAACTTTCAGAAATGTTGCAAGAACAGTACAAAGAACTCCCATATACTCTCAACCCAGATTCCCCAATTGTTGGTATTTTATATTTGCTTTATCATTCCCTCCACCCCTCCCTCCCTCAGCTCTGGAATCAGACATTTCTCCAATGAGCCCTGATTGATTTTAGTAGAGAACAGTATTTAGAAACCAAGATCTGGGCACTGGGTGTGCTTATTTGCTACTGGGGTGTCACTGCCCCTAAGCTTTCTCGATGGGCAAAGCTAGGAAATTTGTGTATGTATCTATCTATTATACATACACACACATACATTTACGTCTATTTTATTACTATATGTGTTAAGGTATATTGAAAACAAGTTTAAACACGCCTCCAGTCCCAATCCAGCACCGTGGGAGAGGTGCTTTTTCATATTTGTCCCTCCCTTCTCTGATAGTGAGAAACATGGCTCCTAGTATTCTCCACATGTTTGCTTACTTCTCAGTCCCTTAGTGTGTAACCAGTCTCACTTGACTCTCAATTTTTTTGGCCTTGGTCCCTAGTGGGCCACTGCCTTGTTCTACCACCTACCTCACTTGGCCCCAAATTCATAGGGTAGAAGGAAGGAAGGCCCCTAAGAGGCTTTTGCTGACAATTTAAAAATATTTTTTCCTACTTTATCTAATTATGTTTAAATAATTTTAGCCCTTGACATTATAGTTTTGAACAGTTCTACAGATTAAAAAATCGCTTTGTTTTCTTCTGTTAATCATGACAGCACCTATCTTTTCTATGCTTGTAAGTTTTTGAAGGTACAGAATACAATACGGGAAGGAGTTGGAGGTAGGCCAGGAGAAGTCCTTCTGTGAGGGAAACAGCCAATAAGAAGTAGGGGCAGAGACAGAAATGGGTGGAATTAAAAATACCAGGGAGCTGAAGTTTCTTTCTCCTTATTTTTCTTCCTGCCATATCCAGACTCTCAAGTCCCAGTAAACAAAATATTTGCTCTTGTTTCTGTTATTTTGGTTGTCTAGTACCTAATGTGAAAGAGACCACAGTTTAAGCCAGTTCTTATCTGCTGGTGAAGGTGGGCGAGTGGGCAGTGGGGATGAGAGCTGGAGAGTCGCAGGAAAAGAAGGAGGGAGGGAGCTGGAGAAAGAGTTAGGTTAGAGGGGCATTTGAGGAGGCTCACAGAATCATGATGTAGAGAAAGGAGGAGGAAGGAAAAGCCAGGGAAGATGGGCAGGTTTGCAGTGGGGCTTTGCAGAGAAGACAGCTGGTGAGAAGGCCTTTCAAAGGCATTGATTAATTGTCAGTGGTTTCAAGGCCATTTAAGAGAACTACAGGCATGTTAATATTTGCTCCTTGGGAACCGAAGGGCGAGAGATGTTTGGAGAATCTATGCATTCATTTTTTTAAAAGCTACTTCTAAGCGTAAGTAAATTGATTTTCTTTTCTTCTCTTTTTTTTGCTTTAGGTAATGTGTATTCTGCCTTCTAATCAGAAGAGCTATTATGAGTCCATTAAAAAGTATTTGAGCTCAGACTGCCCAGTCGCGAGCCAGTGTGTGCTTGCCCGGACCTTGAATAAACAGGGCATTCTGATGAGTGTTGCCACCAAGATTGCCATGCAGATGACCTGTAAACTGGGAGGCGAGCTGTGGGCCGTTGAAATCCCCGTGAGGAATCTGTCGCTCTTTTCCTTTTAGTAATCAATCAATCAATTTTTAAAATTAAATCAGAGTAGGAGGTATTTTCCCGTGATCCCAGAAGTATTTGTTCTGTTTGGTAAGGCTCTGCTCTGGGTTCTGGCATTACACGAGCCAGAGGGTCCCCAGAAGGTGAGGCATGTCCCCTCTTCTCAAGGAGCTTCGGTTAAGCTGCTAACAGATTATTTCATGACAGAGAATCTAGGTGGGCATGGACTTGCAGAGCCTTGATTGGAACCTCCCAGCTGCTATTGAAACTCTGTGCTCCATGGCTCCTCCCCTCCTCTGCTTTCAGCAGAGTGCTAACTCTCAGAGTGGCCTTGCACCTTGGGTGGGGGCCACCCCAGAGTTTGGGGAGCTGGCAGAGTCTGTGATCTGAACCTCCAAACTGTTGGGGGATCTGAGAAAATCCTTATGGTCACTGTGAGATGAAGTGAGGGAGTGAGAAGTGAAGGAATGTTGCCTGTTCCCTGACGTATCCATCACTAGAATGTGCGCGGTTTCCCCCAGCTGCCCGCTCCTGGAAGTGCCTAGCCAAGCGAGGATTCCTTAGCCATCTGAAGAATAGGGATGGAATTCCTCTTCAGATTCCTTTAGCCCAGAGGCAAGGGATAAATGGATTGACCACTTTCCCAGAATCTCCTGAGCCACAGCTGGCTCTTGCCCGCCCCCACAGAGGATGGTGGCTATTTTGGACTACACTGAGTCTCTTACGCAAAGTGTATACTGTATTCTTCCCTCCATCTTTACGTCTCCTTGGTTTCTGATTTGATAATCTGCCTCACCCGGACCTTGATGTCCCTGGCACATAGCTTAACTTAAATAATTTAATCACTAGGGACCACTTTTAAAAAACTTTATGTTAAATCATTGCTTGGGGAAAGTATACCTCATCTCATTATATCATGGAAATTTTAATTTTACAGTTGAAGTCCCTGATGGTGGTTGGCATTGATGTCTGTAAAGATGCATTCAACACGGGAATGGTGGCGGTTGGATTTGTGGCCAGTATGAACCCCAGAATCACCAGGTACATTAAAAATTACCCTAACATGTTCTTTAATTATTATTTGTGGTTTAATTAAAGACAGTACAGCAAGAAATAGCTTGTAATCTTCAGTCATTTTTAAAATATGAACACATGGTCATAAATTTTACTTACATATAAAAATGTGATTCATAATCTTGGGATAAAGCCTCATTAAAAAACTATTTTTATACATACATTAGGACAAGCTATTGCTCGTATGCCAATCATATTCCCAAAATGATGGACATGTGAAAATTCTCGTGCATTTATTTTCTGAACATCTGCATTGTATTAGGCTCTAGGAATTTTACCCACATTATGTCAAGTAGCCGAGCAGTGGAATCAGATGGTCTGGATTTGTATCCTGAGCTGCCGTTTCCTTTCTCTGTGTCTGAGGTCTAGTTACTTAACCTTGCCCCAGTGTAGTCATCTGTGTAAAGGGAATGACAGGGATGCCAATTTCATCTCTGGGAATTACATAAGATAAAGTGCTTAGAACATCACAAACCATAGTAAATGCCCAATACGTGCTTGTCATTGTCATTGTTATCATTATGACTTGCAGACACTTGATGTAGTGGTTGTTCACACAGCTATTAAAAACATGAGCAGGATTAGGATTAATGCATTAAACATTGACTCATAGTACTTCTTACATTGTAGTTCTTAGAACTGTTTCAATATTTGTAACTAAACAACCCATTTTGAGGCTGTAGGAGCTGTTTGCAACATGTTTTCTTCCTAGACTTAAGTATTTGATTTACTCTGTTAAACTTGTGATCAGGTATGTATTTGGGATTGTGGGAAACAGGAAAAAGTAGCAACATGCCTCCGACCTCATTCCAGGGTGTTTGAGATCCCTGTTATGTGTGTCATTTGTTAATCAGGCAGGTAAAGGACTTCTGGCTTGTTAGCAGCATTCCTAATTGCGTCATTACTGTTGCCTGTATTTGGAGAACTCTGATAATGTTGACCCATACTTACCACCAAGTCATGATCTTTGTCTTCCAAGTGCTTTTATTTAATTAACGACTTTAGCAAGAGAACTGGTTTCTGAAACCTAAATAAGTTAATCATGCTGAGATGTCAAGTCCAAAATGCTCACCTATGGAGGTGGAAGTTTATGCTTGAGAAATCTTTGAATATTTTGAAAATAGATCTACTGCTAAACTAATAAATTCCTTTATAATAATAACATAGTGGCCTCTATTTATTATTCCTTATTATTTGCTGAATACTGTGCTAAATACTTCATATATATTGTCTATTTTAATTTTCACAACAACACCGTGAGGTAGTAAGTACCTTACTGTCTTGTATATTTCCTTGGTACAGATGAGGAAACCGAGGCTTAGGTTCACATAGCAAAGTCACAGAGCAGCTGAGTATGCCAGCCAGGATTTGAAGCCAGAAATGTCTGATGCCAGCACTATGCTTTAGTTTCTCTTATCAATGAATTTCATTTGGGGAGAGGAGGGTTTTAGTGTAACTGTGATCATATAGCATGTACAAAATTGTAAGCATTGATTTTTACTCATAATGTCTATTTTTTAAAATTGAGGTATAATTGATGTATAACACTATATTAGTTTCAAGTGTACAACATAATGATTTGATGTTTGTATATATTGTGAATGATCACCACAATAAGTCTAGTTAACATCTGTCACCATAGTTACAAAAACTTTTCTTTTTGTAAATAGGACTTTTAAGAACTACTCTCTTAACAACTTTCAGATATGCAATGCAGTATTCTTAACTATAGTCACCGTGCTGTATCTTACGTTTCCATGACATTTATTTTGTAACTGGAAGTTTGTGCTTTTTGACTCCATTTGCCCATTTCACACATCCCTCCAACCCCCACGTTTGGCAACCACCAATCTGTTCTCTGTATCCGTGAGCGTTTTTTTTTTTTAATTTCACATATAAGTCAGATCATCAGCATTTGTCTCTCTCTGTCTGACTTATTTCACTTAGCATAATGCCCTCAACGTCTATCCATGTTTTTGCAAATGGCAAGATTTAATTCTTTTTTATGGCTGAATAATACTCCATAGTGTGTACACACTACATCGTCTTTATCCTTTCATCCATTGATGGACACATGTTATTTTCTATTTCTTAACTTAATATTAATGTATGTTTATAGTAGAAATTTTGAAGTTGAACTTTACTTTTCTTCTTTTCTTACTTTAGGTGGTTCTCCCGCTGTATCCTTCAGAGAACGACAGCTGGTGTTGCAGATTGCTTAAAAGTTTTCATGACCGGTACTGAAAATATAGCAATGGGGGCGGGCTCCAAGGACTGTTCCTTCGGACTGAGAGTCCACATGCCTATGGCAGACTAGATGGCTGGAAACAGACTCCCCAAGCCTGCCTGTGTCTACTGTCACCCAGTTAGAGACCCCCAAAGCTGTGTCATGACTCAGGCCAGCAGTCTGATTCTGTAGAATTTACATTTGTTATCTGCATGTGATAAACAGAAAGGCAAGAGGTAGCTGCTGTAGCTTCTGGTGGCTCTGGCAAGCAGCCTGAAGGCCAAAAGAAACCCCCCCTGGAGAAACCGGGTTTATGACAGAGCAGTGTTAAGCCTAGAAATAGGAGAGAAGCCTTTGGGATTGGGGTAGGGATGCTGGCAGGTGAAGGGCAGCATGGCAGGAGATGCTGGGGAAGACAGCAGATGAGGAAGGATGTCCTCCTCACACTGGGATGCAGTAGAAAGAGGTGTCTGGGGTTCCTGCCTCCCCACCAGCCCTGGCCCAGAGCTGGCTTTGCCATTCCATAGTAGTAGAAATTGTACAACTCACTCGCTCTCCTGATCTGTGTCTTCCCATCTATAAAAATTTGGGGGATTGTAAAGCTTTTTTTCCTAAAAAATTGAATTTGGTGATATGCGTTGGTAATGGACTGACATATATGATCATCTTCTATGGAACTAAAATAAATTTCCTGGACAATAAACTCTTCTAAAACAATTGTGCAATATATACATGAAAAGAAAATATTGTATCATATTACTTTCCCCTCAGTTCAAAACCTAGTCATTTTTTTTCTAGCGTATGAAAAGTTTCTGTTGGGAAGGAGTTACTGTCTGGTCTCTGCTCTTTAGGCAGTTTCTAGTTAGAGTGGGTGGAAATGCTTTCAGAGTTCATGTTGTCAGTGAGACTTGGAGTCTCATTGGGTGGGAGTCATGTAAAGAGATGCTTTCAGAGCAACAGCCTAGTTCTTTCCTTAGGTTTTCATATTTATGCTCATTAGAGAAGAAAATCACATAAAATTATCCAGTCTGTATTGAGAGGATTTAAAGACTTGAAGAAACTAAATTAGTATTAATTTGGTTTGGGGAATTTGTATGTCTATTGCATGACTTAAATTTTAATTTACTGCTTAAATATGAAAATTTCACTAAAGAGAGAAGCCAAGTTTAAGAATATGTTTTGCTGCAGAAATTGTTATGATTCCTCAAATAGCAGAGATGCAGGTACGTTCCCTAAGGTCATCCATTTTTATTTTATTTCAGATACAACTCACATTCGGCATTACCCTTTTTTACAGTGGTCTGAAATAGCAGACTTATTTAAACATTGAAATACATGGGGATTTTATTCTTCTTGGGCATTAGACAAGTCATTCTTTTCTTACGAACACCAAATTCTGCAGGAGCGCTCAACAGATGGTACAAATACAACCATGGTTTGCCAGCGCGGATAATTGTGTACCGTGATGGCGCAGGGGATGGTCAGCTAAAAACACTTATTGAATATGAAGTTCCACAGCTGCTGAGCAGTGTGACGGAAGCCAACTCAGATGCCAGGTATTAAATTAGTGTTCTTTCCACACGCTCCCAATTACGTATAGCACGCTCATCATAACGATTAAGGTTACTATATGCTGGCATATCTTTTTTTTCATGCAGTTCAGTTTCACTCTGTTTCTGCATCATGTGAGTACAGCTGGATGGTGATTTCCCCCAGATTGGGGGGTAGTTGGGATCGTCTTACATAAATAGCCTGGGTGGTATGAGCTTTGGGGGCCGTGGGTGGGGGCCACCTGGAGGAAGGCAGGTATGCTCCGGAGCAGCTGACATGAGGTGCAGCAGGAAGCCTGCAGCGCTGCTGGCAGGTGAGGATGCTTCATACATATTAACATGCTGGGGGAAAAACACAAGCTGTGGTTTCGCATTGAAGGCCCGGATCAACACACAGAGCTGGAGCCTCTGAAGAGCAGGCACTGCTGTGCAGTGAAGGGCTACGGCAGGTGCGGAGAGAGTGCGGGCCGTGAGAGCCAAGCTGCCTGTGCAACTCAGACCATTTGCAACACCAAGCTCCTTGCTCCATTGTTGCATTTCTAGATCCGACATTTCAGTATGACATTTTCCTCAGTGATTATGTCAAGTGGAAGTGCAAGAAAAATATTAGAACTGGAAAATAGAGGAGGATGATAATCTTAAAGTCAGCTTCTTAAAATATTCGGAAAGCATCTTATTCCAAGCAGTGCACAGCACTCGGTCTGCAGGGTTTCACCCTCATCTCCACCGTCAACCAAAGTGTCATAGCCACCAGCCGCCAGAGAGCAGAGTCTTGACCTCATCAGTGACTGTTAGAGAGAGGGAGAACATATTGCCTGGGGGCGGGATCACCTTCAGCTGCTCCAAACTGCCGGAGCCGAAATAGCTCCCTCCCCACTGACCGCAGGTGACTGTGTCTGTTCAGAATCGCAAGTATGCAGTTTAGGGGCAGCAGGAGAAAACTTAGCAGTTGACAGTGCTGAGGCATTAGTTTTCTTGCACTATGACATCAACTTTCAAAACTTTCAATATTGAAGACATCGACATTTAAAAAAAATAATTTCAGTGCTTAAAATATTAAAACACAGTGACCCTTGCTTCCCAGACATTCCTTCTTTGATGACCAGTGTTTGCATTTGGCCTTAGCTTTACTGATTACTGACTTTAGCATCTGGTCCCTCGGCATTTGGCCCAAATGTGTATTTGGTCCCTCCCTCCATCCTCCCAGCTGTGGGTTTTGCAGATTGCAGGAGCAGTGATTTGAGGAGTGAGAAGAACTTGTGGTTCTCCTTTGCTGTTCAGAAACTGAGAGGAGAGTGAAGGTGAAAACGGGGGACTATCGCTAATGGGAAAAAAGTCTTGTCTCCACGGATAATTCTGGAAAATCTTTCTTTAGAAGTGCTAATTGAAGTTCATTGCCCTGTGAAACATTTCTCCCTGTCCGCTTTAAATGGTGTAAATGAACCAAATGGCTGGATACACCACACTTTTGCAACAAATGAGGATAATCCCTAATTTAAAAAATTGTGTCTCTCAGGGAAGAGAGATTGGGGGTTAATTTTTATTTTCTTCATTTTTGCAATGTTTTTCTAATGACTGAATTGATTGATTTATTCCATTTAAAAATTACCAAAAGGATAAATAGCTGCTTGGCTTGGTTTTACTCCTCTCCATCTTATTTGTTTGCCTTTCTGGTTCCAAGCTCCAAACTGTCGGTGGTCGTGGTCAGGAAGAAGTGCATGCTACGATTCTTTATGGAAGTGAACCGGACCTTGCAGAACCCACCACTTGGCACCGTGGTGGATTCGGAAGCAACACGTTTTGAATGGCAAGTGCTCTTAGAAAATCAGTTTTTAATCAGAAATTCACTGTGTATGGTTCAGGTTTGGCCTTATTCTGTTCGCTTTCTTTCCCACATTTATTCTGTTTTTCCCTTCAGGTATGACTTTTACTTGATCAGCCAGGTCGCCTGTCGGGGAACTGTTAATCCTACCTACTATAATGTCATCTACGATGACAACGCTTTGAAGCCCGACCACATGCAGAGGCTTACCTTCAAACTGTGCCATCTGTACTACAACTGGCCGGTGAGTGAGCTGTTTACTTATGTGAGTCCTGACACTCAAGGTTCCCACCCAGGAGTTGTCACCCAGTTCTCCTTTGTATCCCTACTCCTAGCACAGTGCCTGACTTTTCACAAAGGAGGAATGAATGAATGAATGAATGAATGACTCCTTAAGTCCATGGTGGGAGAAGCCCAGTCTGTCATAGAAATGAAATTGCAATAACTGTTATAATAGATTAGTATTTATATATTAGTATATATTATATACATTATCTTATGCAAGTGTGAGAGGAGGTCAGGGTATTGTTTCCATGGTACAGATGAGGAAGCCAACTCAGATTTGTGTCTGGAGGGAAAGTAACACGCATGGCTCTGTTCTGTGTTCCTGTGCATGAGGCTAAGAGCTGCTCTCAAAGTCCAAGGCCAAGATTTGCTCTGAGCCCCTTGGAACATCAAGTGATAGGAAACTTAGGTTAGCCCTGAGTAGGATGGGTCCCAGCTCCCAGCACCAACAAGCCAGACTGGCCCTCCCCCGAATCTGGCCCAGGGAGTTTTAAGTTCCCAATGAGCAAGGCTGCCCTTTGTTGGTTGAGTTTATTGTTTACTCACAAACACATTCTATTGTGTATGCAACTAGTAGGTGAAAAAACTCAGGGGAGAAAAATGGCTTTGAAGAACAAGTTGTCCTCTTAATTGCTGTCCATCCTTTTGCCTCCTCAGGGCTTAATCAGTATCCCAGCACCGTGTCAGTATGCACACAAGCTGACCTTTCTGGTGGCACAAAGCATTCATAAAGAGCCGAGTTTGGAACTAGCCAATTCTCTCTTCTACCTGTGATGACGTGACCCATTGGCTAGATGAGGAATCTGAGGAGTAGTTGGTATACTTTGTACAAATCTGCCATGAGCTCCAGACGTGGCGGGGGAAGGGAGATGGAGCTTAGTCTTAACTTCTGGAAAAAAAAATCCCAAACAACTTAATCTGAAATGGTTCAAAAGAAATGTATGTTGTTTCATTTTAAAGAGTTATATGCTTGGGGTGAATTCTCATTGTGGTATGTAGAATTAAAATGTACCATCATCTGTAAGTAATTCCACAAAGCTAAATATCCACTAAGAAAATAAGTGTTTGCATGATGTTTTGATGGTAGGTAAATGGGGTCTAATTCTCACCCTAAATTTTGTGGTTTTCTTAAATAATGTTAGAGAGCATTTTGTAGAGTGGTTTAAATAGTTGTTTAGAAAATAAAATTCAGAGCATTGCATGTGTGTTTATTGTTATTTGAATTTCAGTTGAAGTTACTTGTGAATATCATTATTTGTTTTCAGCAAAGGCTCATTGCTAGACCGCATCCCCGTCACTCCTTGAGTTATATTTCTGAAACCGAACATATCACTTGCTTTCTTGATGTTACTTTATTTCACCTAATAGCAACTACTCTCAT
Source organism: Equus przewalskii (assembly GCF_037783145.1). NCBI lineage: Eukaryota > Metazoa > Chordata > Mammalia > Perissodactyla > Equidae > Equus > Equus przewalskii. The sequence continues at coordinate 6,332,773 of NC_091836.1, forward strand.
TGATGACCTCGCTTCCTACTGCACTGAAAAAGCAGATTCCATCAGAAGAGAACCTGCCGTTCCTTCTACCCACCTAAGGGCATCTGTGTGCATAGCCCTCCCCTCCCCTTGTTATTGTCAGGGAGCAGAATTTGCTACCCCAAAATGTGTCTCTTTGGCTTGATTATTTTTAAGAACAAAAGACTCAGGAAGAAACTTTGACCTTCCCCCTAACTGGCTAAAAGAATTTAAGATAGAAGGCCTGTTTCAGGAAGGAGCTACCGCCATAGATAACTATAGTATAGCATGAACTAGGTGTGATGGACAGGGAGGAACCAGCAAGGCCCATTTGATCAAAGTCCCCTCCATGTCTCATAGTCATTGCAAGACACAGCAGACATTTATTTACCAAACATTTGCTTTCCATCTCCATATGATTTACCTTCCTCCCCTTTGAATTTCCAAACCATTACTCCCAATACCCTCCTTTGTCTTTATCTGAAGATAGTATTTAAGGTCGTAGCTTTGGCCATTTTGGCGAGTTACTCAGTTTTTCTGGGATTCTCCCATGTATACGTGTTATTAAATTTGTTTGATTTTCTCCTGTTATTTTGTCTCATGTCAGTTTAATTTAGATCAGCCAGAAGAACCCAGAAGGGTAGAGGAACATTTCTTCCTCCTCTACAGTATCATGAGTGGACCTGTGTGTGCTCCTGTGGAAGGCTCTCCCCCCGTGTACTAAATTCCATCCCCCTTGACCTATGAAGCGTGCCACGCTCACAGTTCTTCCCTCTCTCTTCTGCATTATCAGTTTTCCCCTCACACTGCACCATTCCCATTGGCATTATGAATATGCTATTCTTGCTCCCATCTTACAAAAAGAAACTATTTCCCCCTCCAGCTACCACCCCATTTCTTTGCTTCTGTTTATGGAAAAACTTCTCAAAAGGGTAGTCTATGCTTGATGTACCAATTCCTTCCTCCATCAGAATTTCACCACAATCACTCATCAGAATTGCTTTTGTCCAGCTCACCAATAGCTTCCACTTTGCTAGATTTGATTCTCAGTTCTCGGTCCTCGTCTTACCTAACCTATCACAGCATTTGGCCCAATTGATGGTTTCCTGCATCTTGTGACACTCTGCATAGCCTCTAGGATTACACACTCTTCTGGTTTTTCTCCTCCTGCATTGGTCTCTCATTCTCGGTTTCCTTTGCTGGTTTCTCCCCGTCTTCTCATCCTTTTCACATGAGAATGCCCCAGAATGAGAATATGGCTACGTGCAAAAAATATTTTGATGAAGGAAAGATCAGAGTTCCAAATTCTTGTCACAGGGGAATGATTTTGTGGAAGGCTGCCGTGGATGGAATGCGTGGAGAGCCGAAGCTTTTCTCTGAGGGGTGAGGAGAAGCAGACGCCAGAGCAGAGATCGTATATGATGGTACTGAGCACATGCTTTTCCTACTTGAGAGTTGTTTCCAGGCCTCGTAAACATGCGTTCAACATGGGTCTATTCCAGTAATAGTAATGGAAACCATTTGTGGGGTGTGAGGGTCAAGGGGGTTAACACGTTCCAGACACAGTGCCAAGAACTTTGCATACACGTTTAATCTCCACGAGAACTGTAAGAATTAGGCAATATAATGACCATTTAACAGATGATAAAACTGTGGCTCACCAAAGTTTATAAAATTAATAAATTATGGAGCTAGAATTTGTCCTTGGTTGTGTTTGACTCCAAAACTAGTGAGATGAGCCACAAGCTTCTGCTGCCTTATGAAAAGGTACTGTAAGATTTTTAAAGTTTCTCCCTGAGTTTATAGATGAGGGAGTGCCTTATAGGATTTAAAGTTGGCCTTATTTAGCAAGTGTTTGGAGGCTAGGCACGGTGCCATTCCAGAGTGGTTGTGTCTCTGTGTTGATGATGTTGTTTTCTTCCTTCCAAGTACAAGGATGCCACCATCTAACAGCAGGCTTGTATGAATCTCCATGCGGCGTTTGGATTAGGCAATACATAGGTCCGTTTGACCTATCAAGTATGTCCAAGGCAATGGCTCCTTACTGTTTTAACCCACTAGGGGGCACACGAGGACTATTGGATAAGCAGAGCCATTCTCTTTTGCCTGTGGTGCAACAGATAGTGGAAGAATAGTCAGCCTCAAGGAAGCTCCCAGAGGGCAACATGGGATAAGGAAAGTCTTCATCTGAGCTCTGGTTCCCACACTTTCAGCTGTAGGATGCGATAACCTCCCCTCTCTGAGACTCACTTACCCCATCTGTAGTATGAGAAGGGCTGGCAGTAGACCGGTGGTGCTCAACCTTGGAAACATTAGAACTTCCCACATTTAAAAGCTTTTTAAAAAAATACAGATACCGGGGCCCACTGCCAGAAATAGTGATTTAATTGGCCTGAGAGGAAGCCTGACTATCTGAATATTTTAAAAGTTCTCCCGGTGATTTAGATGGTTAGCCAAGGTTTGAGGACTGCTGGTCTAGGGCAGCACTGGGTTTGAATCTCAGAACCACCATTTACTAGCTATGTGACCTTGGGCAAGTTACTTAACCTCTCTGAGCCTCAGTGTATGTTGTTAGGTGTACCTGTAAAGACACCTAACAATGTCCACATGGTAGGGCTGTTGTAAAGATTTGTAATATCAAATCTAAAGTATCTGGCTTTAATAAAGAGTGCCTTATTGTTACACGTCATGAGAGGAAGAGAATCAAATGACATAATTTAGTCAACAAATACTCCTGAGGGCATGTAATGTACCAGGCACTGTAGCTTCTCATTTCTTCTACAGTCTTGCTTAAGGGAAAGCTTTTTATTTTCTCTAGATATAAGCAGTCTACCACTTGCTGTTTTATGCAGAAGGGTTTTGGTTTTGTTTGTATTTTGGTGGTGGGAAGGAGACTCTCAAAGTATATTTTAGATGCATTTCTGTGGCAGCCATAAGGCACACCAATCAAATCTCCATTAGCTGGCTGACAGCCTCTAGATGCTGCAAGTTCAGGATCCACCACGGTGTGGATGTTGAGACCGCTCTCTGCAAGCCACTCTTAGCCACTGACTGAGCACAGCAGAGGTGCTAGATTTGGGCCATTTCTGCCCAGCATGGAAGGCCACCATTGGGCAGTCTTTAATAGAGCACTCTTCCTTGACTCAACCAAGGTTTTCTCACAGCTTCCTGGTAATCTGGGGCTCTTCCTTCCTTCCTTCCCTCTCTCCTTTCTTGGATGTCAGATAGGCATTTTGGTCTTGAGGCTCTTCCTGCTTCAGCTCAACCTTTATCCTTCACAGGCATTTTTCTCAATAAATCTCTTGAATGTCTAATTCTGTCTTGGTGTCTGCTTCATGAGGGACCCAAACTAACACAATTTCCTTAACCCTTAAGTTACCGTTTAATTTTTAAGAAAAAATAAGCTGATTTTCAGTCAGGAATCTTCATCAACCACAGCATGAAACTTAAAAGAAAATGATTTACCTTGAGACGTCATACTTTTTAAATACTGGGCTTTGAGTTAGCACTCTTCCATGGTACAATTCACTCACAAATTTTTCTAACACACTTCAAGATCCCAGACATGAAACGTAAACAACTTTTGAGAAGTGTTGTCAAATGTCTGAGTTTTGTTGCTCAGATTAACTCGTGCTTTTCACTTTCAATTTGCCCCACTGCCCACTGGCCAAGAATAATCCAATAGCCCATTATAGAAAGATGAGGAAAGGACTCATTTCAAAGGGGTAGAGGTGAGTATGACTGAAGAATTTATGACTGAGTCAGATTCCTTCCAATTTATAGAGAAAGTTTTTTTAATCCTTAATTTTAAAATTATAAAAATAATAGATGTACTTTATGGAATATTTGGAAGGTACAAAAAAAGTATAATGAGGCAGAAATAAACTACCAATATAGCTATTCCCTAAAGTATATTCTGTCAACACTTTAATAGGTACTTTTAATCTAGTCCTTTGGCTACAACATATGTATTGTTTTATGTGCTTCATTTTACACATAAGATATAGCACGAGTATTTTCTTATTTTATTAAAAACTTTTGTAAGCTTTCATTTTAATGACTGAATAATATTTTATCGTACAGATGTAACAATTTACTTGCTCCCCTCCTTATTGCACCTCTAGGGTGCTTCCAATTTTTCTTTGCTATAAGAACATGGCCTAAAGATTCCCTCCCCCCCCACCCCCAGTATTTGGGATTGGTTCCTTGGGTTAGATTCCTAAAGGTGAAATTATTCTGTTGAAAAGTTAGAATGCTTGTAAGGTGCTTGGTATATATATTGTTAAACGTTTTTCAAAACTGTCATATCTTATGCTCTCATAGTGGTACCCTAGCACACCTTGTATATTCTCATTAAAATAAAAATATTTTGTTAATAGTATAGATGTCAGATAGTTCATTAGTAGTAGTATTTATTGGATTATTAGTAAAGGAAACATTTTGAAAATCTTTATTAGCCATTTGTGTTTTCGTTTGTGTTTTTCTTAACTTCTATGTGACCTTTACATTTTAAAGATAGTAATACTTTGTCATACTTTTGTACCTATGTCCTCAATTTACTATGTGCTTTTAAATTTTGCTTATGTTGCTTTTTTAGTTACAGATATTTAAAGTTTATATATTCAAATTATCATTCTTTTCCTTTAAGGTTATGAAAGCAGAGCTGGGATTTAAAGCCTAGAAAATATATCCCCATCGAGAGATTGGAGAAATATTACTTCTTTTTTGGTTTTAATTTCCTTCCATTTAACTCCATAAATCCATCTAGATTATATTTTAGTGTGAAGTGAGGATCCAAACTATTTTTTCAAAATAATTATGTAAAAGAATTGGTGAATTAAAAAACAGTAGAAATCCTAAAAATGAAAAATAGCATCATTGAAATAAAAATCTCAATAAATTTGTTAAGCGGTGGACTAAAAACAGACAAACAGAGAATTAATAAATTGGAAAGCAGACTTTAGGAAATCACTTAGAATGCAGTACAAAGAGATAGACATGGAATGTAAAATGAGACACCCCACTACACATTTGGTAGAAGTTCCAGAAACAGGAAATACAGAGAACTAGGTAGAAGGTGGAGGCAATTTTGAAAGAGAGAATTCCTAAGAGTGTTCCAAAATTGAAACATACGTTCTTGGAGTGAAAAAAAAATCGTAAGTAAGATAAGGAAGTTTCATGCCTACTACATTGTAATGAAATCATAGAACATCAACTGTAAATGGAAAATCCTGAAAGATTCAGGGAAGAAGAGCAGACTTGCAGACTCCCTGCAGAGAAGCACTTACATTGCGTGCAGGCTCAACATTGGAAGAATAGCTGAGACAAAATGCAGTGATACCTTTAAAGTCCTGAGAGGCAAGAATGGTAAAGCTGGAACTCGTATATGTGCAACTAAATGTCCTTTGAAGAATAGGGACAAATTTAAACATTCAAATAAGACAGTTTACTGCCCACAGACACTTGCTGAAAGAACTGCTGAAGAATGTACTTCAGCAACAGAAAAGAAACCCATTGAACAAAGCAAGGATGAGCAAAGGAATCAGTAAAATATGTTGTAAATCTAAATTAGTATTGGCTATTAAAAAAAAATGTTTTTGTTTCCTGTTAAGAAGAGGTTGGAATTCAACATGGGCACCAGTAACACAAGTGAGGTAAGAGCATTCAGAAGGAAGCTACAGTGGCTTGAGCCCTTCTCTGGTTAAGAAGGAGGTTAGAGATATTAAGTTCACATTCGATTAGAAGATAAAGTTAAAACGCATGTGTGTTTCTTCTAAAAGAATGAAAATACCATCCATTATGTTGAATCAGTGGAAGGGAAGAAAAAAGAGGATAAATCCAATAGAGGACAAGAAAAGCAAAGAGGAAGAGTAAGGAAAAAACCCAGTAAATAGAACACTAAATAAGAAGGTAAATATACACTCAAGAATATAATTAATATATTATAAGGAAAAAAATAGTTTCACTTATTACTGGAGACTGTGAGAATGGATCTAAATAATCTAGCTAAATATTGTATATAAGAGGCACATCTAAAATGAAACAGCATGGAAAGTTTGAAACTAGAAAAATAGGAAAAGACATACTTTGAGTTAATAGCCAAAATAAAGCTGGAATAGCAATATTGACATCAAACAAAACAGAATTTAAGTAGGGAAACTACACATTTATAAAAGTAGCAAGATAAAAGGGCCAAGAAGATATAACAATCATGAATGAGTAGACATTGATTAGCATAATTTTGAAATACAAAAATAAATACAAAGGCATCAGCCCAGTGGCGTACTGGTTAAGTTTGCAAGCTCCACTTTGGCAGCCTGGGTTTCACAGGTTTGGATCCTGGGTGCAGACCTAGTCCTGCTCATCAAGCATGCTGTGATGGCATCCCACATGAAATAGAGGAAGATTGGCACAGATGTTAGCTCAGCAACAATCTTCCTCCCAAAAAATAAATACAAAGAGAAATTTACCAGTTTCTTTAATCCACAACTAAATGAGGAGACTTTAACATAGGTCTCTCAAAAACTAATCAAAAAGGCAAAATCAGGGGCTGGCCCCATTGCTGAGTGGTTAAAGTTCCATGCACTCAGCTTCAGTGGCCCCGGTTCCCGGGTTCGGATCCTGGGCATGGACCTACTCCCACATACAAAAAAAGAGGAAGATTAGCAATGGGTGTTAGCACAGGGTGAATCTTCCTCACACACACAAAACTCATTAGAAATTATATAGATTAATTGAAAAAATAGCAAATATGATTTAATAATAGGCAAAAAGCAAGTCTGCACAAATTCCAAATAATTGGTATCATATGGATGCACTTGTGGACGCGGTTCTAAACAGTTCAGAGCTTAAAGGAAATCACACTGGAAAATTTTTTTAATTAGAAAAGAGCACTACATAATAAAAGCTGCATAGGATAAAGTTAAACTGATATTTACAGGGAAATTTGCAGCTTAAATGTGCATACTAGAAAACAAGACTGAAAATTATTTAAGTAAGTATTTAACTGAAAGAAACTAGGAATGGAGAAAACCCAAAGAAAGAATTAGGAAATAAGGATAAAAGCATATATTAGTGGAAGATAGCATGAGCTTTAAAAGTCAATAGATTATGAAAAAACCAAAACAAAATCAGATTCTTTTATTTACTTTTGTTCACTGTTTATTGTTGAAATTTCCAAACATGGATAAAAATAGAGAATGGTATAATGAACCCTCATTTACCAAGCTTCAACAATTACCAGGCCATGGCTGATCTTGTTTTATATATACCTTCACTCTTACACTCCTTACTGTGATAGTTTAAAGCAAATCTAGATATCTTGTAATTAAAATCTGGTTCTTTGGGGGAAAAACTAGCAGAGCAAAGTTTTAGCAAGACTCATGAAGAAAAGGAGAGAAGACAGAAATAAAACAATATTAGGGATAAAAAAATGTACAGTAGAGGTTTCAAAATATCACGTGAAGATTATAACACCCTTATGCTAATAATTTTTTTTTTAAGATTGGCACCTGAGCTAACATCTGTTGCCAGTCTTTTTTTTTCCTTCTTCTCCCTGATGCCCCCCCATACACAGTTATATGCTGTAGTTGTGGGTCCTTCTGGTTGTGCTATGTAGGACGCCACCTCAGCATGGCCTGATGAGTGGTGCCATGTCCGTGCCCAGGATCTGAACTGGCGAAACCCTGGGCCACCAAAGCGGAGTGCGTAAACTTAACCACTCGGCCACGGGGCCGGCCCCATTAGGCCATAATTTTGAAAATTTGAAAGAAAGATATAATTTTCTAGGGATATGTAAATTAATGCAATTTACCCCTAAAGAAATAGAAAAATTTACTATAGTGGTTAAGAGTACAAATTCTACAGGCAGACTGCTTGGGTTTGACTTTGGCTCTGCCATTATCGTGTGAGCTTGAGCAAGCTACCTAACCCTTTTTGCCTCAGTTTTCTCATAGGTGGAATGGGACTAATAATTGCAGCTAGGTCGTAAGACTGTTGTGTTGATTAAATGAGCATTAGTTGTTGAAATGCTTAGATTAGAACAGGGGCCTGGCACTATGTTAGTGTTGCCTACTGCTAATATGGCGATAACAAAATAAGAGATTGCATCATCGTCAAAAATGTCCTCCCTAAAAAGGAAACAGAGCCAGAAAGATTTACAGCTGAGTTTTACTATAGTCAAGGAACAGATAATTCCTTTCTTATACAAACTGTTCCAGAAAGTAGACAAAGAGACAGAGCCATTTGAGTTATTTTACGAGACAATATAATTTGATTCCAAAACCAAAGACAGTATAAAAAAGAAAATTACATGCCAACCTCACTTATAAACATAGATGTAGAAAATCCCAGTAAAATATCAACAAATCCAGTTTAGCAGAATAGAAGAATACGCTTAATAAAAAATAAAAAAATAAAAATAAGACCAAGCGTGGCTTATCCCAGAAATGCAGAGAAGTTCTAAGAAAATCTATCGACATAACTTACCGCATTAGATTAAAAGAGACATTCCATGTGATTACTGCAATAGGTGCAGACCAAGCATGCAAGGAAACTTAGTACTCGTTAGAGATTTAAAAGACAACTCTTAACAAAAAATAAATAGAAGGAAACTTGAACATCCTTGGATTGAAAATAGGCATCTAAGAAAACCCACATCAAAAAAATAAATATTGTCATAAATCATAAAATAGGTGCTTAGGTTTTCCATTAAAGTCAAGAACAAGACAAAGACATCCACTACCACATTATCAATACTGTGTTATAATAGTAATGTTATGTTATACATTTAATATATATCTTATATAATGAAACATATAGTAGTACATATAATATATAATAATAATTTAGCTATTATCAACACTGTGTTAAGAACTTCTAGCCAATAAAGCAATGGAGATAAATGGATCAAAAAGGAAGAGACAGAGGCCGGCCTGGTTGCACAGTGGTTAGGTTCACATGCTCCACTTTGACGGCCAGATGTTAGCTAGGGGACAATCTTTCTCAAGCTAAAAGAGGAAGATCGGCAATGGATGTTAGCTCAGGGCCAATTTTCCTCACCAAAAAATAAATAAATAAATAAAGGAAGAGACAAAATTATCATGATTTGTTCATAGTATGATTAACTATTTAGAAAATCTAAGAAATCCTACAGAACTAATAAAATTATTCAACAAGATAGATCATATGAAACTACCTTCAAAAACAAATAGCGTTCTCAGAAAATAGTAATACCCAAAGAACTTGAAAAAAATCTAATTTAACAATAATTTGATACCTAAGAGTAAACAAAACAAAAACTTCATAGTTTTTTGCTGAGAAAATTTTAAAACTGTATTGAAAGGCATGTAGATGACAAACACATAGCATTGGAGATTAGATTGGTGGTTACCATAGCGGAAGGGGGGAGCAGGGAGGGCAAAAGGGGTGATTAGGCTCACATGTGAGGGGATGGACTATAATTAGTGTTCGGGTGGTGAACATGATGTAATCTACACAGAATTCGAAACATATTATGATGTACATCTGAAAAAAATAAATTAAAAAAAATAAAATTATATACAAAAAAAGAAAAAAAAGAAAAACATGTAGAAAGTTCTTAAAAATAAACTGTGCTCATGAATGAAAAGACTCAATGTGGTGAAGATGGTAATCTTCCCCCAAATAAACCTAAAACTTCAGTGAAATTTAAAAAAAAATCCTAACACGATTTTGCATAAAACTTAAAAAATTATCTTAAAATTCATGTAGCTTAGTAAAAGTCCAAAAGCGTCCAATACAATTCTGAAAAAGAATAACAGAAAGGGAATGCTTGTTCCACCAGGTATCAGAGTTTATTTTGAAGCGTAGTAAGCAAAGTACCGTGGTTGTGGCTGAGCCACAGATAACAGATCAGTTGAACAGACAGAAATTCCAAAAAACAAGTCGCTGCATATATGGCCACTTGTCATTTAATGGAGCTGGCATTACAGATCAGAGAGGAAAGGATGAAGTACTGAGTGAAGGATATTGGGTAGCTGGGCTTCCTACAAAGAGAAAATTAGATCTCTATCTTACATAAAAAACAAAAAGGAATTTCACGTAGATGAATGACCTAAACATTAAAAACAAAAATTGTAACAACTAGGAGAAATATAGGGAGTATTTTAGGATATTAGGATGGGAAGAAACTTCGTGAGCTATATACAAAAAAGCATACATTATGTAAGGAAAAATTTCTTTGGCTACGTCAAACTGTAAGTTTCCGAATGACAAGTGAGATAATAGTAATATTAAAAGACAAACAGCAGACTAGAGCAATATATTGATAACGTATACAACAGAAAAGGGATCGTTACCCAAAATATATATTTTTCAATATTTTTTTAAATGCTATCAAGTTAATAAAAAATTTTTTAAAAGGACAAAAACACTCAATAGAAAAGTGGGCAAAAAGGTGAATAAGCAATTCACAGTAAAGGGAGCTAAACGACCAATGAGAACATGAGATGATGCTCTAGTTTACCAGGAACCAGGAAAACTCAAAGTAAAATACCAATGAGATTTAATTTCACTTTCATAAGTTTGGAAAAAATTGAAAAGTCTGCTAATACTAATGGTTGTTGAGAATGTGGGGAAACAAGCTTAAACATCGTTGCTGGCGTGTGAAGTGGTACAATCATATCAGAAGGCCCACACCCTACAAACCAGCAGGTATACTTCCAAGTGTGTACTTGAGAGGGTCTCTTTACGTGTGTAAAGGAGGGGAGTGGATAAAATACATGGCAGCCATACTACAGAATACTATATAGCAGTTAAAAGAAATGGGCTAGCTGGGTCTATGTAGATGGACATAAATGTTCTCAACAATCTTTTTTTTAGCTTTATTGAGGTGTAATTGACAAAATTGTCAGATATTTAAACTGTACATCGTGGTGACTTGATATACATATACATTGTGAAAGGATTCTCACCATCTAGTTAATTATCACATCCATCACTCACATTTTTATCTTTTTTCAAAAACAATGTTAAGTGAAAAAAATCAAGTTACAGGATGATGTGTATATGACGCCATTCATGGAAAAATTTTAAAATACTCATGAAATACCACATATTTTCCTAGTTAGATAGGTGTGCATGTACATACATCTAAAAGGAAAAGGTGGAAATGGAAGATTAGACACTAAATTTAAGGCAGTGGTTGTATCCATGAGGCAGGGAGTATGGTGAGGTAGGAATGTAGATAAAGGATAGGGGTGTAGATAGGGATGCTGAATAATGAGAATCAAATTTCAGTTCTGTTTGGTTTTTACAAAATGAATCAAATATCACAAAATGGTAACAACTCTTAATTCTGGGTTGAGCATATGTGCATGTTTAGACGTCAGTCTAATAATGAGAAAAATAGCAGCTAAATCCCGATTGAAGGACGTTCTATAAAATGTCTGACCCATACTCCTCAAAACTGTCAAGGTCAACAAAAACAAGAAAAGTCTGAGAAACTGTCATAGCCAAGGAGACACAATAACTAAGTGTAAAATCATATCCTGGATCTGACCCAAGAACAGAAGAATAATGCTAGGAAATAACTAATCTGAATAAAGTATGGATTTTTGTTAACAATAATGTATCAATATTGGTACATCAGTTGTGACAAATGCACCATACCATAGGATATTAATAATAGGGGAAACTGGGTGTGAGATATATGGGAACTCTTTGTACCATCATCACAACTTTTCTTTAAACCTAAAATAATTATAAAATAAAAAAGTTGGTTTAAAAAACAGAATAGGGGAGCTGACCCCGTGGCACAGCGGCTAAGTTTGCATGCTCCACTTTGGCGGCTTGGGGTTCGCAGGTTCGGATCCCAGGCACAGACCTACACACAGATCATCAAGTCATGCTGTCATGGCGTCCCACATACAAAATAGAGAAAAATTGGCACAGATGTTAGCTCAGTGACAATCTTCCTCAAGCAAAAAGAAGATGGGCAACAGATGTTAGCTCAAGGCCAATCTTCCTCACACACACACAAAAACACCAAACTCCCCCCTCCCAAAACAGAATAGGTACAGTATTATTCCAATTTGGTGTGAGTGTGTGTGTAAAAAAGAAACAACAAGCAAAATATTTATCAAAAATATCAGGCAAGATTAGGTCTGGAAGGTGGTATTAGGGGTGGCTTTCATTTTCTCTTTCATTCTTTTTCTTTTCTTCACCCCACTTTTCTCATTAGTTTTGATGTCAGAAAAAAATGTATATTTTTCAGACTCCTGCCCTCTGTGATATGGCAGGCAAGACATTGATACATGTCAGATATCAGCAACATCATTAAGACCTGACACTGTTCCTATCAGCACGTGGGAATTACTGGCCCCATCTTCCTTACACCCATGTCCCAGGTTTGCCCGTAGTGCTTGCTAAAAGTACAAAACTCTAAGCTCTATTCTGGGAATTTTAGGGAAGAAGCCTAGAGTTTATTTTTTAACAAGCTTCCAGGTGGTTTTTTTTTTTGGTGGTTTTTCAGATAAGTTTAGGTAACTGACTCAGCTAATTTTCCCAAACCTTAAGACTCAGCTCCACATCCGCTCCTCTGTCAAACTTTCTTTATCCATCCCGGGCACTTAGGATCTCCCTTCTCTGTGTCCTCACCGTACCACACAAAGAACTCCATCATCACTCTGGTCGCACTTTATTGTGGTTAGTTCTTTACACATTTGTCTCTCTAACTGTTTTGCATATGGTAGACTCTCGATATGTGCTATTTGGATAAATGCAAGAAAGAACAGATAGATGGATGGACTACTTTTAAATAAATTGGGTGATTCTGAGAATTCCACCAGCATCTGTCGTCAAGCCTCTTGATAATGGTATTCCTGGTTGCCTTACAATGGGTGGGATCAGCACTTTTTCTCACCTCTGTAGAGTGAAGCATGGTAGTAGTCATTTTACTCCACACTGCATTGCTTTAGGCTTGGATGATGGTCAGAGAAACTAAAAGTAAATACATTTCTGAATATCTGGGAAACTAGCCAAACCAAAACTCACATTTGGTGAGTGGTTTTTACACTGGGGCAGGCTATTCAGTGCTTAGAGCTATGCTGTCCAATATGGCAGCCTCTAGCTCCATGTGGCCTTTGAACTTTAAATTCAAAGTAATTAAAACTAAGTGAAATAAAAAATTCAGTTGCGTGGTCACACATTTTCAGGTGCTCAAAGGCCATCTGTGGTGGTGGCTGCTGTATTTGAAAGTACAGATATAGAACATTTCCATTATCATGAAAATTTCACCAGGAGAGCACTGACGTTATTCCTCTTTATCCTTCAAAGTCCAAATCAAATGCCTTCTCTAATACAAGGCCTTTCCTTACCCCTCCAAGCAAAATTCCATTTGGTTCACAGTGCCAGGCATGTCCTGGGCACCGGCAATTCAGAGAGGAAGAAAATGTGTTTGCTGTCCTGCAAGAGCTTAAAGCAGGGCTCCTCAACTGGGGCGATTGTGGTACCCAGGGGACATTTGGCAATGTCTAGAAATATCTTTGGTTGTCATAATAAGTGTGTGTTGAGTGTGTGTGTATTTGTGTGTGTGTGCTACTGGCATGTAGTCAGTAGAGGCCAGGGACCCTGTTAAACATTCTGCAATGCACAGAACAACCCCTCCCCCCATTAAAAATGTATCTGGTGCAAAATGTGAATAGTGCTGAAGTTGAGAAACTCTAGGTTAAAGCCTTATTAGGGAGAGAGACCCAGGAGCAGACAATGCCAACATGATGGGGAAAGTGAAGAGAGAGGAGAGCTGTACAGAAATGGGGTGGGGACGATGCCCAAGCTGAGTCTGGAAGGAGCTGGAGCATTAGTCACTCCTTCTATGATCCCAGAACACTTGGCACATTCCTCTTTACACCCCTGCGTTGTGTTTAAACCATTGGTTTACCCATACTTCTCCCTGTTACACTGTGACTTCTTCAAGAACAGGGCCTGCGTCTAGTCCATTGACACGTGCCCAGGGTTTTGTTCAGTGACTGGGTCACACAGTAGAAACACAAGAAAATTGCCACCGGTGAACGCATGATAGATGGATATAATCTCCCTCACGTCTCCCCAGACAGCTCATCTTGATAGGTCTTCCTGTGAATTATTTTGCTGCCTGTAGAAGCATTTTCTAAAGTAAGGTGCAACACTCATTGAGTAAAATTTGTCACTAGAGCTTATGTTTTCAGAAAGAGCCCTGTCCTCAGGCAATTGTTCCTGAGCGATGAATTGGGGGATTTAGTTCACATACCTTAGCGGCTTAAAATGCTGCCCATATCTGCCTGCATGGCAACATCAATTCATCATGCAGCACATTGTCAAGTCAGGACAGCCAGCACTGAAAACAGCAACAGTTTCCCCTCATGATGCAATGCACCTGGAGCCAGAGGACTAGGGGCAGCAGCTCTGTGGAGAAGGGAAGTCGAGCCCTGATTTAACGTAGCAGTTCCCTCTGAATTTTACAGACTTGCCGGTCACTCTCCAGTACTTGGGGAAAGAAGTCCTTAAGCGATGTGAGCAAATACCTCCTCGCTTTCGGTGGCCTTTCCCTTTCCTTGAGGATGTTTGTGCCTCTTAGGCTCTTGATTCAGATATTTTTAAAACCTCATCCTGAGCCAGTTAGAAGACTCTTCGGTTGCAAATCACATTTTACACAAAGATTTCACATCCAGAATATACAAAGTCTCAGAAGTCATAAAGGAGAAGAAAAACAATTCAATAAAATGTAGGCAAAGGATATAGATAGGCAGTTCACAGAAGAGGAAACCCAATGGTCAATAAACTTCTGCAAAAGATGCTTGCCTTCACCAGCGATCAGGAAAATGCCAATTGAAACAACAGTGGGATACCACTTCACACCCATTATGTTGGCAAAAACAAAAATCTGAAATACTGAGAGTTGGTGAGGATGTGGGGAAACAGGAACTCTCATAGGTTGCTGGTGATAATATAAATTCATACAACCATTCTGGGGAGCAATTTGGCAATTTCTAGTAAGGTTGAGACTATTCAGACCCTATGAGCCAGGGTATAAGTTTGCTCATTGCAGCACTGTTTGAACGGTGAATATTGGAAACAACATAAATATCCATCAGCAGGAGAATGGAAAAATAGAATGGAATACTATTCAGCAGTTAAGATGAAGGAAATATACCGATATATACCAACACAGGTATATCTCCAAAACACACTATTGAATGAAAAAAGCAAGTCACAGAATTATATGCACAGCATGAAAACATTTACATAAAAATCTTAAAAAGCCAAAACAATGCTATCCAGTGTTTGTCCACATATATATAATAAAAATTTAAAAACCAAAACGTGGACACAAAAGGCATACACCAAATTCCTGAAATTGGCTATCTCTGATGAAGGAGGAGAATGGAATGGTGAGGCAAATAAGAGACTTCTTTTTTTTTTTTAGGAAGATTAGCCCTGAGCTAACTGCTGCCAATCCTCCTCTTTTTGCTGAGGAAGGCTGGCCCTGAGCTAACATCCATGCCCATCTTCCTCTACTTTATATGTGGGATGCCTCCCACAGCATAGCCTGTCCCTGTCAGGCGGTGCCATGTCCGCACCCGGGATCTGAACCTGGGACCCGGGGCCACCGAAGCAGAACGTGCTCACTTTAACCGCCGCGCCACCAGGCCGGCCCCGAGACTTCTAATTCTATCCGTAAAAGTCTATTTAGTTTTTAAACGAGAAGCAAAAATAAGAAGTTACCATTTGTTAATTCCAGGTGAAGGGGTGTGCAGGTTATTCTCTGTTGCCTTCTAGATTCTTCACTCTTCTGCACTCTGCTATGCCCCAGGAGGCAGGCCTCTCTCTTCGGCTTCCCAGCCCTCTGGCTTCCACTGGGTTCCTCCAGCTGGGAGCTGGGGCAGAGCAGGGAGGAAGGGTAGAGAGGGAGTCTGGGTATTTATTCCCCCAGCTTCCTCCCCTTCTGTGGAGGGGCGGGCTCCAGTCTGGAAGCTCTCTCTTGCCAGGTTCTGTTAACAGCTCCCAACTTTGCCCTTTTAAGATGCTGAGGTTCCCTAACCCTCGGGGTCCAGCACTATCTCTGCTACTACTATATGATAGTTCTATTTTTAATTTTTTCTGAGGAAATTCCATAATGTTTTTCACGGCAGTGCACCATTTTGCATTCCCAGAACCAGTGTACAAGGGTTCCAATTTCTCTACATACTCGGCAACACTTGTTATCCTTTGTTTTCTCAATAATAACCATCCTGACAAGTGTGAGGTGATATCTCATTGTGGTTTTTTTTTTTTTTTGAGGAAGATTAGCCCTGAGCTAACTACTGCCAGTCCTCCTCTTTTTGCTGAGGAAGCCTGGCCCTGAGCTAACATCTGTGCCCATCTTCCTCTGCTTTTTTTTCATATGTGGGACGCCTACCATAGCATGGCGTGCCAAGCAGTGCCATGTCCGCACCTGGGGATCCGAACCTGTGAACCCTGGGCCACCGAGAATTGAAAGGTGCGAACTTAACCACTGCACCACGGGGCCGGCCCCATCATTGTTGTTTTTTTTTTTTTTTTTGGAAAGATTGGTGCCTGGGCTAACAACTGTTGTCAATCTTTTTTTTTTTCTCTGCTTTATCTCCCCAAACCCCGCCTGTACACAGTTGTATATCTTAGTTGCAGGTCCTTCTAGTTGTGGGATGTGGGACGCCGCCTCAACATGGCCTGACGAGCAGTGCCATGTCCGCACGCAGGATCCGAACCCTGGGCCGCTGCAGCGGAGCGAGCGAAATTAACCACTCGGCCACGGAGCTGGCCCCTCACTGTGGTTTTGATTTGCATTTCCCTGATGATTGGTGACATTGAGCATTTTTTCATGTACCTGTTGGCCATTTGTATGTCTTCTTTGGAGAAGTGTCTCTTCAAGTCCTTAGCCCATGTTTTAATTGGGTTCCTAGTTTTCTTTACTATTGAGTTGTAGGAGTTCCTTATACATTTTGGAGATTAACCCCTTATTGGATTATATGGTTGCAAACTGGGTACATGGTTTGCAAATATTTTTCCCCATTCCATGGGTTGCCTTTTCACTCTGTTGTTTCCTTTGTGGTGCAGACACTTCAGTTTGGTGTAGTCACTGATTTGTTTTTGTTTTTGTTGTCTGTGCTTTTGGTGTCATATCCATGAAATTATTGCCAAAACCAATGGCACAAAGCTTTTCCCCCATGTTTTCTTCTAGGGGTTTTACAGTTTCAGGTCTAATGTTTAAGTCTTTAGTCCATTTTGAGTTGTTTGTGTGTGTGGTGTAAGATAAGGGTCAGAATCTGATAAGACAGAAATTTGGCCCAGTCTCGGGAGCACAGACTAGAGCTCAGTGAAGGCTTCCGTGCAGAAATGAAGACCAGGCTGAGATTTACCAGGAGAGTGTAATCATCACTGATTCAGGAAATGGTTGTTGAACACAATGTTATATGATCCTGATACAGGTTCTGGGAGGGATACTGAGGAAGTTTCCACCTTCAAGACCAGTGCTGTCCAATAGAACTTTCTGTGATGATGGGAAAGTTCTGTTGGTACCATTAACCACACATGCTTATTATTATTTTTTTTTTTTGAGGAAGATTAGCCCTGAGCTAACTATTGCCAGTCCTCCTCTTTTTGCTGAGGAAGACTGGCCCTGAGCTAACATCTGTGCCCATCTTCCTCTAGTTTATACATGGGACGCCTACCAAAAGGCCCACAATCTAGTGGGACTCTAACACCAGTCATGTCAAATCTCCCCTTTTGAGAATGTTTTGTAACTTGTGGAATACCCAGATATAAATAAGCCCCACTGAAGCCAAGGTCTTTAAGGGCAGAGGGCTGGGGAGTGTTTACTTAGTTCGGCCCACCACGAGCGTCAAAATCTTGATTGTGATGGTCAGTTGTGATCATCAGGTCCAGGTGTGCACACTTAGACAAATATGACAAAGTTGGAAATGATCCTTTAACTTTGAACTGTATGAAGACCACAGAAGGATTTGATGGTAATACACCCAGTGATAACCACACCCAGTTTATACATCACCGTGTACTTTACAGTCATGCACTGCATAATAACATTTAGGTCAATGACGGACCACACGCACGACGGTAGTCCCATAAGATTAGTACCACATAGCCTAGGTGTGTAGTAGGCTATACCGTCTAGGTTTGTGTTAGTACACTCTATGATCACACAACGATGAAATCACCTAATGACACATTTCTCAGACCGTATCCTCTTCACTAAGTGACACATGACTGTGTATAAATCAACTGAAAGACATGAGGGATTCTGATGCCGCTTCCTCAGAAGTCAGGATTGGTAAGAGCCCTTAAGCAGCACGGCTGAGTTTAAATTACCGGCCATGTCTGGATTATCTTTAGTGTGTCTCCCTTTGTTCTTATCAGAAATGAGCAGTACAGCCTGTGCTGGAACATTCCCTCCCTCCTTCAGGATGTTGGTTACCCAGACCCTTTTTGCTTTCTGCACTTACTCAAAGCGTGCTCTTTCTCAGCCATTTCTAGGAAAGCTTTTGTAAGACGTGGCTGCGGCTCTGTGTCTGAGCCGGGCCCTCTGCGCCTGTACCTGCCTTCTCTGCAGCCGCTGTGTTCTTTCTGTGGGGTGACTCTTCTTCTTAGTGCTGTGGTCGCGGAGCGTAGATTTAAACTCCTTTTGAGAGGAGTTCAGCCACTTCTGGCTGAAAACAGGTCCCTGGCTTATGCAGAAGAGGGCACTCTCTGCGGGATGCCATTAAACATACCCCGTTCTTCTCCTTCTACTGCTAGCTGAAGGGCCTTGCTGCTAAATCACAGATATAATGCTGGCCTCTGATGACGATGCCTTACACTGTGCAGGAGCCATCTTTAGCAACCTCAGCTTCTTTCTCTGAGAACTGACTCCCATCCTCCCTTCTCTGCCTGGTCACCATGGGCAACAGCTATGCTTGTAACATGTGTCCTCCCCACTCTGGCCAGAGATGATTGCACTAGAGACGAGTACCTTGTACAAGATTCCTTCTCTGAGAATCTAGAACTAGAGGAGAGAGAGAGAGACAAAGAGAGAGAGAGAGACACTGATTCTCTTTGAGACAGCGTGTGGCTGGAACTGTAAAGCATAAACTGGAGAGCAGATAGAGTTGATCTGCAGAGAGACAGTGATGAAGCAAATGCACACAGAGACACGGGTTTCCCTATGGTGTTCCATGTCCTAATTCCTGTCCTTCCTCAGGCCAAACTGCAGTATTACCCCAGATCCATAAGACATTCTTATTTCCTTAAAACAAATTTCCCTGAGTTTGCTTAGGTGAGTTGGAGCAAATTGTTTTCTGCTTACACACACACACACACACACACACACACACACAATGAGTAGAAGCTCAGCAAATGGAAGGGATAGTGGGCAGTAGTAGGCAGAATTTTAAGATGGCCTCCGTGATTCCTACCCCTGGTATCCATGCTTTTGTGTGATGCTCTCCCCTTGAGTTGTGGGAGGGAACTGTAACTTGCTTCTAACCCACAGAATATAGTAAAATGAAGGGATTTTTCAGTCTGTAATCAGTTGACTTTAAGTGAATCAAATGAGAGGTTATCCTGGGTGGGTCTGACCTAATCAGGTGAATCGTCAAAATAATTTTCTAAAGATCAGAGACTTATTCTTTCCTGCTGGCCTTGAAGAAACAAAATGCATGAGTTCTACAGCTGCGATGAACTGAATTCTACCACCAAATCTGTGAGCTTGGAAGAGGACTCCGAACCTGAGATGAGACCTCAGTCTCAGCTGACATGTTGATTACAGCCTCGTGAGACCCTGAGCAGAGTTATACCATGCCTGGACTTCTGCTCTATGGAAACTGTTTTCAGTTTTAAGCTTTTAGGTTTGTGGTGATTTGTTACGCAGCTATAGGAAACACAGAAGGCGAACGGATGGCTTTGTTGTTGCTTCCTATTCAAGTACCCCTCTCGCTACCTTTCTCCTTTAAACAACAACCAGCACTGTCTTTCAGATCTGCTCTGTAATGACTCCAATCCACTTGTCTAAATGGGGCCCAAGAAGTCAGATTGGCTGTATTTCTACTGTTCATCCTTCAGCCCTTTACTTCAATGAAATTTTATGAAGATCATTGCCCAGCTCTGACTCTTATGGAACTGATGGCTTGTCATAAAGAATCTCTCAGCCACTGGCAGCCGTGAGGACAGAGGTGGGAGAGGGAGATTTTGAGGAGTGCCCAGTCCCAAGGACAAAAGCCTGTGTGAAATTGTTCTGGCTCTGACACAAGATGCTAGGCCAAGCCCTCCTGATGGGACTGGCCTCATCTTTTCATAGACATAAGGCTTTCTTGGAAAATCGGGCAGAGATTCTGCTTTGGCTAGAAGAACCCTGGCTCACTGCCACACCTCTTTACCCGGCTCACTCCCCGGTTGGCCAGAGTCCACACGGTATAGGCACCAGCAGGCCCCTGGCCATTCATTCAGAACTTTTCTGGAAGCCATGAAGGCTGGGAGGCTTGAGATTTGGGTGTTGGAGTTGTTGAATCCTCCAGTAAGCAACTCAATTGTAAAAGAGTAAGAATATATGACATCTGCCTAAAATTTTACAGCTTCCAAATTACTTTAAGCTCAAATTATCATTTGGTTCTTTCAATAGCCCTGGAAACAAAGCAGCTGTCATCACTCGCATTTCACAGATGAAGAAATTGAGGCCCAGAGAAGTTAAATGACTGGCCCAAGATCACACAGCACAGTGAGTGGCAAAACCAGGGCTGGAAGCCAGGTTCTTCTTCACAGCAAGCCCTCGCTCATTCATTCCTTCTACAGAGATGCACGGAGGGTCTGCCAGGTGCCAGGCGCTGTGCTGTGTCCCGGGGATGTGGCAGTGAACAGGGCAGGTGTGGTTCTGAGCTATCAAACAAATAACCACAGAAATAATTAGTTAAAATGTGATATTGAAGCCGATACACAAGGTTCTAAGAGAGTTTATTAGAGGGATCGCTAACTTAGATTGGAGAGTTGAGGAAGTTTCTCCTGAGGTTATAACATTTAAGCTAACACCCGAAAGCCAAAAGTTGTAAACCAGGAGAAGATTGGCAGTGGGGATAGCATTCTAGACAGAGGGAATAGTCTGGCATCTTCAAGGAAGAGAAAAATATGTTAATATACCTGAAAGGCAGAAAAAGGGAGGAGTTAGGCAAAATGAGGCTGAGGAGGCAGACGGGTCAGACCATGAAGTGCCTTAACGTTCTGGTTAAAGATTTTGGCCGTGATTCAAAGAGCACTGGGGAGCCTTGATGGTATTTAACCAGAGTCACATATTCAGATTTGCATTTTAAAAATATTACTCTGCCTGCTGTGTGGGAAGCAGACTGGAGGCAAGGGTGGGAACGGGGAGACAAATGAGCTACTGCCGTAGCCCAAGCAAAGGCTGAGTGTAACGGCAATGGGGATGCAGGGAGGAAGACGGGCTTCATGATGGGGTAGGGTGGTGGTGAGGGAGAAACAAGGATCAAAGATTTCCTTCTTGCCATGGTCTTCATTATCTCTCAGACTAGGCATCTTGTGTTTGCTTTCCTTCTTACAAGAACAAAGACAAAACCAGGCTGTTCCACGCAGCAGCTGGAACACAAAGGAAGCCCAGCCAGACCTCAACATAGTCTCAGAAAAGCTCTTCAAACATCCCATTGTTATGGATTCCCACAGTGTCAGGAAAGCAGGCAAAATATTTCCACTTGATGTTCACCTGTTTGATCAGACTCTTTGAAGAAGACATTGAACTTCTTCCCAGGGAGGAAAAAAAATAACTTGTTAGATAACACAAATGGGTAAATGTCATGTTACATAAAATATTCAAAATACTGTATTGATGTTAAGCCCATTGGTCTTCCCACCGTTTCTGAAGCCCGAGACTGCTGCTCTCGACAATGAAAGAGAATTCTTCAGAATTTAAAAAAAATTGTCCTTAAATTTTCTCCTCAAAATTCTGGGGGAGGCAGAATTTATAGGTAAAAAGAGGGCACCATTAAGCATGACGCACTAGAAAGAAAGGAATTAAGTGGCATTCAATTCATGTTTCCTGAAGAGTGACGTAGTAGAAAATACATGAGCTTTGGAATCTGAAATGCATTCAGGTCCTACTTCTTTCCTTTCTTAGCTGCAGGATTTTGAGTATTGAGTCACCCTTTCTGTATCACAAACCATGATAAAAACTGAGGAAAACCTCTATTTCACAGGTTATTCTAAAAAGTAAGACAAGGCATTCAAAAGCAGCATAGTACCTGGCACAGAGTAAGTATCGGACAAATATTAGCAACAACATTGTCAGTATGCCTAGACTCAAAGGAAAATGTTTTTGGCATGTTTTGACTCTTGAACGCTGAATGAAAAATTCTTCACTCTCATTAACAATAATGGAAAAGATAATTAGATAATTTCAGTTTGAAACTAAGGGCTCATAAAAAAAGTAGCTTGACTTTCAAAAAATCAACAAATGTTTCTTGAGTATCTACTACTGCTAATTATTTTGGAGGGTGATGAGAGGGTCCTAAAGATGCGTAAGACACAAATATACAGACTAGTGGGTGAGACATAAAGACTAGAAAGTCTTAACCTAAAACAAATAAGCAGCCAGTTATTTATTCTCCCAGCAAACTGGTAGAATTGCTGTTTATTCAGGAACAGCAAAGAACTGCAAATGGGGACAGGTGGCCTACGGCCAGCCACAGTGCAAGTCCAAAGAAACAAAGGAGAGAAAATGTTATTTCATAAAGTTGGGAGGGGCTGTTGTAAAGGAAGAGTCCATTGGAGCAGACTGGGAGTTCGAAGTGTGGTGGCTCTTCATTGGCTGAGTTATGGCCGTCTGTCATTGGCTGAGCTGTTGCTGGGCAAGGAGGAGTTTCTTCCTTCCTCCTGCTGGGGTAGTAAGTAGGTAGCATCATTTCCTATTGGAGATGCAAGATAGCCTCTTCCTGGTGTGGTAAGTAGTGGAAGTTGAGTGGCATGTGTGTGAGTTCTCTCTTCTGGTCTTCTGACTTCATTTTAAATGAGGTTTCTGTTGATTAATTTTCACAAAAGGAAGCCAGGTTAGGTCGAGGTTGGCTAACTTGTAGGTGAGGATGGAGAGGGTGGGCGCTCTCATAAATGAGAATTGTTGTCTGGCAATGGCGGCAGGGCTAGGACGACGGCTGGCAGAGTCTAAATGATAAGACCTATTTTCTCCATGTCTGAAGGCAATTTCTAACTGCTAGTCCAGAAAAAACTAAGGAAGAACATCTTTTTTTTTCTGAGCAATTAAGAGTTGTTTTGGAATGGGTCAGAATAAATATGGCAGCTTCAGGATGTGTGAGATTACTGCTGGGACATTCACCTGCAAAGCCAGAGTCATTTGTCCTATATCTGAAATGTATAACTCAGTGAATTTCCAACAATAAAAAAATCTACTTTGGAAATAGTTGCCAGAGAAACTCAGCCTGAATAGAGCCCAGCTTGAGAGATTTGAGGGCTCCAACCAAGTTTCAATTCAATTCAGTGTCATGAGTATTTTCGGAACATCAGCTCTGTGCCAGTCCTGTAGGGTACAATGCTCTGTCGAAGATCTCATGGGCTAGTGGAGGGGACGGGCATGTGAACAATTAAATTATGAAACAGTGTCCAGAGTACAGCAGTAGAGATGTGCTCTAGGTTCAGAGGTCATACAGAGGAGGGGATGATGTTGGAGGAGGCCAAGGGTGATGTCTGAGCTGGGTTTGAAGGCAGAACAGTTAAGATTCAACAGAAGGGTTAGGGGAAATGGATGTGTGAAAAGGTGTTCAGGGAATTATAAACAGTTGGAAACTCTAAACGGGCCTCACCTCAGGGCCGACCCAGCTCCCAGGTAGAGAAAGCCATGGCCAACATTTCATGCTTTCTGATTGACAGAACATTGAGCCAACTCTCCCAAACACCTCCTCACCATTATTCAGTGCATCTAATTTTAGCTTCACGTTTTGATCCTTGTTTAAAAAAACAGACACATATTTTACATTGTTGCCACTCATTTATACTTGAGTGAAGATGAGTTCCATGTGCTCTATGGAGAGAAGGTTTAAGATATTTAAAGAGCAAGAATGTCTGAGTCTCCAGCTAGAAACCTGGTTGTGTTCAGCTTCTTCCTCTCCCTCACTCCTATTAGCTTCAAAACTTTTGCTCAATAAAGCCAGCTACTAATCACTTATATATTTGAAAATTTACAAATCAGCTGGCTTTAAATGATGCAAACTTTGCTATATTTGTTTTTAATTACACTTCATTTTTCTAGGATATATTAGGAAGAACCACTAGCAAATATCAAGATGAGTCACCTAATCTTAATATTAGCCAGAGGTTGGCCTTTAGCTATAATCTTTTTTTTTCTTTCAGATACAGGTTTCTGAGAAAGACAAAGAAAAAGACTGTCTTCTTTCTTCCTCTTTTTTTTTTTTTTTTAATTAAACTTACCTGGAAATGCACAAACTGTGCTTCAGTGCCCCCTGCGGCCCCGGATCCTCAGAGCAGATTGTGTGCCTGTCTCTCTTAATTGCTTATGTTACTATATGAGTTCCCAAGCTGTTCTCCTAGCCGTGCAAATACACATTTTGTGACGTTCTAAGTATCGTGTGCTATTGTTCTTGGCAAAATACTTTGTTCTGTTGCTCTCCTGCCCAGAGGCAAGAGGAGAAAGAACAGAAGGACCTCTAGAAGTCAACCTGTCAATTCACTTACTCCATATAATTATGGAAGATGCTGGAAACAGGAAAAACATGTAATCAAGGTAGGATTACCACAAGATGTTCAGTGGAAACCATATATTGAAGTTCTTGGGAGATAGGAGCCTTGGGAAGCCCGAAATCTCATTAGCCTTGACCATGTCTGAGAAGTGGCTGTTGGAAATGTTGCCAGCTTCAGAGACAGTCTGAGAGAAGGTACTGTAAGCTGACTTGAGGTGTCTCTAGAAATGGCCATGCATTCATCTAATTACAAAAGAGTCAGGGGCCGGCCCCATGGCCGAGTTGTTAAGTTCTCGCACTCTACTTGGGCGGCCCAGAGTTTCGCCGGTTCGGATCCTGGGTGTGGACATGGCACCACTCATCAGGCCATGCTGAGGCAGCGTCCCACATAGCACAACCAGAAGGACCCACAACTAAAAAAATATATACAACTGTATACTGGGAGGACTTGGGGAGAAAAAGCAGGAAAAGAAAAAGATTGGCAACAGTTGTTAGTTCAGGTGCCAATCTTTAAATAAAAAAAGAGTCAGAACATACCTGAGATTGGTGGGAAGAGAGTGGAGGCAAGAATGAAGGTCAATTCCTTCAAGAGAAGTTCCAGAGGATCTAAAGCTACTTACTAGGCCAAGGACAGCGCGTCTTTATTTTCAGCGGTGGCATGCTGAGGCAAGGGCAGCAGGAGCAGGCTGGGAGGAGCGGCTTTGTCTGTCTGTGGGACTAAGGGGCGGGACTGGGATGCACATATAGGAGACAGGGCCTCTGAGCAGACACACATTCGACTCCAGAACCGCTGCTCTTTGCATCCCATAAAACCTCATTCTGAGAGGGATTATTTCAAGATGATTATAGTCTTCGAACCCCAGGAAGAGTCCTTTTGGGGGCCTTGATCCTCACCCAGAGGTGCCTAGTGACAGACACGTCACGCTTAGAAGGGGGAGGGTTGGTGGGGAGAAGGAATCCCTCGTTTCATCTATTACTCCTGTTGCATCTATTACAGTGGCGTCACTGCCTTTGGAGAAACTGCCACCATTATTCAGGGCTTTGGGGGCAAAACATTCTAATGCTAATGAATAAGGTCAAGGAAATCCCTCAGGATAATTTCAGTGTCTCAGGGGTTTCTGGGAAGAGCAGGAACAATATACAGACATCCATCGCATAATGACAGGGATATGTTCTGAGAAATGCATGTTAGGCGATTTCGTCATTGTGCGAACATTGTAGAGTGTGCTTACACAAACCTAGATGGTATAGCCTGCTACACACCTAGGCTATAAGGCACTAATCTTATGGGATCACTGTCATTGACCAAAACATCATTATGTGACTCATGACTGCAGTTGGAAGAAAATAGAGTGACGGCATTTGAAACTGGGATTTTTTTTTAGATTGGCACCTGAGCTAACAACTGTTGCCAATCTTTTTTTTTTCCCCCAAATTCCCCCAGTACATAGTTGTATATTTTAGTTGTGGGTCCTTCTAGCTGTGGCATGTGGGATGCCACCTCAATTTTTCCTGACAAGTGGTGCCATGTCCATGCCCAGGATCCAAACCAGTGAAACCCTGGGCCCCTGAAGCGGAGCATGCAAACTCAATCACTCGGCCACAGGGCCGGTCCCAAAACTGGGATATTTTCGGGGGGGTTTAACAGAAGGATGTTTGCATGATGAAAATGGAGGTTGAAGAGGAATGGAATATGTCATACAGAGGGAACGGGAAATGATGTCAGCAGGCTTTGTTCCCACTGCTCTCTCCTCTCTAAACCGTCTTACACTCCACTGTCCAAGTAATAGCTCTAAAATACAAATCTGGCTGTGCCATTTTCTACATAAAGCTATTCTGTGGCTCTAGTCATTTCCATTCAGGAAAGTTCACCCCCTTAGCATAACCCGTGGGCCCTCACTGATGTGGTCCCTGCCTTCTTTTCCAGCCTCCACCCCTAATTCATTACTCACTCCCCATCCCCACCCTGACTCTTTTACTCTTTGCTCTGTTCTTAGCGAACTATCTACCTACAAAAGCTGAGCTCTTTAAAGACTGGACAGTTGCGCGTGCTGTTCCCTTGGCCTGGAGTATCTTTTTTTTTTTAAGTCATCAAGACTAAATGCAAGAGTCTTCTAGGTGGGAAGACCAACTCAAGGAGAATTAATTATGCACCCCTCTCCCTACTTGCTCCTTCATGTAACCATTGTACTCAGTGTAGTTGACCCTTATCAGTAATTGCAGATTTAAATGCCATGAGTTTGAATGTCATCAAGCAATTGGAACATCCATGCCATAAAAGAATTTGCAATTTTGCTGAGGCTCCAGTTTGTATTATACATGCTGGGAGGTGGGTTTCTAGAAGGTGGTTACTAGCTAGTGAGGGGATCTAGTTAGGCACCCAGCATTTGCCTCTCCAAGTGACTTGTCCTCCCTGCTTATTGTCACAAAGGAAGTAATCCCTGCTTATTGTCACAAAGGAAGTAATCTCACGGAGAGATGAAAACCGTTGCATACCCCTACCAACAATATTACCTATTCGGTGCTATAAAACATCTTCTCATTTAACCCTACAAAACTCCCGTGAGTTCTTATTAAAATTCCCATTTTACAGGTAAGGAAATTGAGACTTGAGTGAGGCAATGTTCCCGTATTTACACAGCTAGCAAGTGAAGTAAGAAATCAAAGCCAGGTTCAAAACCAATAGAATGGAACAGAGAACATACAACTAGCACTGGTGAATTCTGAATTTGATGAAAAGGGATAAAGACTCTGAAGAAATTTAAGAATATGATTATTTTTGGCTTTAAAAAAAGTTCTGAATAAATTAAACATTGGGGAAAATTACATTAGAGGAGAATTTGCAAATTTGAGGATTCTTGATGACACATGACAAATTTTCTGGACACAGATCTTTAGGCATAGCCCCTAACATTAAGGATCAACTGTATTATGGCCTACACATTGCTAAACCCAAAAGTCAATCCACAGACTTCTACAGCATTTGGCAGAACTGATCACATCTCTTCCTGGGAGTGCTTTCTTTGAGTGGCTTCTGGGCCACTATGCTCACCTGGTTCTCCTCTCACCTCACTGGCTACTTCTTCTCAGTCTCCTTTGCTGGTTCCTCCTTCCCTCCAGCCTCTGAATGTGAGTGCCCTGGAGGCCCTCAGGTCTATTTTCCTTTGTATGGACATCCTCCTTGATGATCATGTCCCCTCTCCTGGCTTTAAATTTCCCCTATATGCTGACAGCTTCTCTTGAACTCCACTCAGTGATATTCCAGTGCCTGCCAGACATCTCCACATGGATCTCTAGTAGATATTTCTCAAGCAAGAAATATCTCCAAATGCTTCTTCTCCTTCAAACCTGCTCCATTTTCAGTCTTTCGCATCTTAGTTGATGACAACGCTATCCTCCTACTTGCTTAGGACAAAAACTTTGGAGTCATCATTGATTCCTTTCTCCCCATTATGCTTCACATCCAATCTATCAGGAAACTCCTGTTAGCTCTAACTTCAACATAGACACAGAGCATGGCCACTTCTCACCACCCCCATTGCTACCACCCTGGCCCAGTCATCCTCACTTCTCTCTTGGATTACACAAGATCTTCCTGTTTCCTTTCTACTCTTGCCACCCACGCCCAACCCCCAGTGTCTATTCTCAAAAGAGAAGCCACAATGATCCTTTTAAAACATAGATTAGATCATGTTACTTTGTTAAAAAAAATCTCTTACAATCTGCTTTGTTCAAAAACCTCCATATTTCTCAGAGTAGAAGCCGAAGTCCTTACATTGGTTTATAAGGCCTTTCTCCCCTGACCCCATTGCCTACTAACATACTGTGAATTACGTACTTACTTGGTAGGCTTACCATCTCTCTTCCTCTTCATCAGAGAGCAAGGATTTTGCTCTGTATTGTTTACTACAGATCTCCCACTAGGAGACACATTGGATGCTCAAATGTTTGCCTAAGGTTGCAATGGAATCTTGTTGAAGGCCAGTCCCTAGAGAGTGTATGTGGTTCTGGGCCTCTATCACATGTGTGGTGAAGGCCTTCATGAAAGAGAGGAAGGCACAGAATATGGGAAATAAATTAAGAGCAGTGTAATTGTTACAGGCACTTGTTTGTGATACTGCTTCCCCAAGTGGAAACTTCATGCTTAATGAAATCCTTTTTTCACCCCTTTCTAAGTTAACCAGAGCAAACACATCAGCCCAATGGCAATTTCACTATCAAATGTCAGTAGAAAAATCACAAGTCTGCTGCTTTAAACAGTAGAAGGAGTTGGTAATTAATTGCCTGGGCTCCCAAGGGACCAGGGTTAGGTGCTCGTGAAGACAACTGCTTCCTGGACTGTTGGTGGAGAATGGGCTAAACTCACCAAGCTCTGAATAAAATTTTCCAAGCTCTTTTTTTTCCCTGAAAAGAATCTGATTCTTCTCTTCAGTGCTTTAGGATGGACCACAAGCAGAGAGAAGTTTTGTTTCACACAGTAGGTATGTTCCCAACAAGCCACAAATCAGCATTCCATAAATTCAATTACGTAAAATGAGGAGAGCTTACACTTAACAAGACTCTGAGAAGGGGTTTGGGGGTGGAGGGAGCTCCTGGCGTCTGCAGGGCTGTGAGGAGTCCTGGGTCTCCCACTTCGGGGAGCCTCCTCGCCCTCTCCGTAAAACGGGTTAATGGAATCTAACAGGGTTGTTAAGATTATCTGAGAGAGTCAGTCTATGTGAAAATGATTTGTAAAGTATAAGTGATGTCTAAATGCTGCTCTATGACTAAGTAGTAAAGTAGTTTCATAAATCAAAACGCTCCTCACATAATTTATCTACCTTGTATGTTTGGATTTCACATACTAACCTGGGTCAGATTTTCGTTGTTCTTGCCTTTTTATTGTTTTACCACCATTTCAGTTGTGAAAACTGAAACTGTGTCTGGTCAGTTCATCATTTCACTTGATCAGTTTATTCAAAGAACCAAGTGTTTCAGGTCAGGAACTGCTTGGATTGATGCTTTTCTGAATTCCACCAGGGCTTCACCAGATTGCTCAAGTTGACCAGTTTTATAGGTTGAATTGTGTCCTCCCAAAAGATATGTTAAAGTCCTAACCCTCAGTATCTGTGACTTTATTTGGAAATAGTGTCTTTGCAGATGTCATCCAGTTAAGATGCGGTCATCAGGTGGGCCCTAATCCAATATGACTAGTGTCCTTATAAGAGGAGGAGAGACACAAACACAGACACACCCAGAGGGAAGACCAAGTGACCACCAAGATTGGGGTTATGTATTTACAAGCCAAGGACTGCCAACAACAGCAGAAGCCAAGAGAAAGGCATGGAACAGATTGTCTCCTGGAGCCTTCAGAGAGATCATGGCCCTGCTGACACTTTGATTTGGGACTTGTAATCTCCAGACCTGTGAGAGACTACATTTCTTTTGTTTTCAGTCCCTCAGTTTATGGTACTTCGTTATAGCAGCCCAAGCAAAGTAAGACAGCAATTATCTCGCTGGCCCATTTGGAGTAGCCTACTCACTGTGATGGGGACCATGACTTATTTCTCTGTGTTTCATAAATGAACTGCCACAAGTCCATAGGTCGGGTGAAAGACCAACATAACCTTGAAATGAGTGATCTGGAGTGAAGGTCACATCCATTTCTGTTCCTGAGAGCAGGTACCAGTTAACTACTAGGATGGAAGCAAATCTCTTGTTGGTTTTTTCCTCTCACCACTCTTTCCACTTCTTGTGAATGGTTTAAAAAAAAAGAGAAGCAATTGACTGTTTTTTTAAAAGTTATTTTATGATGTTAAATTTTTATTGTGAAAGGAAAAATGTTAAAGGGAAAGCTGCTTATCTCAACCTGAAAGACATACAGTGAGAGAAAAACTCAGACAGCAACTTAACGACTTACTGGTCTAGTGGTCCACAATCCTGGCTGCACTTCATAATTACCTGGCGCCCTTTAAAAATACCATCATTTAGGGGCTGGCCCCGTGGCCGAGTGGTTAAGTTCGCACGCTCCGCTGCAGGCGGCCCAGTGTTTCGTTGGTTCGAATCCTGGGCGCGGACATGGCACTGCTCATGAAACCACGCTGAGGCAGCGTCCCATATGCCACAACTAGAAGGAGCCACAACGAAGAATATACAACTATGTACTGGGGGGCTTTGGGGAGAAAAAGGAAAAAATAAAATCTTTAAAAAAAAAAAAAAATACCATCATTTAAGTTCCACCCCTAGTGATTCTGATTTAATTGATGAAAGATGGGGCTTGGGCTGTGGTACTTTTTAAAATGCCGTAGATGATTCTAACTTGTAGCCAGGGCTGAGAACCAGAGAGCTGGTCCAATCTTCTCGTTTTACAGAATCTCTGATTGAGGCCAGGGGAGGTTAGTGACTTGCCCAGGATCCCAAAGCCCAGCACCCTGTGACTACATATGCCATCTGTGTCCCCAGAGCATCCTGTCTCTCCTTCTTTGCCTGGATAATTCCTGGTCCCTCATCAAGGCTTAGCTCACATGTTGATTTCTCTTTAGGGCCTTTTCTGACCCCTCAAACTTTAGCTTCCCAGGCCAGGTTGGGGCCTCTCCTCTGTCCCCTTATCTTTCACAATCACACCGTCATCACACATTTGGACTTATAGAACTTTCTCTCCACTACAGTAAGCTCCTTTTGAGCAGGAGATAGCCAGGTGGAAGGAAAACCATAAGAACTTGCTCCAAAGTTCAACAAAAAAGGACTCCAAATGACTTGCCGTTTCCTAATTTGTATATAATTCTTAAGGTCTAATTCATCTCTGATCATTGCTAGTTTCTTTTTCTTGCGCTTATTTGCAAATGTTTTTGGATTTTCTTCTGATTAAAAAAGTAATTCAAGGGCCAGCCCGGTGGCGCAGTGGTTAAGCGTGCACGTTCCGTGTCGGCGGCCGGGGTTCGCCCGTTCAGATCCCAGGTGCGGACATGGCACCACTTGTCAAGCCATGCTGTGGTAGGCATCCCACATATAAAGTAGAGGAAAATGGGCACGGATGTTAGCTCAGGGCCAGCCTTCCTCAGCAAAAAGAGGGGGATTGGCAGCAGATGTTAGCTCAGGGCTAATCTTCCTCCAAAATAAAATAAAATAAAAGTAATTCACACTCATGGTTGGAAATTTGGAAAGCATTCACAAAGATATAGAAAAAATAAAATTCCCACAGAATCACCACCTGAACGTCTATCGTTGATGTGATTCTCAGTTAACCAAGCATTTATTGAGCACTTGTCATATGCCACTTGGTGTCAGAACACCTGGGTTCAAGCCAGCCCTCAACCTCTGTGTCCTTACTCTTTCTTTGTAAAATGTTCATTCTCACAACCATTCCATAAAGTAAGTATTATTATTCCCCACAAGTAAACTGAGGCTCAAAGGATTATCTGTGTTTCTTAGCTTGTAAGTGCCGGTCCTGGGATTAGCATCTTGGTCAGGCTAACGCAAACCCCATCCCTTCTCGTCTATTAGGACTGTTAAATTGCCAAACTCTGAAGGCCTGGTCAGTTCAACAGGGCAGTGAGATTCTGAGCTCTACTAGTGACCAAAAACATATTGTTAGGAATGAGCAGGCAGGACCATCATGGACGGCAGCACAGGATGTACACTGTCAAACCCAGGAGGTGTCATTGACATGACGGTCCCCATGAACAGCTATCCCAGATGTTATGCAGTGACATAGACTCAGGGGCTGGGGGCTGTGCTGAACCAGGACTATGCCCCTGGGCTGAGCCTGGAACATCTGCAGGTCATGGAGGGACATTGAGGGCTAAGTCACCTCAAGTGGACGGTCAAGCCACATTGTGCACTGGGTCACAGAACTAAAATGCCACACTCACGTGGGCCTTCCAAAGTGTTCTCTGAAATGCCGTCAGTAACACAAAACAAGAGGAAGAGGGCTGGAGACTGAGTTCTGCAGAGCAAGTCAAAGGCCACGTTCACTCACATCAGGGAAAAGCGCCTTCTCTGAGAACAAAGCAGGAGGCTGACTGGGGGATGAAGACGACTGCGAGGGGGCACCAGGAAGGTGCAGTGGGGGCTGCTCCTTGGGCGGTGAGCTTGCAGCAGATTCCTTTAAGGCCAAGACGAGGGCTGCTTCCAGGCTGGTTCCTGGGCACCTTGGGGAAGTGAACAAAGCTGACAGGGTCTGCTTCCCAGCAGGGGAGGGGTGGCCATGTCCCAGTAGAACCTCAGAGCTAGGAACAAAGGGCTCTCCCCACAACTCAGAAAAAAGCTTTAGGAGGAAAGATTGTGAGGGTGGTGGGAGGGAAAATACAGCAAAAGAAACCTGTAGGAGAGGCAGGATGCTGTTGTAATAATCAGCATTGTCACCCTAACAAACCCTGGCATTTCTGTAGGTTTTGCAAAGCGTTTTCATATGCATTTTCCCATTTGGTCCTCACAAGCACTCTGTGAGGTCGTTAACTATTTTGCTAATGAGGACACTGAGCTCAGAGAGACCTGCAATCTGGCCTGTACACATCAAGTGCCACAGACAGGATCTGACTTCTACACAGCCAGGGCTCCTGATGACAAATCTGAGTTCCCGTTGTATGGAAAAGCTTCAAAACTTGCGATGGGAAGATGCCCGGGGGAACTGTTGGGAAGAATGGTTAGGAAGAAGCTCTAGAAAAGGACAGGGGACTCAGCAGGCTGGCCCATCTTTGACCTGGCAGGGGATAGCCTCTTGATCTCTCAAGATCTGACCTCTGCTCAGTCTTCTAAGTTTTGACCTTTTATTATCTAATTTCTGGCACTCCCAGCTCCCCCAGGTTTAAAACCCTTATGAACTGCTGCTCTGCTCTGCTTGTGTGGAAGATAATTCTTCCAGCTCTTCCCCTGACTAGTTCCTAATCAGCAATTCCCTCTTCCAGACAGCCTGCCCTGATCCGCAGCCTGGGTGCTCCTGCTCTGGGTTCCCATAGCTTCCTTTTGCATACTTCTCTCAAAGCAATGATCACTTGGCTGTTAGCTGCCTCGGTAATTCTGTCAGTGCCACCTCCAACAGAGATTCCAGTTAGATCACTCCACTGCTGCTAACAAAACCCTAGGTCCAGTCGTCATTATCTCTCACCTGGTGACAGCCTCACTTCCGCTTTTGCTCCCCTACAGTCCATCCTCCACAAGGCAGTCAGAAGCTTTCTAAGTCTAAATAAGAGCATATCACTCTGCTGCTTAAAACCTTCAATTGTAGGAGCTGGCAAACTTCAATTGGTTGGTTGAGTCTGGCCCCTCATGTGTTTTTATAAATAAAGTTTTATTGAAACACAGCCATGTTTGTTTGTCTATGTATTGTCAATGACTGCTTTTGCACTGCAACAGCAGAGTTGAGTAGTTGCCTCGGAGACCCTTTGATCTACAGGGCCCAAAATACTTACTGTTTAGACCTTTATAGAAAAACTTTGCTAACCTTTGCTCTATTGGCTTTCCGTCTGTTTTGGTTATCTATTGTTACATAACAAACCACTCCAAAACTTGGTGGCTTGAAATAACAACAGTCATTTATTTTGCTCATGAATCTGCAATTTGGGCATGCTCACAGAAACAACACTTTTCTGCTCCACATGCGGTAGACAGGGTGTCTTGACTGGGGTGAAGGATCTGCTTCTAGAATGGCCTACTCACATGACGGGCATGTTGATACTGCCTGCTGTGAGGGAGCTCAGCTCGGGCTCTTGTTCTAGGATCTCTGCTCCCCTCTCCGTGGCACTCTTTGGATTTCCTCATAGCCTGGGTTCTAAGAATAAGTATTCTAAGAGACAGGAAGTAGAAGTTGCCAGTCTCCTAAGACCTGGGCCCAGAAACTGCTGCAGCATCATATCCACTGCATTCTATTGGTCAAGCAGTCACAGATTCAAGGAGAGGAGACATAGATCCCAACTTCTTGATAAGATCATTGATAGACTCAAAGCCAGGCTCTCCAGGAGCTGAGCACTGCCTCCCCCTCTGATATCTGCTTTGTGCCCTCTTCCTTTATTCACTTTGCTCCAGCCACACTGGCCTTCTTGCTTCCCCTCAAACATGCTGAACAGGTTGCGTCTTGGTCTTTGTCCTGGCTCTTCCTCATGCCTAATCCCCCTGGTGTCCTCCTGTCGGCTTTTTCTCATCACGCAGCTCTATTGTCATCTCCTCCCCCTTCTTATCTAATGCGGTCCCTACCCTGTTGCTCTTACTCAAATACATTACCTTATTTTTTTCTTCTTAGCACTTATCAATACCTGAAATTCTCTTGTTTCCTATTTTGTGTTATGTATTTATTTCTATGCTTACTGTCAGCTTCCCCCCTCCCACAATAGAATGCAGAGAACTTCAAGGCAGAAAGCCTATCTTATGTATTTCTGTATCCCCATCACCCAGAACAGGCCTGGTTCAAAGGAAGCACTTGATAAAAATGTGTTGGCACAATGACTGACTGTCTCTTGGTCTACATTGTCAGTTCCTTAAGGGCAGGGGCCACCAAGTCTGGTTCAGTCCCTGACACGCCATGGGTACTTATTAAATAACTGTTGAATGAGTCAGGTTTGAGTGTCCTTGAACCAGGAATGGGAAATCCAGAGGTAGGTATCAGTTCCCCCCTTACAGATTAAGCTGCAGGAACAGGCCCAAAATAGTTTCTCTGCCACTCGATCGGACACTGTAGCTAACAGCATGCTCTCTCGCCATCTCACACCTCTCTCTTCTTACCTCTCCCTACCTCTGTCTCTCAATTTCCAATGGCTCTGAGGCTGCCCTGAAGATGAGGTCTAAACTAGAACCTGCTTACACTGCTGGAGCGGTCCACAGGGTTTTGATAATGCCCCATGGCTGGGGTCTCCATAGGCTCTAGGCACCTCTCTTGGTCCTGAGACCTTCCTGAGTGTTTGGATCTGCTCCAAGGTGGTCCCAAGATGAGCTTGGGGCCTAGACTTCTGACTAAGGTCAGAAATAGGTCCCTTAAGGCTCAGAAGGTGAAAGTTTCAGTGTTTAGCAATGAGTAGCTCTGTCCAGCCAACATTTGTAGAGTGAATGAATGAACACCGGGGACAACCCCAGTTCTTCATCTGGTCAGAGATTTTTTATCCTGAGGTTAAACGAGGAAAGCACAGGCCTGGCCCCCAGTATGAGTCTCAGGCCATTGGCTGCTGTGCTCCTGCCTGGCCCCTCCTGCATCTCCTCTCCGCTCCTGGCCACAAGCGTCCATCTATCTCTTCTCTACACTGCCCCCTGGGCTGGGGAATGGCGAACTCTGCTGTTGGAAACCTTGGAAAGGAAGGGTACCAACACACACATGCACATGCTGGAAAAAGAAGAAAATGGGTCAGAAAATCGCTCAAGGCTCTTGCTCCAAGAGAAGAACAGTTTCTTTCTCCTTAGTAAAACGTACTCACTAAGGGAGAAAGCAGAAGGAGCCTGGCAATTCCATTTTAAATAAAAGTCTTCTTCTAAATTATCATATTCCAAATTGGACTCACCGCTCTCCCCAGGCCCTGCCCTCTTGCTCTTCATTCTGTGTGAAGATGCAGTGGGGAAATGTGAGTTCCACTGATTAAAAGGAGCCTGTGATGGGCCTGCCACCAGCTAGTTCTGAGCCACATCCAGTTAAAACAGACAACATTTTCAAAGACCCCAGTTGGGCATTTCATCTCCTCAGCACTTTCTCCAACATGTCAGTGTTACCTGCGGCAGTTCTTTCTCTTTTTTTTTTTTCCCCCAATATGAAATTTAGGTCAGCAACTGCATAATCCACAAAAACAACCCTGGCTGCTTCCTCGCCTCCTCCCACCTCTGGAGTTGTATGTTTGGAAATATGTAATTGGATCCAAATGCTTTCCCCAGCTGACTCCAGCGCTTTGGATGAGAAATGGCCCCAGAGTGCTGGATGGCTGCTGGACGCCGCTGCCTGTAGGACATGGGATGGGAAAAGGGCCGAAAGTGGGTTATGTGGTTCAGTAATGAAATCGAGCCACACTCCAGGTCAGGGGGCCAGCCGAGCTGTCTCATAGTGACGTTATATTCTATGCCCAACTCTGCATATCAACGGTGTAGCCTCAGGAGAGCCACTGGCCCTCTCTGAGCCCAGTCTTTCATCCATAAAAGGAGGTGAGCAGGCTGGATCTTTACACCATTGCTTGTTGCTTATGTGCCAACACTCGGCTTTGACAGAGACTTTGGGAGGCAGGTGCTCTCTTGGGGGTGCAGGTCCCTCTCACTAGTCAGCTGAGTGTGACTCTGCCTCTGCTTATTTCTCTGGAAGCCTTTGTGATGATGTCCAGATCCCAGGGAGATGGAGAGAAGGGTGTCTGGAGAGAGGAGCCCCACTCAGCTAAACGAGGTGAGGGAATTGGCTTCCTGCCCATGCTTTAGCTGGGACAAGCACTGTGCTTGCCATTGAGACAGCACTATTTTCTCAAACAGGGAAGTAAATTCTGTGCTTGGAGAAGTGGGACACAGAGCAGGCTGGCCGGAGCAGGCACAGGGCAAGAGGACCTGGAGAATGTTTCCTCACACTATTCCTGTCTCTGGCTGCTCTGTCCTGCACAAGAAGATGCCTGGCATTTGCCAGGTGAACTTGAGAAACCCTTTTTACTCTACATTTTTCCATGGGAGAAAATAGGGAAGACAGACATAGGAACAACCACCCTGGTTTTGTCTGACAGACCATCTGGCCCAGTACTGCAGCCCCAAGAGGGCACATGGGGACACAATGGGGTGCTTCATTCATCCTCTGTGGCATCACAATCAGCTACAGGGACATGTTCCTGGAAGAGACCATAGGCATTATGTACGCCAATGTCTCCACTCTGCAATGAGAAAACTGATGCCCAGACAAGGGGAGGTGACTTGCCGTGTTCATACAGAGTTGCTGGTAGAGTTGGTGGACCAGGGATTCCTGACCGCCAGGTGAAATTAATCTCTGCTATCTTATGGCCTTTGTCCCATCCTAGTTTTCTTCTTCCCTGTATGAAAATTAATTCAGCCCAATTCAACTGGTGTTTAGGGAACTCCTACCTCATTCCAGGCACTGTTTTGGACACTGGGGATAGAGAAGTGAACAAGCCACAGACTTTGACCTCCAGAAGTTCCCTGTGTACTAAGGGAGAAATGTCTGCAGAGAAAGAAGTAGAGGTCAGCATGATAAAACCATACCTGAGCTCCTGGAGCATTTGTACTTCCCTCAGTAATATATATATATACTTTATCATGATCAAAATCCCAAAGAGAAGGAAAAAGAGAAGTTAGCCCAACATTTGGAGTTTTCCCCTCCAGGTATTTGCTGACTTCTAAGTAGCAGCCAAGAGGCCAAGAAGCTGAGTATCAAATGGTGGCTGAGGAGCTGAGGAGCTGAGAAGCTGAGCAGAGCCCAGTAGTCACTCAGGTCTGGGAAGTTAAAAATTGGAATTCAGGGGCCACCAGGGTGGAGGGATAAACACAAGGAAAGGCAACACCCAAGGAGAAAAGAGGAATTGGAAATACCAGTCATCTCAGACTGAGACACCCTTTGAATCGGCTTAATCTCAGAACCAATCGACTGCTCTGCTTCTCTCTAAACTGCATTCAGAAAAAGAAGTAAACACTCTGGAGAAAGATAACAACATCTAGAACCTTGAAATATCTCTACCATTTTTTGTGGACAATTGCTAGCATTCAATCTCAAATCATCAGACATACCAGGAATCAAGAATAAAAAGGATCAAAATCAAAAGAAATATTACAAGAGAAACAGAGAAAGAGGAGATCCAGCTATTGGAGTTATCAATACATAAAATGGGGATAACAACAGGACCTACTAAATGAGTTAGTACATATTTAATGATCAGAATAATATCTGGTGCATAGGAAGCTTAATATAAGTGCTTGTTAAATTTTTTTTAAAAAAATTTAGGGGCTGGCCCCATGGCATAGTGGTTCAGTGTGCTCTGCTTTGGTGGCCCAGGTTTGTGGGTTCAGATCCTGGGCACAGACCTACACCACTCATCAGCCATGCTGTGGTAGCAACCCACATATAAAGTGGAGGAAGATAGGCACAGATGTTAGCTCAGGGCTAATCTGCCTCAGCACACACACACACACACAAATTTTGGAGTCATAGGGGTTCTGTTGGGGGAAAATGTCAATCAATTTATTCAACAGACACTTATTGGGTCAGATAGGCACTTGCTAGGTCCTGTGAATCCAAATCAGGTGAGGCCCCTGACTTCAAGATGCTCACAGCTGGATGAAGATAGAAATTTCTCAGTATGGGAGGATCTTATAAGGTTGTTGTAAAGAAAAGAGGA
Organism: Equus przewalskii; assembly: GCF_037783145.1. Lineage (NCBI taxonomy): Eukaryota > Metazoa > Chordata > Mammalia > Perissodactyla > Equidae > Equus > Equus przewalskii. The sequence continues at coordinate 6,371,771 of NC_091836.1, forward strand.
CAAGGAAGAATCATAGTATGTGGTGCCAATAGACCTCAGTAAACAGGATAGAGAGTTAAATAATATGGCAGGCGCTGTGCCCAGGGGGCCGGCCAGCCAAAGTCTCATGCCTCCCCAAAGCCCTTGGGATCATCTTCCATTCCTGAGGCATCTATGACAGGTTAACAGCATTCCCATTTTATGCAGCAGAAAAGAGAGGCCCAGAGAGGTGAAGGGATTTGCCCAGTGTCAAAGTAGAGTGGGAACTGGGATCAGGACAGCCTCCTGACTGCCATCCAGTGCTGTGTTCCCTTCTCCGTTATGGCACTATTTCAGAATATGGGACTCCAGGCCATGGGGAAGGAAAGACACATAGAGCAAGAATCTCTCCAATTGTTTCTTTCTTTATCCTCCCTGGCACCCCAGACTCAGCTTCTAAAAGGCTGGAGCCCCAGACTGCCTTCCAGCTGAGCATCTGCAGATGTGAGGAGCCCTGCCTGAGCCCCTCCAAGCAGGAACCCCTCCAGATCAGGATGCATGGCTGTGTTCCAGGAGGCTGGGTGTTCGAGCCATTGACCCTCTGCAGTCAATTTGCTCCAGTTTCATAGAATGTTCCCACAGTCAGATGGCTGTGGGAACCCAGACCTGGGCCCCTGGAGCTTTCCCCACTAACTTGCTCCTTGGAGCAATTACCAGACCATCCGTGCAGATTTATGTTTCCTGAGGCCTAGAGGCTCCCTTCTCTCGTAGCCTGTGTGACCTTTCCCGTAGCTGTCTCCACTTGCTCATGGCTTCTTCACCTGAAAAAAAAAAAAAAGGCTCTGCCCAGGGAGCTGTGCTCCAAGAGAAGACAGGACAGCTTGGCACAGTGCCATGGCCTATCTGGCCAGGGTAAGAACAACGTGTCCCTGAATGGAATTTGTGGAAGTTAAGCCTACTTGGAGTAGATGCTTGCTGTATCTATGGGATCATCTCCCAGTGTGGGGCCAATGCCAAGCCCTTTCAGGTAATGAAATGAGAAACAGAGGGCTGATCTGGGGGAAGCTCTGGTGGGATGTCAGGTGAGGGTGGCTCCAGGGTGGGTGGATGGAAAGGAAGAGTCATCCTGCCTCTATTTATGATATGACAGTAATATGAGACAGAGGAACATGAGAAATGCTATATGAGGTCACACACATGACCCACCTGTGCCAGACTCTCTCTGACATTTGTTCCTAGGGACTTGCTGGCCAGGAAGCCATCTGACGAGCCAGTGGTGTTTTCCCACACAGCCTGGAATGGTGGAGGGCTGGGAAAGGACTCCTGGCTTCAAATCCCAGCCTCACTGCTTACCTGCTGTGTGACATGAACCTTAACCTCTCTGAGCTTTAACTTTCATCCTATAAAATGAACATTATAATATTTGCCCTGACAATCTCATAGGATTTTTCTGAGGGGCAAAAATCCCTGGAATTCTTGTGAAAGCACTTGGTTAACTATAAAGCAGTGGTGTGGTCCATAGACCAGCAGCCTGTCTACAAACCATTTGTGACTGATTCCTTAGAGAAGCTTGTGCTAGAATATAAACCAATCATCTCTGACCTACAGTAGTTCAGAGGCCAGTTTGTTTATAGTAAGACTTCCTCATTGAAGGAAGCAGGGCTGGGGGCACTGCCTTATCTTACTGTGGATCTGCACTTGGAGCAGTACTACTGTAAACACTCCACATGTGTCTGTCTCTCATCTTAAACGCCCTTGTCTCAGCTACCCTACTCTCCCCCAGCCCCACCAGCCTATCCACCTGTTGAATGCTTACTCATTTTTCAAGATGCAGCTCAAGCATCTCCAAAAAGTCCCTGTAGCAGAGCCAAGCCCTTTCTCCTGGGGCCTCCACTGTATGGGAGTTATGAATGAATATCTATCCCCTGACTAGGCTCTGACGTTCTTGAGGTCATATTCATCTCTGTGTCCAGAGACTGACACAGAGGAGCGGCTCCGTGCGTACTTGAGTAAAGGAAAGTTGAAACACATGAAGTTTTGCTACATCTCGCCTGTTTCTTGGGTGGGTGCGTTACATCTGTTAAAGAGTCTGAACAGCCTCCAAGTGTGGTGGTTGAGATGCAGTCCTGCCTGGAGGCTGGGAAATAAATGAGGCAATGACCCTTAGAAATGAAAAGATTCTGTGGAGCTTTATTCACACAACACACAATTATTAGTCACCTACCCTATGCCAGGCATGGCGTGAGGCATCGGGGGTACAACTTTGAACTAAGTGCATTTCAGAGAACTTGCGTGGTCTACATATGTCGATATCAGCTTATAGAGGTTGGAGTAAGGCCTGTCTCTGATGCCTGGAAGCCCATCATTGGGGCATCCGCCCCTTGATGTTGGGTTAGCCGATCTCTTTGTAGGCTGGTGTTAATGCTATGGGGTTGATCAAAGTCCTGCTTTCTGAAGAATCCCTCAGGGCCTCACCTGCAGGTGAAGAAGAGGGCTGCCATTTAGAAGGCAGAAGCAAGAGGGAAGGGTCGAGGAAGGGCGAAAATAGGGGGAGGAGGGAAGGCTCAGCCTAATTTTCTTAATCCAGAGCATGCTTTCCCTTGATCTACCTGGTTGCCCCTCATCCCATCTCTGATGCAGCTCCTGTACTTGTTGGTCCCTCTCTCCTTTGGGCCACTTCGCCCTGTATCCAGTTTACATCATTATGGCACTTACCAAGCTCCTTTGTAATTATTTGTTTATATGTCTGCTTCTCCTCCTGGGCTGTGAGCTCCACGAGACACAGACCGAGTTTCATTCTTTTTATCTTTTACCTAGAATGCTTATTTCTTGAATAAATGAATAATTGTCTCCATTTATATAAATTAAGACCCAGGTTCAGAAATACTGTGTCCTGCCTAATGTCACAGGCAGAGCCAGGACACAAGCCAGAACTCCTGACTCCAGACGAGGGCTCTCTCACTGAGGCCCAGTCACACCCAGCAGGATGGCCCTGAGGACTATAATTAGAATACCACTCCTCTAGATCAACTTTCCTCTTCTGAGAAGTAGAAACTGAGGCCTACAAGGGGTCAATGACCTGTGTTCTGAAAATTTGAAAATAATGGCAAAGTAGGGGCCTGAATTAAGTTCTCTAGTCTCGAGGTCAATAAACCTGGAAGTCATTCTTGATATCTCCTTCTCCTTCACAAGTCATCCCATATTCAAATTATTACTAAATCAAATGGATTCTGTCTCCTGATATCTCTCATTTCTCTCTATTGCCATTGACACTGACTCAGTTCAGACCCTCAGCAGCCTGCTTACTCCTCTTCCTCCCCCTAATGACCTCTGCCCTTTATCCTCCATACTGCACCCAGAGTGATCTTTCTAGAATGCAAACCCAATCATGCCCGTTCCCTTATCAAAATCTTCTCGTGGTTCCCAGTGTCCCAGGAATAAATCTAAATAAAGCCTTAACTTGGTATCCTTTTCATCTGACTCCTCACTTCTCCTGTTCCTTCTCACCATTCAACCCCTACACTTGGGGAGTTCCCCCAGGTGACCTTCTCCATGCCCAACTCCAGCCTTAAAAGCCTCTCACTCGGCTCTGGAGTTCCCAGTTTCAGTCCCGAGGCCTTGGAACTAGATCTTTCTCTGACCAGTCCCTTCAGGTTGATGAACTGGCTGCATATCTGCTTGGCTTTGGTTATCATTTCAGACTCACCGTGATGCCATTGACAATCCCTGTGGGTTGGTCCAACAGCATCTCCATCCCTACCTGCATCCCCACTCAACTCTCTGAGCTGCTCTGGGCCCTGAGTTGACAGCCATTGTCTGGAAGGGCTAACAGAATGAATGAATGAATGAATGACTGCACTTTCTTTCCTATTTCCTGCTCAGACACCCAGGGCCCTCGTCCTATGCTGTAGTTCTTAGACATGTCTTGCTGTAGCTCCTCTTTCTCCAGGCCCAATCTCCCTGAAGTGGACCATTCTCCAAAATAGTCTTAGCCTTCATTTCTCTATCCCCCAATCAAAATTTCCGTCCCCTGCAGGGTGGCTGATACGGAGCAGGGGGTGCAGGCATGAGCCTCAGGAGGCATGGAGTTTAGTCCCAGGCCTGTCCTTTAACTCCTGTGTAGCTCATCAGTTAGTTTCTTCTTCCAGAACTATCTGAGGCTCAGGAAGATCATAAACGTAACAGGTCGCCATTTGTGTAAAAGCTCAAGGCCCAGAGAAAAGCTCAGACTGTGGGAGATGCTTTCCTGAGCAAGGCTTTCCTTTTTCCTGATGCCTAGCCCTGCCTGTCTTCCTGAATTGAAGACCACCAACCCACTGCTGCTTTTCTGTTTTTTCTAATCCCATGTCCAGACTGGGACTGGGATTGTAGCCTCCCTATCAGAACTGCTGGTAGCAACAAGGCTCAGAATAAGTCACTTGGCCTTGTTTTATCTTACACATCCTGGCAACATCTTTCTGAGTCAGACAGAGCAGGTATTAATATCCCCATTCTATAGCTAAGGAAACCAAGCCCCAAAACGTGGAAATGCTTGTTCACAGTCACAGAACCAAGTGGCATAACCAGGATTCAACGCCAAGTTTCTTGGACCTAAAACTGTCTTGCTGCCCCTTGTAGACCAGAGTGATGTAATTGACCAGGGGCCCTTGCCCCTCCTCTCCTTCCCTTCCTTCCACTTATTGGAATGCTGGGAATACAAAAGACAGGCTCAGGGGCATAGACTTAATCCAAGGTGATGAGAGCTGTTTTTGATATAGACACAGACCTCACAGAGAGCTCTGGGGCCCAGGGCAGGGAGCTGGCATGCCACTGTGTCTGGAGACAGAAACGTGCATCTTTCAAATAAACATATAAACTCGATACACACAAACGTGCACGGGGAGGGGAGCAATCATCACCTCTAAAGGAGAATGTGCTTCAATTTGCCCGTCTTGTATTAGACTCCATTCAAACTCAATGTGAAAAGCTCCTGGGGCCAGAGAGACAGGCAGGTACCCACTTCCAGTCCTCTTTGTTGAGACCGTCTTGAAAAGTGGCCTGTCAGCACGGCATTGGAGGGTAACTGACATTCTTCTTTTAGGCTAACTGGGAGGGGTGTAGACCTCTCCCTACATCTGTGGGTGAAGATTCTTGGTTTTCTAACCTGCAGGAGAGACTGGGGTAGGCTTGTACAGACAGATTCAAGCCAGCCCCAAGCAGCTCCTAAAATGAGCCCTAGGCACCAAAGGGAGAGAACGCTCAGAAGTTCTCCTTTTCCAAGGAATCACCCACAGCACCACCTCTCAGCCCCAGCTCCCTCGCACACACTCGACTCCCTGCAGTCCTTGAGAATCCCCCTACCCGGCCAGTCCCCTTGGCTAGGAGTCCCTTAGCCTGGATGAGTCCCTGTGCCTGTGTGCCCTTCATTTCCACTTGGTTCTAAAGGGATGAAGTGACGGCAGCACTAGCCCAGGAGCAGCCACTCACCAGCTTCACTTCACAGCTCGAGCCTCAGTTTCCGCAACTGTAAACTAATGGGAATGATATCACTACCCTGACCACCTCACAGGCCTGTTGGGGAGAGGAAGTGAGATCATCCACGTGAAAGTGTTTTGCAAATTCTAAGCTGTGATTATGCTGCTGATGATTATCAGTATTATTATGTTCACCACCTGGTCTGGGCCAGGAGACCCAGGGAACGACTCCAGGTGGAGTCTGGAAATGTTTTGCAGGAAGTAATCCATAAGGCTCATGGGGATGGCTGGTTAAAATGTCCCTGAGTGACATTTTAGGGATAGCGGGAGAAGGAGGCTGCTGTCCTCTCAGAGAGGTATGCACTGTAGTGTTTCCCTGTGTTCTTTCTGGAAGAGCCAACCTCCCGTGCTGCTGAGGGCAGTCACTTTCTGGGATCAGCACCTGCACTCCCAGCTGACACTAATTGGTTCTCAGCACAAGTCTGTCTGCTCAGCAGAAGCACTAAATGGCTGCGAAGAGCTCATGTTTCGGAGCCTCCCAGAATAGGACCCACAAACGGGAGGAGGCTAAGAACGAGTCCCATGCCCCTGGATTTCCATTCCCAGGGCTGGGCCTCCCTTAACCACTGGAACACATTTTGTCTACGCAGTATCTAAGGCTCCCAGTGTAAGAGGACCTACAAATACCATCTAATTCCATAGCTTGTGGGGCCAGCTTTATGAGCCACACCAAATTGGGCAGATTCAAGAAGCAAATCAAAGCAGCCTTATGTTTAAATCCAAGTGTGATCTCCTAGAAAAGCTTAATACTAAGAGTTCAGGTTCTAGGGTAAGATACACTTGGACTCAAATTCTAAGTCATCCATTTACAATTTGGAGGATCTAGAGCTTTCTTATCTGCCAAAAGGTTAAAAAAAAAAAAAGATACTAACCTCTTTGGGTTGTTGTGAGGAATGAATGGGATAATGGAGATGCTTGACAAGTAGTTGGTATTCAAAAAATTCTTGTGGTTCTGAATTTCTCTCTCTCTCTCTCTCTTTTATTTATTTATTTTTTTGCTGAGGAAGATCTTCCCTGAGCTAACACCTGTGCCAATCTTTCTCTATTTTATATGTGGGTCACCACGACAGCATGGCTGACAAGCGGTGTAGGTCTGCGCCCAGGATCTGAATCTGCAAACCTGAGCTGCCAAAGTGGAGCGCACCAAACTTAACCACTACGCCTAGGGGTCAGCCCATGAATTTCTTGATCTAAGATGGTTTCACTCTAGAAGATAGATAAACAAAGCACAAGACTGTAATTATTTGTCATAAGAAAATTAGTCCAACTGTCCAAGCTAGAAACCTAGGCATCATTCTTGACTCCGCCCCTGCCCTCAATCTCCAAGGTCAATCAGCTGGGTCTAACTCCCAAATATCTTTTCTATCTGTACCCTTTTCAAAGCCTCTTTACCAATCGAAGCCATCATAATATGACACACATATTACCTCTTTATTGATCTGTTTATTCATCGGAGACATGCACAATCAGACAATTAGTCATCATATGAGATAACCAGTGTTCCCGGAAGGAACAAATGATACGGTCCTGGGCAGCACTGTCCTGGGGAAATGTACCATTTCAAGCAGACTGCTGAAATTGCTGAGGATGGCTTGAAGATCTCCTTAACTTCTGGCAAGAGAGGCCCTTCATGATCTGGTCCCTGCCTTTCTCTCTAGCTTTCCCTCGTGATTCTCCCCCACGTAGTACTTTGCATGTTCATCAAACAGAGTTATTTGCTGTTTGCTGGACAAGCCATGCTCTCTTGCTTTTTTGCACGTGCTATTCCCTCTGCTCTTTCCCCTGAGTTTTATTGAGATATAACTGATATACAGCACTGTATAAGTTTAAGGTATACAACGTAATGATTTGACTTATAGATATTGTGAAATGATTACCACAATAGCTTTAGTTAACATCCATTATCTCATATAGATACAAAAGAAAAGAGACAAAGAAAAAAATCCTTTTTTCCTTTTGATGAGAATTTTTAGGATCTACTCTCTTAACAACAGCTTTTAATATCTTTCACCTTTCTCACTTGGGCAAATCCTACTAGTCCTTTGGACTGGGTTAAGGTTTCACTTTCTCTTGGAAGCACCCTCCGGCTTCACCTACCCTCCCCCACCTCAAGGATAGATTAAGTGCCCCCTCCTAGGCTCCCAGGACATCCTTTAAATTCTTTCATAGCGCTTGTCACACTCCGTGGCCATCAACGATTTCTTTGATGGTCTCCCCCTGTAGCTGGTGAGCCCCTTGAGGACAAGGACACGTCTTAACTCCTCTTCGTATACTGTACTCACAGTGGTGCCTAACACAGGGATGGGTGCTGCTAACCATGTCTCATGAAATCAATGAGCTTGGGGAAGAGCACATCAGTTCTAGAATTCCTGCAAAGGGCTGCCTTCTTGACCTGCCTTACAGCGTCTGCTTATTTCTGTAACCAGAGGTCAGTGGGCAACAGTGACCTACTGTGAGTTTACAGCACAAGTTACTTCTCCAAGGCAGCCCAGTTGGAGAGTGAACTGATTTGAGGCTGCATTTCGGTCTTAGTAATGCTGGGTCTATTTCAGATTTGCCTTATTTCTGGGGCATAGCTCTGGAAATGGGGAACAGAAACCTAGGCAGTTTCCCTGGTTCCCTTCTCCTACGCATGGTGAGATGCTGAAGTGCTCAGCGTCTTCGTGGAAGCTTTCTGCTTGGTGGATCAGCATGACTCCATGCTGCTTGTGCATAGACAAACAGCTTCAAGAAGAAAAGCATCTCAGATCGTCACACTCACTTCATTGTGCTCCCTTCTCTCTTGATCCCTCTATTCCTGGCTCCTTTGGTGACCCTGAACATCGATTTATGCCAAAAGCTCTACTTGGCCACCGCTTTCTGCTTGGTTTCCCAGTCTCTCATCCTAAACTGATTTTGAGCCGGCAGATTCCTTGAGGGGAAAAGCAGCAAAGAACGTCAGGTTCACCTCAAGGAGTTTCCTCCCTTCTCAGAGACCTGGGCCCCTCAAGTTCTGGCTTCCACGGTAACACTCTAATGCCCTCATCTATTTTAAAGACTGGCTTTCCTCTGGTTTGTCAATGGGAGGTCTGGCCTGTTGCAAATTATTCGGATGCAGCTGACACTGCCGAAAGTAAAGTCAGTTGTTTCTCCTTTTTTAAAAAGAAAATTCCACTTAAAGGTGATTTTCATCTGAAGAGAAATTCTGGATGGGTCTCAAGATGATAAAAATTGATCTGAATCATTACATCATAAAGGGTCATTATGAAGCAAATTCAACCGTATGCACTTAGAGAAAACAGCCATTTAAATATTGTGGGCAATTCTGTTTAATAAACCATTCTACTTAATAAAGGTATGCTCCAGAAGGAATGGGAGATGGGAGACATGAATCTCGCGTTCTCTCAGTCAGCTCCAGTGAAAGCTACTTGCCAGACTGAAAGGGATTCTAGAATAAAAAGAGACAATACAATGTTTGCACAATATGGTCCCTAAAAGCCAGCTGCCTTAGCTGAAGAAATGCTGGTTTATTTCTGTACATGTTGCAACTGTCATGGATTTATTGAAAAATGGTATTTCAGTTTCCAAAATGATACCTTTATAAGAGATTTCCTATGCTATTTTGAATTCTATGCAATTTTCACCTTGCATGCTAATTCTCAAGGTCTATCTCTGTGTCAAATTTAACTCAACCCATGGGGCACCCATTTTTCTGCTCTAATTACCTTAGGGGCCCAGTGTTGAGGAAAAGAACCTTTATGTGAGAAGGGTCAGCACACCCTTCTAGACGCTTGTGGGGTGGGAGCCACCCTCAGGAATAAAAGAAGACAAAAATCCAGAGGCACCTCTGTTCCCATGTCAATATGGAGTCAGGAGCTGAAAAAAAGCAACTGAAAGATACCCTAATCTTTGTTAATTCCACACGTTTATCTTTCTGCTATCTTCAGCCTGTTTTCCCTAGGCGATTAAGATGAAAAGGGCCTCTCTGGAGGAAAGCAGAACGTCAAGGGTTGGGAAGTGGTAGCTCTGAAGAGCCTGGGTAGTGCCCGGAGGGTCCGGGACCTGTGAGAGGGAGGGGAGGAAGCCTCAGCGGGAAGCCCGGGCTTCATCAAGTCTTACCTTAAGACTCGTGGACATTTATTATAATTTTATAAAAATGTACTTGAAAATTTTGCTAGGCTGTTTCAGATGAGAGCGAGACCCTTATGTGCGATACAAGAAGAGAAATTTGCTTTTCTCTGAGAGGGAGGTGGGAGAAGATGAGGCGGACAGGGAGGAAGTGGTAGTGGGGAGGGAGGGAAAGAGCCAGCAAGGTGGAGAGAGGCTGGGGCAGGAAGGTAGAAGATTCTATGCTACTTCTATGCTGGGGATGCTGAAGAAGGCTTTAAGCATCATGTTTCGTAGTGTTCCCTTTAAAGACCTCGTATTAGTTTCCTAGAGCTGCCACAAGAAAGTACCACAAACTGAGTGGCTTAAACGGTAGAAATGTGTTGCTTCACAGGTCTGGAAGCTAGAAGTCCAAGACCAAGGTGTTGGCAGGGTTGGTTCCTTCTGAGGACTCTGAGGAAGACTGTTCCGTGCTTCTTCCCTACTTTCTGGTGGTTTGCTGAAAACCTTTGTCATTCCTTAGCTTGTGGAAGCATCACCCTGGTCTCTGCCTTCATCTTCACATGGCGTTAGGGCCCACCCTAATGTAAATGACTTCATTTTAACTCAATACCTCTGCAAAGAACCTGTCTTCAAACAAGATCACCTTCTGAGAGACTACAGATTGGGATTCCAGCATATCTTTCGTGGGGGACACAATTCAAAGCATGACAACCTTCTTCTCCCTCCTCACCAAATCGCAAGGGCTGGTGGGAGCTGGATTTTAGCAGGATTCTCATGGGTAGGGCCACTGCAGCCAGAGGCAACACATGCACAAGCAGGGGCTGTCCGCTGAAGGGGGCCGTGGGCTCACAGAAAAGTTGAAGAAGCCTCAGCATGTCTACCGGTCATCCACTCTGGGGTGCTAGAAAATTCTGTTGAAAGCACATGTCAATGTTTTATCACAATCATACTACAAGTGAAAAGGCTTCCAGGAGGCCCCTTCCAAGATTCACTTTTGGAAGGAATATTTCCTAGGAAAAGAAAATGGTTGCATCATTATCAGACTGAGATACAAAAAGAAAAGAAAGATTGTTTAGTGAAACAATTGACTAAACACTGGGACTACTGACTGACAGTCAGCAGGTGGAGCGTTGGGAGATTAAGTTCCCAGAACAAAGCTTAATCTCATTAAAGTTGATCAGAAAATTGATTAGTGGATTGTTTTATCAGGAATGTTCATTTCTTCCCAGAAATAGGTTTTGAATTATATCAATCAAAAAGGTTCTGTCCTAAACCAGATGTAAATGGTTTTTTTCTTACAGAGGTTCCAACCTGTTTGGCCCCAGCTGGCATGGTAAGGATCCGATGTCCCAGTGGCAGTCCTTTCACAGACACTTCTTTTCCTTCCTTGCCCTCAGGGTCGTCCCCACACTTACGGCCTCCATAGGAGCAGCTCCTGCCCAGGCTGTCCCCACACCCCAAGAGATGGGAACCATTCTCCCCTTATCGAGTTCAGACTCCCCCTCAAGGCCCTTGAGTTCCTTTCTCTTATCTTACCTCAGTCCACCTCCTCTTGGCTCCCTGTCCTCCATCCCCACTGGCCTCCTTTCTGTTCTTTCGACTTGTCAAACTCTTTGATGTTTGAGGGGTCTTTGCACACTTGCTGATTCCCTCTGCCTGGAATGTTCTTCTGCAGAGCTAGCTCCTTCTCACCGTCCGGGGCTGTGACACCTCCTCACAGAGGCTTTCCCTATCCAAATAGGGAGTCGCTTTCTTCACAGAACTTAGGACCATCCATCTTTATCTTTTCCTTTTCTCCTGTCAGCCTCCCCAACTAGAATGTTAAAGGCATATGGGCAAGAAACTTGTCTGTTCACTACAGTATCCAAGCGTTTGGCCCATATAGCCGATGCTCAATAAATTGTTGGTGATTGTTGAATAAATATATGGGGAACCTGCGGTTCAGAGTAGTTGAGTCATTTGCATAAGATCACACAGCTTTAAGGGTTGGGATGGGAAAACTAGTTTGACTTACTCCAAAGCCCCTACTCCTTTTACTATTCCTGCTTGTCTTGTTTATCTCTTAACCCTGGGGGTCCTCAACCCTCCTGGGTTCTTAGGTATCCTCAGTCTACGGGCCTGATCGCAGAAGAGCTAATTTCCCTCTCGCTTTCCCTTGAGCCGGAGGACACAAATCCCTTCTGACGCTGAGGGTCCCCTGGACAGTCCTTTGGTGCCCAGTTTGCTCTGAGCCAGTTGCCCTTCCGTTCGAAGCACACAAGACACAACCCGGGCACCCCGAAAGCATCTCTCCTTCTCCACCTTAGAAGCCTTTCCCTCCCAACTCACTCGACAAACGGTCGTTAAACACCTACTCTGAGCCAGGCTGTTCCAGGAGCTGCCATGCCATCCTGCTTCTCTCAATCAGGGCTTTCTGTCACCGCTCTGCTCCATCTCATTTCCTGCTCAGTTTCTCTAAAGCACAAACAAATTGATAACCTCTTCTCTCTTTTCTCTTCATTAGCCCCTTTCCTGCAGGGTCTCAGGCCCGGGCCCCTGCTCACACCTGCCTGGTCCTGTCCCGGGGGTACATGCAAGCTAATAATCCATCCTAGCACAGCACAAGCATTAGCATTTCAAAAACTCCTGTTTACATTGTAGTTACTCCCACTCAGCACAGCACCTGAGGCTCAAATCCAAACGGATTTGGAGGCAAAGGGTTTCAAGTATTATATTTCCATATAAGGTGCTTGGCATGATCCAGACACACAAAGCCTGTGGCAAAACCCCCCAACCTTTTTCTGTAAACTCCAACCCAGATACTAAGGGGGCAGGTTGGACTTGCCTAGCCTTGCCTTTTCTCAGATGTTTGTCCAGGACAAGTCTAAAATTAACCCCACCCCCACCTGGTGCTAATACTCAGCTGGAGCAACATGGGGCCAGTTACTTTTAGAAACCATCCCTTTGGGGCTTAGAGCTGAGCAACAAAAACAGTTGATGGAAAGTGGGCTGGGAACCTGCAAGGCAGGGAAGAAGAGCTAGATCAAGTTCAGAAGCTGAGATGGAATGCCAGATCCAGGGACCAGGGCTGCAAATCCAGGCTGACGTCATGGTCATGGTCAGATCAAGGAGAAATAGCACAAAACTAAGCCAGAAGTGCCCATAGCTCTTCTTGCAATGCTAAGGGCGGGGGGGGGGGGGGGGGGGCGGGGAGGTCCAGGGAGGAAAGCAGAGGATGTTTATCAGGTACACACTGTGTGCCAGTTGCTTTTTATATGGTGTCTCATTGAGTCTCATTGTCAAGTTCTATTACTTTGTCACTTTTACCATTAACTAAATGGAATGTCAGAGATGTTCAGTAACTTAGCCAATGTCACACAGCCAGTAAACAGCAAAGAGGAGATTGAAATTGTAGCCTATTTAACATAAGGCCTGGTGCTTTCCTCTATTCTGCCTCCAGAAATAACAGGAAGGGAGATTTCAAATCTACCTACAACCCATGAGGATGGACCACCAAGTGGCCTCACTGATGGTTCTCACCCTGGGTCATATCCTAATTTTTTTGGAAGCCTTGACAAAAATACCAATGCTGGGGCACCATCACTCAGAGGTTCTGAGTTAATTGTTCAGGAGCAGGGCCTAAGAATAGGTATTTTGCAATCTCCTGGCAGCTTCTGTTGTGTTCTGTTCTATTGTCAAGAACTAGGTTCAGAGCTTTGTTGCTGATCAGTTCCCCTGGGGCGAGCTGGAGAACGGGGCTGGTGACAGATGATTGTGCCTAACTCACACGGGTTCCACACCAGACCGGCAGGGCTCCTGACCAGCAATGGCGCTTTTCCACAGAAGATTCTCCAGTTGAGAACGGTCTTCTCAAATTCTGAAGTCGGGCAAAGGATTGAAACAGCATTCCTACGAAGAGGGGCAGAGCCAGGAACCTGGGGACTTAGAAGTCAATAAAGCAGAAATTTTCAAAGAAGGGAGGGGCAGGATCAGCATCCCCTGTCATTCTAATGTGCCCCTGTGCTCCTTTCTCCAACCTGCTGCTGGAAACCGTTATGGAGGGAGGAGTCTCCCTCAATATAACTGGGAGGGCTCCACCAAGGAGCGAGAGGTACAGGTGCGTCCGCCTCTGGTTGCACACGGGAGCGTCTGTCCTGGTGCACTTAACTCGCAGCTTCGATGCAGTTTAGCCCTGGTTATGTATGTTTGGCATCCTTTTGATTTCTAGTTGTTTCGTATTTAATTGCTTCAAGCCCTGCCTTTTCTGAACCCTCCTGGAGAGCAAGGACTATGTCCTATAGGAGAAAGGAAATTACATCAGAAAAACCTCTGATAAGTCCTGGCTGGGACATCTTTAGGTCTTCTTGACTGCATCCTGGCATCAGCTTGGGAATTTTAACAACTTAGTGCCTGGGTCTCAGTTCCTAAGAGTGTGATTTATTTGACCTGGAGTGTGGCATGAACATCATGACTTTTCAAAGCTGCCCAGATAATTCTAATATGCATCCAACGTTGAGAATAAAAATTTGAAGGCCAGCAAAACCTTTGTGAAAAAAAATTGTAATACATAATGGTTATGTCTGGGGGGTGAGTAATAGGGTGATTTTATTTATTTTACTTTTGCTAATCTGTGTTCTCTGTTTCTCCACATGGTTATATAATTTTTAAAAGTAAGGCTAAAACACAAATTAAACTGGATTAGGTTTTCCTAAATTGTCTGCTTTTTCAGGGATAGATCACTGATAATTTATACCAGATTGGGATGTGTCCTGATCAGATACTATTTTCATTCACTCACCAAATATTTACCGAGAGCCCCCTGTATTCCACATGATAGACACTGGACATACAGGAGTGTGTTTCACAAGTACAGGCTCTGCTCTCATGAGGTTTACATCTAATGGAGATCAACCATCCAACAAGCAAGTACAGTGCTCTGACTTCAAGGAGGTGTTCTAGTTGGTACATATGGCTGAGTATTATATATTGTTCTGTAAATAACGATAACATAAACTGCAAATATCTGGCTTACACTTCCCCTCTTGTGTCTAAGGCAGATGTTGCTTATTAACTATGTCACCCCTTTCTGCTGAAGCTCAGTATCTTTTCAACATTATCAATCAGTCTGAGGTGGTGCTTGAAGTGAAACATCTTTATTATCTCAGGAAAGAGCTATGAACTACCTTGTTGAAGGTAAACTAGATGACTCAAAAGATAATTGAAGCCTTCTGGTATGGCCAAGTAGTTCCTACTGGACCAGGCCTCTAATAGATAACAGCTATAAACTCTGGACAAAACAGGAGAACAACCAGTTGAAGATATTGAAGAGAGAACAAAAATAGGCAGATCTGGAGGAGACTGAACCATTGGAAGAAGAGACTGGCATGGCGTGAGTTTCCTGATTTATGGCTTTTAGCCTAAGAACAGGGCCCTGTCTGTGATATGCAGGGCAGAGGGGAAGCCCTGCGCTCTATGAATAAACTCTGCCCAGATTTCTGGCTGATCCCTGAACTATATATGGGAGAGGCAGACTTTAATAACCCCAGGTACAGCTAAAAGAGCTGAGAGGAAATTACAGCTGCTACAGGGAAGATAGGATTTTGTAGTTTGAGTTCAGCAACTTTACAGGCCTGAATAAATAAAAGTCAATACTTATCAGAAGAGCATAAAAGAATCCAGACTTTCTACAACACATCTTTCATAATGACCAGGATGCACTCCAAAATTATCCAACATACAACAAAACAGGAAAACATGACTCATTTTAAAGAGAAAAACAACAGAGATCAACTCTAAGGTGACCTAGATGATGGAATTAGCAGACAAGAATTTTTTTTCTGCTTTTTCTCCCCAAATCCCCCTTGTACAAGGTTGCATATTTTAGGTATGGGTCCTTCTAGTTGTGGCATGTGGGATGCCACCTCAGCATGGCCTGATGAGTGGTGCCATGTCTGTGCCCAGAATCCGAACCTGTGAAACCCCAGGCCGCGAAAGCAGAGCATGTGAACTTAACCAGTCAGCTATGGGGCTGGCCCCAGCAGACATGAATTTTAAAGAAGTTGTCATCACTAACTACACATATGCACATTGTGCTCAAATATGTAAAGGAAAATATGTTCATAATGAGTGAAAAAATAGAAAATCTTAGCAGATAAATAGAAACCATAGAAAAATAATCACATGAAAATATAAGAACTGAAAAATAAACATCTCAAATAAAAACTCAATGGATGTGCTCAAAAGCACAAGGGAGATGAAAGAAGGAAAAGTCAGTGAACTAGAAGATAGATCAACAGAAATGATCCAATCTGAGGAACAGAGGTTTAATAAATATACAGAGACTTGTAGATCTTCACAACAATATTAAAAGGTCTAGTATACATATAATTGGAGTCCCAGAAGGAGAGGAGAGAAAGAGTGACACAGAAAGGTATTTGAATAAATAACAAGTGAAAAGTTCATAAATTTGCTGAAACATATATTTACAGACTCTAAAACCTCAATAAAACCAAGAAAGATTAATATCAAAAACAAAGAGAATAAAGCAAAAATAAAAACACAGGCTGAAAATCAATAACAAAGAGAAAATCGACAAAACAATGCTGAGAGAAATTGAAGATGTAAATAAATGGAGAGGTATACCAAGTTAATGGATTGAAAGACAGTATTGTTATGATGGCAAATATCAAACTGATCTATGGATTCGGTACAATCCTAATCATAATTCTACAATGCTTTTTAGTCAAAATTGACCGGCTGGTTCTAAAACTTCTATAGAACTATAAAGAACTTAGAATATTCAAAGAAGTCTTGGAAAAAAGTCAAAGTTGTAGACTTACACTACTCGACATCAAGACTTACTCTAAAGCTATAATAATCACGACAGTGTGGTACTGACACAAGAATCAACAAACAGATTGATAGAACAGAATAAAGAACCCAGAAATAGACCCACATTTGTATGTTTATTTTATTTTCAACAAAGATGTCAAAACAACCCAATTGGAAAAGGAAAGTCTTTCAACAAATGGTGCTGAAATAACTACATGCTCATATGGAAACAGATTAACTTTGCTCTAAATCATACTATCTAAAAAATCGGTTTGGATGGACCATAGACCTAAATGAAAAGCTAAATAAAACTTCCAGGAGAAAACGTGGGAGAATATCTCTGTGACTTGGGGGAAGACAAAAACCAAAAAAAAAAAAAAAGGAAAACCTTAGAGTTAATAAAAATGAATTCTCTGTTCATTAGAGGAAATATCTTTAAGAAAATGTATAGGCGGGCCAGTCCCCAGGGCCTAGTGGTTAAGTTTGGTGGGTTCTGCTTCAGCAGCTCAGGTTCAGTTCCTGGGCGTGAACCTATACCACTTCTCTGTCAGTGGTCATGCTGCAGTGGCAACCCACATACAGAATAGAGGAAGATTGGCAGCAGATGTTAGCTCAGGGTGAATCTTCCTCAGCAAAAAGAGGAAGATTGGCAACAGATGTCAGCTCAGGGCAAAGCTTCCTCAGCAAAAACAGAAAGAGAGGGAGAGAAAATGTATAGGCAAGCCACAGGGCAGGAGAAAATAGTTGCAAAAATGTGTCTGGCAAAGAATTGGTATCTTGGATATACTAAGAACTCCTAAAACTCAACAACAAAATGACAAACAGCTCAATTTAAAAATGGTCAAAAGATTTGAATGGACACTTCACAAAAGATGGTAAATGAATGGCCAATAAGCACATAAAAAACATTCGACATCTTTAGTTACCAAGGACATGCAAGTTAGAACCACAGGGAGATACCACTCCACATTTACCAGCATGGCTAAAATTAGACTGACAACACCAAGTGTTATCGGAAGGATATAAAGCAACTAAAACTCTTATGCATTGTTGGTAGGAGGGGGAAATGGTATGAAAACATTGGAAAAGATCTCCAAATTTCTTATAAATTAAATACACATCTACCGTAAGACCCAGCAATTCCACTCCTAGGTGTTTACTCAAGGGATATGAAAACACTTGTCCACAAAGGATGCGTCCAAAAATGTTCTTATTAGCTTTGTTCATAATAGCCCCAAACTGGAAAACCAGGAGTCCGTCAATAGGATACTGGATAAACTGTGGCCTATTTATACAGTAAAGTACTATTCATCAATGAAAAGAAACCAACTACTGATACAAACAACAACATGGATGGATGAATCCCAAAAACATGCTGAGTGAACAAAAATTTCCACGAAAGAATACAGATTGTATGATTCCATTTATACGAAGTAGTAGAATAGGTGAAACTGATCTGTGGTGAAAAAATCAGAAGATTGGTCCCCTCTAGGAGTGAGGCAGGAGTTTCCCGGGAAGGGACACGGGGAAACATTTTAGGGTGATGGTTATGTTCTGTACCTTGATAGGGGTTTGGATTGCACAGGTGTAGGCATTTATAGGAACTCATCAAATTATACGCTAACAATTTTTGCATTGTACTGTGTATGAATTTTATCTGAAAGGAAAAAAGGAATGGTGAACAAATATCGAACTCTGGTTAATAACATTGAAGTATTTTGGGGGAATGTATTAGTATCTACAACTTACTTTGAAACACAATAACAGAAATAATTGAACGAGCTGCTAGATGGGTAGAGGAATGGACAGATAATCAATAAATGATAAAGCAAATATAGTAAAATGTCAGTTGAAGAAACTATGTGGTGACTATATGGGTGTTCACTGTAAAATTCTTTTAGCATCTAAGTTTGACAATTTTATGATAGAATGTTGGGAATAAAAGATAATTGAAGATAATTGGCAGATTGCCTATGAAATGGAGTCCTGGCCCTGGGAAGACACTGGTGTCTACCTGGTGTACAGGGGAACAGAGCAGACAAAGGAGGCTCCTGGATCCAGAAATTGGCTTCTTTGCTAATGTTGGCAATGAACCTGGGAGCTAAGGCAAAGCAAAGGGCCAAGTTCTTGCATCCCATAAGACTCACTGGCTCATGCTCTCTTTACCTGCCTTGCTTACCAGAGGGTGACTTTAAGAGTTCTCAACAGATATGTTCTAGAAATCTGGAACAGGAAGGAGCTGTCTGACCTCATTTTCTCTCTCTCTACTGAGCACCTACTGTGTGCTACTCTCTGTGCTAGGCTTTGAGAAGGCTATGATGAACAAAAAAAAAAATGGCTCCTGCTTTTTTTTTTTTTTGAGTGAGGAAGATTGGCCCTGAGCTAGCATCTGTTGCCAACCTTCCTCTTTTTGCTCAAGGAAGATTGTCTCTGAGCTAAAATCTGTGCCCGTCTTCCTCTATTTTGTATGTGGGACACTGCCACAGCATGGCTTGAAGAGCAGTGTGTAGATCCGTGCCTGGGATCTGAAACTGAGAACCCTGGGCCGCCGAAGCGAGTATGCAACTTAATCACTACACCACCTGGTCGGCACCCCCTGCTCTTTCTCTTTCATCTGACATTGATGAAACTCTGCTCCTCTTCTACTTCTATCGTTATTTACACCCCAAACAGAAGACTTGCAAGTTCCTTTTATAAGCCGTGTTGACATTTCTTAAATCTCTAAGTTCAAAAACCCCTTGATAAAGGATCTTTTGAATACCATGTCTACTTGTACAAGGGAAACAAAAGAAAAAATAAACAAGTGGGACTTCATCAGACTAAAGAGATTCTGCAAGGCAAAGGAAACCAGGAACAAAACAAAAAGACAACCCACCAATTGGGAGAATATATTTATAAATCATATATCTGACAAGGGGTTAATCTCCAAAGTATATAAAGAACTCACACAACTCAACCACAAAAAAACAAACAACTCCATCAAAAAATGGGCATAGGACATGAACAGATATTTTTCCAAAAACAGATATACAGATGGCCAATAGACACATGAAAAGATGTTCAACATCGCTAATCATCAGGGAAATGCAAATTAATACTACACTAAGATATCACCTTATACCCCTTAGAACGGCTATAATCACCAAGACAAAAAACAACAAAAGGTTGGAGAGGATGTGGAGAAAAGGGAACCCTCATACACCGCTGGTAGGAATGCAAACTCATGCAGCCACTCTGGAAAACAGTACGGGGATTTCTCAAAAAATTAAAAATAGAAATACCATACAATCCAGCTATCCTACTACTGGATATTTATCCAAAGAACTTGAAATCAACAATTCAAAGAGACTATGCACCCCTATGTTCACTGCAGCATTACTCACAATAGCCAAGACGTGGAAGCAACCCAAGTGCCCATCAACTGATGATTGGATAAAGAAGATGTGGTGTATATATATATACAATGGAATACTACTCAGCCATAAAAAAGACAAAATCATCTTATTTGCGACAACATTAATGGACCTTCAGGGTATTATGTTAAGTGAAATAAGCCAGGCAAAGAAAGACACATATGCAAGATAGACACATGGGTAAAGAGAACAGTTTAGTGGTTACCAGGAGAGAGGGAATTGGGAACAAGGTGTGAAGGGGTACATTTATATGGTGACTGACAAATGATTATGTACAACTGAAATTTCACAATGTTATAAACTATTATGACCTCAGTAAAATTAAAAGAAACAAACAAGCCCTTTCTAACGTTGGACCTGAATACCTCCATCTAAATAGAAAGATATTTTTCTTGGTTTACTCTCTCTGGAGCAAAACTTGACACAAGAAGATCCCAAAGAGCCTCAAAATAGTTCAGCAGGAAGTTGGACATGTGCCTAGTGACCCAGAGTCAACTTACACTCTCCTGAAGTAGAGATGTGAGAGAAAGGACTGTTGGCTGCCACGCTCGACCCTCTGTCCCACTTCCAACAGAGGTTACACCCATTACCATTCCTTGCCCTGGCCACACAGCCAGAAGTCCTGCCCAAAGTTCAGCACAAGGATGTGGCATAAGGAGAGGTGCCTGGCCTACTGGGTAGCTTGATGTGACCTTGAATCCCATGTAACAAATCTGATTGCTCCAGCCTCACCTTTAACGTACAAAAGAGAAATTTCCTTACTTAAATGTCTCTTTTCCCAAATCTTCTTGATGGAAGGTGGACATGTTCTGAGCTGATATATTAATATTACAAATGATCCCCAATGGGTCGAGTGGTACCATATTCAATAAAAAGAAAATAAAAATCGGTTGGCTTCATTAGAAAGGCTATCACACTTTCTTTCCATACACTGACTCATCCCTTTTGTTTAACTGAAATTGTTTAATTTATTTTTCCCTCTGCCAGGTCCAGACCGTCACCTCTTTATCACCTTTGTATGCTTACAAATCCACCAGCTCTGAGAACCTCTTACCAATGTGCTCATTTCCAGCTTCTTCCTGCCCCTCCTCCTGATGGAAATATCTTTGCTTCTTTCTCCCCCGCCCTTCCTGAGAATTTTTACCTCCCAGAAGTTTAAATATCTATCTTCCTTCCCCAGAGAGCAGTTTTTCAGACAACCGGATTCTTGAGAGATAATGATACGACTCAGAAAAATAAGCGCCTAGTGTCTCTAGCCCCGGTGCCGGTTACGGCGATCGGTGCTTCAGGACTTTCTGAAGCTCTTTCAAAACAACAGGGCTCATCGGATTCCAGCCATCCACCTTCTGGAGGCTGAGCATGTCTGGGCAGTGGCTGCATAATTTGGATGGAGTCATCACTGATGAGGCAGACTTGGCTCAGCCGGGGAGCACTCGTTGCTCTTTTAAACTCCACGGCACCAGAGATGAAGTCACCTTTCTTCTTTTAAAACCAACAGATTTGCCCTGGGAGTCCCTGTCACTTGTATTAGAACTTGTTTTTTTTTCCACGGCCGGTCACCAGGACCTTCTCTCAGGTAAGGAAGCTCTTATTTAGTGGCTTTCCTTCCAGGAGAGCTTGCCTTGAGGGGGACTTTGGAGGGCTCTCCGGGTAAAGTTGGAGTCAGGTCAGGGGACACTCGATTGGGTGAGGAGGATGGCTGGTTCCCAGACAGCTGGTGTCCACCTGGTGGGCTGGCAGGCCCTGGGCTGGGTGAGCAGAACCCCACTCAGCTCGGAGCTGCAGTGGCGAGGTCTCACAGGGGGCAGGGAAATCTAATCCAGGCTCTGTTTCAGGTGCCTGTTGTAAGAGTTGTATCACGAAAACGTTGGTGAAGCAACTACAAGTGGTCTCCTTTGGGCTGGGGCTGTCCTGCCTCCTTTGCCTCCCTAGCAAGTGGCTTTGTGTTTCGGGGAGAATCCTTAAAGGGTCTCATGATAACGGTTGATGTACAGAAAAGCAGCAGCTCCCTGGAGAGCCTTCATTTGCTCCTTGCTGGCTTGAATGCTTCCCTTTTCCTCCGAGTGTAGCGGAGACAAAGGGCCCAGGCTCCCTGTCCTGACACGCAGGGACCTGTGTCGACAACGGCTGTGCTGCTGTGTGGGCCACAGGTGTGCAAACACGTCTCAGTGCCTGCCCATACGAGTTCTAAGAAAATGAGAAGAATTTTACTGTGTGTGCATGTGTGCATGTGCACAGGGATACCTGTGGTCCTAGAGACCACTGAAATCTCCCTGCATCACTTTCTACGAGTTCTATGAGTCCCTGTCACTGATTGAGTCATACAGCTTTTAACTTTGGAAGGCTGAATAAAAACATCTTGGTTATGATGGAGGCACCCACAGGGTGATAAAGGGCTTTTGGAGAGACAGTTAAACCACTGTGAAGTGAAACTATTGGGAATTGCAGAGCCCCTTTGTTACTGGACACGGAACCTGCCACACATAGTTCTCATGCGTTCATCTACAACCTCTGAAGGGAACAAAGAATCTCACCAGATAAGAGATGCTTGTTTTGTTTTAAATGCAAGTGTATTCTGGCCACCAGTGCCTGCTTGCACGTTCACCTCAGACTTGGCATGTCTGGAACTCACCATTACCTGAAATCCACTCCTCCTTCTGTGTCCCCTGGCTCAGAGAAAAGCACCTGTCTGTCCATGACACATTTCTGGACTTCACCCTTGACCTCTCCTTCGTCCTCATGTTCCCACATCTAGTTTATCAACACATCCAGCAGATTCTGCCTCCATATTGTCTCTCAAATCCATCCATTCTCCCATTTCCGTGGCTATTTTCTTTGTTTAAGCCCTTATCTTCTTCCAGGAATATGGAAACCTCCCCTCCGGGCTGTCTCTCTCCAGGCTTACCTTCTGGGTCCAGCCAGAGGGATGATGTACAGTGATCGATCAGCACCTGCACGATCCATCAGTCACTAGTCCAGTGATTCTGTCTTCTTAGTATCCCTAAAAACTTTTCACTCCTCTCCATCCCACCACCACTACCTTGGTCCAAATCACCCACACTCTTTGCCTAAGTTATTGCAATCGCCTCTTAGCTGAGCTCCCTGCTGCCAGGTTCACTCTCTCCTTAATAGAAGACACTTTCAACTTCTTGTCTTCCCAAGCTATTACAGAACATTTTTTACAAGCGCAGAACTTGAAACTGTTATTACCCTATCTGGGGTTTAGAAGCATTAGCATTTTTGTAACTCTTGTAGATAATTCAAGGAGGGAGGCAGAGAGAATGGGGGAAGATGGGGGTGTACATTGCAGTGGGAAGACAGCCTGAAGAATGCATAAAGCTCAGGCCTTGGAACCACGCAGGTCTATGTTCGAATCCCAGCTCCTCCACTTCCTAACATGGCCTTGACTAAATTGGTAACCTTTCTTCAGACTCATTTTCCTCAATTATGAAATGGAAATAATACCTGCTTCACTGAGTGAATATAGGAGTTAAACGAGAACATTTATGGAAGGCTCTGAAAGATGGCAATTAAGAATTTTTAGTTCCTTTCCTTCTTTCCTTCTCTTTTAAGGCTTATCATCTCTAATTATCATACGTCTTGTAGGTATTTGTGCATCTGTGCATGTATAATGATCTGTTTGGGCATGATAGGAAGAGGAGTGGCGAAGAAATGCCTAAGAACTCTCTTAAGGAATTTGCAGTTTGCTTAGGGAGGTAAGGCAAACTTAAATAGCATAAAAACATCTCTGAGACAAGCAATCTACAATTGTCATGTGTACAGTACCAGTTGAGTACATAAGCAGGGAGGGCTGAGTAAACAGGGCTGTGAATACCTTCAGACGGAGTGTAAATAGATCTATATCAAGAAATTTTAGATTTAGGCTCTTTGGCAACTTAAAAATCATTGGCCTCTCTGATGCTGAAGTGGAACTTCCCAGAAGGCTTTATACTTTCAGAGTGACAAGGTCGTACAGGTTAGTGTTTAAGTGACTTTGCTCATTCATTCATCAAACATTTATTGAGTGCCTACTGTGTGCCGGGTCCTATATCACACAATTCCTTTGCTACTCTTCCATGGGACAGGGAGGATAATTCTCCTCATCTTGAATCTGGGCGAGACTTGTTTGACCAAGAGAATAAGAAGAAAGCGACCTTTGGGGACATCCGTGCTAAGTTCTAAGAAGCTCTGCAGCTTTCTCCTGGGTTTCTTGGTCCACTCACTCTGGGGGAAGCCAATCACCATGTAAAGTCCTGCACAGGTGACCTGGCTCTCTGCAGGGAGGGGGGAGCCCTGATTTGTAGCATGTGTCAGTTTTCACCATATAAATACTCCCTCCCACTATGGCTGATTTCAAACTACCAAAGTGACAGCACTGAATGCAGGGATGGAAAGAAATACACAGAATCGGCTCTTATGAGTTGGTACAAGCCAGCCACAGTGCATGACTGCCAATTACTCTGAGACCACCATGCTGTGAGAAGCCCAAGCCATCTAGGTGGAGAGGCTGCACGGAGAGAAGCCCAACCAGCCCCAGATTTCCCAAACATTCAAATTTAGTCTCCAGGAAAGAAGCCTTCAGATGACTCCAGACCCAGCCAGTATCTGACTGCAAATGCATGAGAGACCCCGAGTGGGACCTGCTCAGCTCAGCCCAGTCAACCCGCAGAACCCTGAGAGATCAGAACAGTTTGTATTACCTAAGTTTAGAGGCGGTTTGTTACTCAGATAAAGATAACTGGAACAAGATGGTAGTCTTGTTTACTCAGAAGCCAGCCTAGATCAAGCCCCCAGGGAGTGTGGAATAGAAGAATCTATCCAGAGAATTCTTTGTCTGTGCATATTATCAGACCATTAAGGAAGAAAATGTTTTCATTAAAAAGGCAAAGAGAAAGAGACTCAATTACTTTACTAACTAGTTTTCCTCTTAAACTAAATCAGTGAAAAAAATTTCTCTTACACACATACATGCATACATACACATACACACACACTTCTGTCATCATCTGCCTCCACCAGGTATCCAGCTAACTATTCATACTTACCTGCGCTTTTGGCTCTGCTCCATCCTCCACATGGAATTTGTTGGGGAAAGCAGGCAGAGCAGAAAAAACGTGAAACAAGGAAATGCCCAGAGCCCCGAGGTCTGGTGAAAAGCAACTGGGACCCCTAGAAAAGGGCAGCAAAGAGGAGGGCTTCAAGCAGGCCTCAGGAAAGATACATGGATTAGTGAGTACAGCATGAATTTTGAAATCAGATGACCTGCATTCCAATCTGGATTCTGACATTTTCTAGTTGGCTGACCTTGGAAAGTATCTAGTCATCTCTCTTCTCAGTTTCTTCATCTTTAAAATCTGGATAATAATGCCATCCCACAAAGTTCTCATGAAGATTACACGAGATGTACTTGTCAGGTACTTACCACAGTGCCTCATGCATCGTGCTGAATAAATAGCGGTTAACAGCAGTGGTAGAGAGAGTGTCGGAGTCGCACTGGTGGTACTGTTGTCACAAGTTCCAAAGCTACAGACTCCCTGGCAAGCCCAGAGCTTCAGTCAGTCAGTCACGCTACAGGTGCCCAAGATAAGCGTTTAACAAATACTTAAAGCAGCCTGAATATTTATATTCTGAATATTCTACTGCCAAGTTTTTTCTCTTATTGTCCCCCAAGTATATTTCCAAAGGCTTAAAAAGCATAACTGTGCATTAGTTCTCCGATATCTTAAGCAATATGAACTAAGACCATACTGTCTCATTTCTGGTGAGTCCTCTTCTTACCTTCCACTGTGTAGCAGGTAGTTGAGCAGTCCACTACTCAATACATTTTAACTATGATTATTTTTTAAATTCTATTTAAGGAGAAATTGACATTAGGTGACTTTTGTGGGGATCCTGAGCCCATGGTGCTCCAGAAATGTCAAGTTTACCAGTTTAGAGATGTCATCACTTTGGTAGAACAGTCAGGGTGAAGGGTAACATAATTCTTAAGAGCAAAATGTGAGTGTTAAGTTCTCCTGCTTTATTTATACTTTGTGAATAAGAGTTACTAAAACTTTAATCTGTGAACTGACATTAGGCAGACTTGTCTCATTAAATTTATGGTTGGTCTAGTCATGTGGATTGTTTAAACAAAGAATAATGCAAATGTTCTCACTGTTAAAGAATAGCTGATTTGTGTATTTAAAAAAACTTCTATTATGAAATATTTATGGATCTGTGAGTGTGTGCCTGCTTCTCCTGGCCGCCCCCATTGTTAACATTTTGCATAACTATAGCACAAGATCGAAACTAGGTAATCAACATTGGTACAATCCACAGAACTTACTCAGATTTTATCAGCTATACATGTACTCATTTGTGTGTGGATATGTGTATAATTGTATCCAATTTTTATCATATTAACTTCATGTAACCACCATCACAATCAAGGTACAAAACTATACCATTACCACAAAACTCTCTTGTACTACCCCTTGGTCTCTAACCTCCATCCCTAACTCTTTGAAACCATTAATCTGTTGTCCATCTATACAATTTTATTTCAGGAGTTTTATATAAATGGAATCATGTAGTATTTATATGCATGAGTTTGACTTTTCCCACTCAGCATAATTTTCTTGAGCTCCATCCACATCGTTGCATGTATCAGTAGTTGGTTCTTTTTTATTGCTGGGTAGTATTCCATAGTATGGATGTACTATAGTTTAATCACTCGCCCATTTACCCACTGGAGGGTATTTGGGTAGTTTCCAGTTTGGGGCTATTGAAGTAGAGCTGCTATGAGCATTTTTGTGCAAGTTGCTACATGAACATAAATTGCCATTTCTCTGGGATAAATGTCTGAGATTGCAATATTTGGGTCTTATGGTAAGTCCATTTCTAGTTTTAAAATGTACTGCCAAACTATTTTCCAGAGTGGCCACAGCCTTTTGCATTACCACCAGCTGTGTTTTTTCCTTTTCTTTTTTCCCCAGCTTTATTGAGGTATGATTGATAAATAAGAATTGCATATATTTAAGATGTACAATGTGCTGTTTTGATTTAATATACATTGTGATTGATTATCATAATCAAGCTAATGAGCATATCAATAAGCTCACATAGTTACCATTTGTGTGTGTGTGTGTTTGGTGAGAACGTTGAGAGAGCTTGGATCTTACTCTCTTAGCAAATATCAAGTATACAATACACTATTATTAACTATAGTCACCAAGCTGCACATGAGGTACCCAGAATTTATTCATCTTATAACTGAAAGTTTGTACCCTTTGATCAATATCTCTCCAAAATGCATTTAATTTTGTGTGTTGATATGAATCCTACAATCTTGATGGACTCATTTATCTGTTCTAGTTTCCTGTAGGTTCCTTGGAATTTTCTATGTAGACCATCATGACATCTGCAAATAGAGACAGCTTTAATTTCCCCTCTACAATATATATGACTTTTATTCCTTTTTCTTGCCTTATTGCACTGGCTTTCTAGTATTATGTTGAGTAAGAGTGGTGAGAGCAGACATCCTTGCCTTGTTCCTGATCTTAGAAGAAAAACATTCAGTCTTTCTTTCACCATTAAGTACGATGTTAACTGTAGATTTTTTGTAGATGCTCTCGATCAAGTTGAGGAAGTTTCCCTCGTCTTAGTTTGCTGAAAGTTTTTGTCACGAATGAGTGTTTGACTTTGCTAAATGTTTTTTCTGCATCAATCAATATGATCATCTGATTTTTCATCTTTAGCCTGTTGATAGGGTGGGTTGAGTTTGAATTATTTTTAAATATTGAACACACTTTGTCTATCAGGGAAAAAATTCCACTTGGTCATGCTGTATTATTCTTTTTTATGAAGAACTACTAGATTCAACTTACTGATATTTTGTTTAGAATTTTTCCATCTCAGTTAATGAGCCATACTGATTTATAGTTTTCCCTTTTTTATACTGTCTTTGTCTGATTTTGGAATCAGGGTAATACTGGCCTCATAAAATGAGTTATGAAGTGATTCCTTCTCTTCTGCATTTTGGAAGAGATCATGTAAAATTGGTGTTAATTCTTCTTTAAATGCTTGGTAAAAATTCTCCAGGAAAATTATTTGGACCTAGAGATTCCTTTTTCAGGAGCTTTTTAATTATAACTTCGATTTTTTTAATGATTGTAGAACTATTCAGATTATCTATTTCATCTTGGCTGAGCTTTCATTGTTTACTATGTTCAAGGCATTAGTCCATTTATTTGAAGTTGTTTAATTTGAGAGTGTAAAGTTGTCTGTAGATTTCCATTATCTTTTTAACAGCTATAGGATCTGTAGCAATATCTCCTGTTTGATTCTCAATGTTCGTAATTTGTGTCTTCTTTTTTTTTTATCTTTATCAATCTAGCTAGAGGTTTCTTGATCTTATTGAGTTTTTTTCCTATAATAGCCAGCTATTTGTTACACCAATTTTTTCTCTTGCATTCCTGTTTTCAGTTTCATTTATTTCTTCTGCTGTCTTTATTATTTCCCTCCTATCTGGTGAGTTTTTTATTTCTGTTATCATATATTTAAACTCTATATTTTGGATTTGGTTCTTTTTTATAATTTCAATTTCTTTGCTGAGATTTTATGTTGTTTTATTTGTTTCAAAAGAATTTGTAATTGTTTATTGAAGCATTTTTATAATGGCTGCTTTAAAATCCTTGCTAGATAATTCCACCATCTGATTTATTTCAATGTTGCCATTGGACGATTGTCTATTCTAATTCAAGTTGTGTTTTTTCTGGTTCTTGGTATAATGAGTGATTTCCAATTGTACTTTGGATATGTTGGATATTATATTGGGAGACTCTTGACCCTACTTAAATATTTGATTTTAGCAGGCACTCACCCTATTTAGACTTAGAGTGTAGGTCCTGACCGACTTTTGTGAGCTGGAGTTCCAATGACAATTTGTTCTTAGAGCTCTAGCAATGCTGATACAAGCGATCTTGTTCTTCTGGTGCTAATTTGGCTCCTGCTTTATTACTGCAAGTGCCTACTGGGCTGCTTGCTGAGTGTGGGGCAGGTGATGGATCACGATTCAAGCTCTGCTGATGCTGCCTCCAAGGATAGACTGGCCCATCTGCTGTCTCAGGTATGGGAAAGGGACCCTACTGATGCTGATGCAGATGAGGACCAGTGCGATTCTGAGTGGGGGATGGGGATCCTGCTGATGTTGACACCGAGGAAGGTAAATCTTGCCAGCAGAGGTGGGGTGGAGAGTGAGTTAGCCCGCTCTACCATCATTGCTGCTGCAAACAGATCAGTCTCTGGGTCCTGGTACCGCCCTGCATGGGGGTCAAGGGATATATCTTTCCACTAGGTCTCTGCTGGGCTCATCCCTTCCCTGGCCTTTGGCCAGAGAGAGAAGGCCTTTCTTGCTTGCTTTTTATTCTATGCCTCTTGATGGTTTCAGGTTGTAGGCCTCTCTGGTGCCTAGTATGAGATATCTGGAAGGTGAAAAGAAAACCTAAGGAAATCACCATGATATCTCAAGTCCTGAGGTCTCTAGCCAGTCAGCCTTCTTCTTTGTATCTTTTAGGGTCATTGCATGCTCATCTGTTGAGTTATTTCCAGGATGTTTAGTTACATTCAGAGGAGAGGAGGAGGGAAACATGAGTCTGTAACATCTTGTCCAATAGTAAACTTTTAAAATAAAAAAATGAGAAGAGCCAGGCAATTTCTGGGGAAGAGAGAAACATGAGGAAGGAATTAGGTATTAAGGAAGGAACTTGATATGAAAGCATGTAGCAACATACAATAATCAAAATACTGGTGCAACATAGAAAGATCAATGGAAAAGTGTAAAGAGTTCAGAAATAGACCCAACGAACATGGCAATGTAGCATTTCAACCTAGTGGTGTTGGGAGAATTGGCTGCCATTTGGAAAGGAAGATAAAGCTGGATCCCTGTCTCTAAATAAATTCCAGATTAATAAAAACATATATTAATATTAAACAATAAAAATAATTTTTAAATGTGTAAATTATTTAACAATCTTGAAGTAGGAAAGACCTTTTTAAGCATGGCACCAAACCCAGAAACAAAACAGAAAAAGATCGATACATTTAATTACATAAAATGTTAATGAATCATATATGATGAAAACAGTATAAATGAAATCAAAATACAAATGACAAATGGAAAAGTCATTTGCAATATCTATGTAACATAGCAAAACATATTTTTCTTAAAATTTAAATAGAACATTCAATAAAATAAAAAGAAATTGAGTAAAAATGGGCTAAGTACATGAACAGGCTTTTCAGAAGAAAAGAAATACAAATGACCAATAAACATAAGAAAGGAAGATAAACTCCTAATTTAAGAAGCACAAATTAAAAGTGAGAAAACTTTTTTCTTATTTAAAAAAATTACAAAATTAATAAATATGCATTGTAAAAAAGATTTAAAGTATGTGATGTCAAATGACTGTTTCCTTTAAAGCCTGATCGTACTCCCAAGCTTGAAATCTCTCTTTTTTTCCCTAGAAATAGCTCTATTAAAAGTTTGCTATTCCTTCTAGCCCTTTCTCTATGTGATTAGAAACGTGTGAGTGTGTGTGTATTTCTTTCTTTTACATAAATTGGGTCCTATTTATAAATTGTTTTGCACCTGGCTTTTTGCAATTCACATTATTATTGCCACTTTTTATATCGGTTCTTATGGAGTCACCTTATTTGTTTTAATGGCTGAATAGGATTTACGGTGTAACTATACCTTATTTTATTTAACTATTTATTGAGTGACATTCAAGTGTTTCCTTTTTTTTCATTACAAGGAATGTTGCCTCATATATATCTTTGTGCTTACTTGTTTTGCAATTGTATTCTGTAGGATAGATACTTAGAAGTGAAACTGCTGGATCAAAGGACACGTGAATTTTATGTTAGAGAATACGCCAAATCGCCATTTTAAAGGCTGTATCAATTTATTCTTCTACAAAAGTGTGAGAATACTCGTTTCTTCGAAAAGTCACCATCTTTTGATGTTATCTTTTAAAACATTTTGACAATGTGATGAATGAAAAAAAAGTCAGCATTGTTTTAATCTGCATTCTCTGAGTATTGGAATAGAACATGTTTTCATACGTTTACAGTTCATGTTTGTTTATCTGTTAATTGTCAGTTCATAGCCTGTCTATCGTTCTTTTGGTTGTCATTTTCTTATTACATGAAACTTTTTTATAGTATGAATATTAATCTTTTTTATACATGTTGTATATTCACTCATCTTTTTTCACTTTTTTGAGGAAGATTATCCCTGAGTCAACATCCACCACCAATCCTCCTCTCTTCGCTAAGGAATATTGGTCCTGAGCCAACATCTGTGCCCATCTTCCTCCATTTTATATGTGGGGCACCTGCCACAGCATGGCTTGATAAGCGGCGTGCAGGTCCGCGCCTGGGATCCAAGTAGGCGAACCCCGGGCAGCAGAAGCGGAGTGCGTGAACTTAACCACTATGCCACCGGGACAGCCCCAACCATTCACTCATTTTTATTTTACTTTTCTTTACTGTGTCTTTCATTTTAGAGCAGTTTTAAATTTTATGTAGTCTCATCTGTCTATTCTTTGCTCCAGATGTCATGTGTTAGTAAAGTTTTTTCCACTACAGAATAAAATGATTTCTTCTAATGTGCTTAGGAATTTGCTTTTATTGCTTAGATTTTTTTAACTCATCTTGAATTTATTTTTATATATACTGTAAAATAAGAATCCATTTTAAAAAATAGCAAATTATCCTAACAGTTTTTATTAAATAGTCTATCCTTTCCCCACTGACTTGAAATGCCAATTTTTTCAAATAAGAAATCGATTTCATTGGTTACTTTTTGAACTTTTTATTTTATTCAAACAAATAATTTATCTATTCTAGCAGCAAAATCACACTTTTAATTACATTCACTTTATAATTTGTTGTATTATCTGGGAAAGTAAATATCCTCTCAAATTCTGCCATTATTTTTATTTATCAAAAATTTCTAGGCTAATAAACAAGATATATTAGTAAGAGAAAAAGCCAGACACGGGAAAAAGAAATATGTGTGTGGGTGTTTATGTATGTATGACTGTGTGTGTGTATTTACATATATATGCACACATATGTGTGTATAAATATATACATAAATATACAAAAATGTATGTCTATACATATATTTGTATATGTGCATATATACAAATATGTACATGTTTACATATGTATACATGTACATATTGGCATAGACATAGACAATGTTTGGAAGGGCACACAGGAAACCATAGGTACCTCTAAGGAGGGGGCCTGTTGGGGATTCTATTGATGATTGAGACTTACTTTTCACTTTAGATCATTCCCCACTTTTAATGTATTCTTTAAAAAACAAATATGCATTTCTTTTATAAATAAAAACAGTATATAGTTTTCTCTGCCAGAAACCCAAGCCTGTACAAAGGTGTATCTTGTATATCAGTGTCTCTTGATGCCAGCTGCACGTAAACATTACATGGGGAGTAATTAAGAAAAACAGATGCTCAGGGACTTGCCCCAGAGAGAGGGCCTGGGCATCAGCATATTTTAAAAGCACTGCTGGTGGTTCTAATGTGCAGTCGTGGTTGAGAACTGCTGCTGTAGATGATGTGAGGCTTAAATGGGTCCCCAGAAGGCCACTGTGATGAGATCTTTTCAGAATATAATTACGTGTGAATACAATCCAAAGTAATTTCATCACTTTTCTGTCAGGCTAAGTATTG
Organism: Equus przewalskii; assembly: GCF_037783145.1. Classification (NCBI taxonomy): domain Eukaryota; kingdom Metazoa; phylum Chordata; class Mammalia; order Perissodactyla; family Equidae; genus Equus; species Equus przewalskii. Next base: position 6,404,297 of record NC_091836.1, read on the forward strand.
GCATGAGACTGAGTGCACACAAGTCCAGAGGGGAGTGGTGGAAAAGAGCTTTGGTCGATGTGTGTGAGACCATCCATCTCTATGTTAGGGCTTTTTGTTGAAAGCTATAGACTCATTCAGGCTTCCTCACCACATAAGGGATTCTTGTAAACTAATCGTGATAAAAAATATGGGAATCTCATGGAAAATCAGAAACAGCAAAACAGTTGTGCCTCAGGAGCCTAGAATGTGGTTGGTACTAGAAGGTTCCAGTGGAGTCCCAGGAACCTGGGATACTTGGAGACGTTCCCATAGGAGGTTTTCAAAATTGTTTCAACTGGAGAATTGATTTGTTAAAGTGAAATGGTTTTTGGAAACTTGATCTGGAAAACAGATCAAAGAGGAAGCTGAAGAAGCCTAAGGATTGCCTGGAAACTCAGTATTATTATCGCTGTCTCTGCTTCTTGCGTGTGTCTTCATCTGATGCTTCTCCCTAGTGGCTGACTGATTCTATGCCTATAGTCCTAACAGAGGATCTGATTGGTCCAGCTAGTCCACAATGGTCTGTCTCTGGTTGGGGGAGCTGTTCCACACCAAGTGACCACATAGATGGATCGAGTGGTTCATGGAGTCTTGTGCCCACCCCTCATCACCCGAGCCAGAGAAGGCATAGGAAGAAGAAGTGGGTGCATAAAGCTGCCTTGGGCCTGAAGGGGAAGGCGTGGGTAAGGCAGTTTCCCTTAGAGTGGGAGAGTGGCTAGAACACGCGCCACGATTAACCCGTCCAGGCCAAGCACTAAGTCAGTCCTCAGTGAATGTTGAATTGGAAGATGGTTTTAAACGGAGCGTCAAACTGCTTAACTTCAAGGAAAGATGCTAGGAAAAAACCTGTCAGGAATGTACAGATGGCCCTTGCACTCTGAACGTCTCCAAAGTACTTCTGTGGCTTTAGGAATCTGGGCTTTCAAAAGGTCTTAACGTCCTAGGAGTTCAGGAGAATGGAATTCATTTGCCCTTGGGATCAAATATGTGCCTCACGTGGCTATTGAGCAATTGGGGTGTGGCTAGCACAAATTGACTTGTGCTGTAAGAGAAAATACACACTGGATTCTGAAGCCTTGGCATGAGAAAAAGAAATCTAACATTCTCATTAATAATTTTTACATTGTTTACACGTTGAAATACTGTTTTGGATATAGTGGAGTAAATAAAATGTTAAAATTAATTTCACCAGTATTACTTTTTCTAAAATGTGGCTATTAGAAAATTTGAAGTTGTCGACGTGGCTCACATTATCTTGCTCATGGATGCCAGCTGGATTAGATTGTGACTCTGATATTTTTCCCCTGCACAGGTATGGCTGTAAAGATCTGTGTGTGAACAACTGCCCTTTGCTGTGGGGCCCACTTTGATATCCTATTCTGGGTTCATAAACAGAGCTGTGGCAGTTTATCTTATTCTGGCTCTTTGTCTCTTCCTCATAGACCGCAGCCCAATTCCTTTTCTCAAATAGAACCACTTAATCCTCTCCTGTGGTTTCTCAGCATCCCACGCCCAGGTGGCATTGTTTCCGGCTCTGCCTCAGCAAGTCCTTGCAGAACTCTTCTCTGCCTCTTCGCCTCTGCTACTCTTTCCTGCCTGGTTTTTTTCCTTCCTTTCTAGGACTGGCACACAGCAAACATTTCACATTTGCGCTCTTACACAATTTTTACACGTCTTTTTCTGGGAAAATGTTCTAGCCAGCAGCCCTCCTTTGGGGACATATGTCTGCTTCCTAATGCCTCATCACAGCTCATCCTGTTTCCCCATGGAATGAAGTTTGCGCCTGGGACTAAGTCACTTCCAGAAAAGTATCTACTTCAAGAGTTAATAATGACTTTAATAAAAACAACTACTATTGCCATTTATTGGGTTTTGTTATCGGCCAGGATCTATATGAGGTATGTTACAGGTATTTCTCATTTAATCCTTACAAACCCCACAGTGAATGTGCTATGATCCCCTATCACAGAAGGGAAAATTAGGTTCAATGACATTGTATGCGTACCTTGCTCACAGATCACTGCTAGGAAAAGACGGACCTGAGATTTAAATCTAGCTCTATCCCCAAAGTCCTTGCTCTTCCAGTCCCTTACATTTATACTGCCTCCCACATGCCGTTTCACCTCCCAAGTTGGGCAACTCCAGCTGGAATTCAATGCTGCATAGCCAGTGATATCTATGGGCAAATTTGCTGAATGGCAGCAGTGCTATGCACTGTGTAGTGTTTTGATGATTTCCCAGGTGATGTATGATTTTCACAAAACTCTATTAAAGATGGAATAACTGGCTTTACGAGCCCCACTTCACAGAGTGGGGATTGAGCTCCATGAAATTGAAGTGATTTCTCCAGGGTCACTAAGATCCCAAGCTGGCTGAGAACCAGTTTTCTTGAAATATTTATTTTCCTTTTTCTTTCCTCATCAGTGTGTACTTGGGCATTATACTGCCTGGATGGCAGAATATGATGACAAATCTTTTGTTACGATTGCTGATTTAACCCTGAATTATGTGAAGAATTCGCAGGTGCAGACTCACCCGAGTTTCTCAGCTGTAGGTATGTCCGTCTCATTCATCCACTAAGCATTGTCTGACCCCAAGTCTGACCGGACACTGTGCTAACAGTGGGAGTAGAAGGGTGGATAAGATTTGACTTTGTCCTGAGGAGATGGCCTTCGAATGCAAATGACAATCATCTTGCAAAGAAAGTATTATCACCCAATGGAAAATCGTTGTCTTAAAGGAGTATCAAAAGTTCTGAGAAGCACGAAGGGAGAAGGAAATAACTCTGCCTGGGAAAGTTTCATGGTGGAAGGGACTTCTGAGCTTGGTCTCAACGGACTGACTTTAGAGATGAAAAGCCTGAGTCACTGAGTGTTCTGCAAAGGACTTCGTAATTTTATAACTTCATTAGGTATCCTAAAAATATGCTTGTTGCCACAGCTCCATAGAGAGTAGTAGCATAAATTATTTATTGGAGTACTTAAAATATTAACATCAATACATTCCACGGTAGCTTCACAAGTACTCTGCCCAGTTGGATAAGCCAATTTGAAATAATGGTTTTTAACTTACTCAAACTTTCCAGTTCTACAAAGTTGATAAGAATACTTGGAAACAAAGAAGAAGCCCAGAAGAATCATGTCAACTCTCGAAACATCAGCCATTTCAGACAAAGGAAGGCTTTACGCCCCTAGCATTTCCTGTCTTTTTATTCAATGTAGAGAAGTATTTTCTTTCACAGTGGATACTTAGGGTAGTCTACTCTTTTCTTTCGACCAAGAGTAAGAGTATTGTATTCTAAGTGCTGCTGAATTTTATCACTTGAATATCAAAAGCCCAGATGTACACTCTGATGTGTTTGGTTTATTTGGAGCTGGAGGGAAAAGAACTTTCCAAGTTTACAAATTGAAATTCATCAGAGCCAAATTATTGAGGCAGCCCAAGAGGAGACTGCCCTCTGCTCTACTGTGGTCCACAAAGTCACTGATGATTGGATTTTTCTAATAGCTGATACCAGGCTAGACTTAGTGCAATGGACTGAATGTTTGTGTCCCCTCAGAATTCACATGTTGAAGCCCTAACTCCAATGTAAGGGTATTAGGAGCTGGGGCCCTTGGCAGGTAATTAGGTCATGAGGGTGCAACCCTCATGAATGAGATCAGCACCCTTATAAAAGGGACCCCTAGAAAGTGTTCCAGCTGTCCTTCTGCCATGTGAGAATGCAGTGAAAAGTCAGCAGTCCATAGCTGAAAGAGTCCTGGCCAGAACCTGACTGTGCAAATCTCGGACTTCCAGCCTCGAGCACCGTGAGAAATAAATGCTGTTGTTGATAAGCCACCCAGTCTATGTACTTTGTTACGGCATCCCAAACTGACTGAGACACCTAGATCCTAGATAACGGGATCTTAGCTAGAAATTCCTCCTTGAGAAGAAAGATCCCACCATGTGACCTCTTCCCTCTTGTGCTGCAATTTAGTTGTTTGGTTCGTTTTCTGGATCTAACAAGATAGATCCACACCCTTTCCTTGTAACCAAGATGGAACATTCCACTGAGGAAGAAGGTCCATATCTGCAAGGCTTGCAGAGCATCAGAACTGGGTAAAAATCTTGATCTTTCTGGAAGAGCATCTCACCTTCAAGCAGCCTTTGAAGAACATAGCAAGGGACAGGCGGTCCTAGGACAGCTCAGCAGCCCTGAGGATTGTTGACGAATATCAATATTGTGTTGAGAATTTAAAAATGAATTGCTTGATTGAAGTGTTCACAAATGTAATGGACTGCCTGGGGAGGACACAAGCCCCTTCTCACTTTGCGAGAAGTCTTTGAGTCTGGGCCGGGTAGGCATGTTCTGGGCAGTCATGCATGAGGCAAGGGTTGGACTGAAGGCCCCAAGATCCCTTCCAACGCCCAGATTGTATTATTTGCATATCCTCGGTTTACCTTGTGCATGACTCTACACTTGCACTTAGTACATCATTCTGTAGTGATGTGTCCAGACATTTGTCTCCCCCACAAGGTTGAAAACTCTTCAGAGGAAGAGCAACATTTATCCGTTTCTATCCCAAGCATTGAGCACAATGGCTAGTACATAGGAGACACCAAGTAAATATCAAATGAATGAATGGATTCATTTTATATATCTATAACTATACATATTTATGAATATCTTGACATAGTATAAAGTTAGCAGAAAGTAGACTTGCTTGCTGTGAGGTTGTCCATATTCCTTAGAACCCGTGGTTGCTTGAATATCTGAATGATGGAATATGTCACCCGATTTCCCCAAACATGGCACTTCTAGTTAGTTAATTCCTTTTCCACAGATGGAGCTATAGCATGGCAGTTAAGGCAACATCAAAGTATGATCAGAGTTTTTCTGAGTTTGTATTCCTAGATCAAGCCGCCATTGCCAGAAGCGACTCTGGAGCTGTTGGTTAGAGGTCTAGGTGTTACTCGGCTGCTTTCGGTGGGTGGGTGTCTCCTGTGAATAATCAGGAGTGTAGTTGCATCCCAAGCTTGGGGAGGGAGGCAGGTGTATGAGGGGCACGGCTGAGCAGAGGAGCAGGGATGTAAACTGAAGTTAGAGATTAAGTGGAAGAATCTCAGCAAGTTAGACTGGATGAGAAGGTCAGAATAAAGCCAGGAAGCGGAGGCAGATAGGGTGTGGTTGTTAGGTGGAAAAATTCTAAAGAGGCAGAGGAGGTGGGTGAGGCTGCAAGGAGACTACTTTCCAAAGGGACATGTTAAACTGAGATATGCTTGTGCCAAACACCACCCTCCCTTCATATAGTCACTCATTCAACAAATATATACCGAGTGCTTACCTTGTGACAGCCACTGTACAAATGCTAAGGATACAAATAAGTAGGATCTCTGTTTTCAAGGATGTAAACTATGAACTAAACTCTGTAGACATATTAACAGGCCATTAGTTACAGGCTGTAACAAGGGAAGCCCAGGGAAGGCTGTGGGGAACACATCACCAGGGCTGAGATGAGACGGGAAGGATAAGCTGTAGTTAGCTAGGTGAGGCAGGAAGAACAGTCTTGCTAGAGCTCTAGGAATGGCTGAGGATACAAAAGACCAAAGAGCTTGTTCAGGGATTGCAAATACTTTGCTACGGCTGGGTCTTGTATGCCCTGTTGAGTGCTCTCGACTTTCTCCTAGGATAATGAGTCATTGGAGTATTTTAATCAAGGAGTGATATGATCAGATTTGTGCTTTAAAAATATATCACTACAATAAAGTGTGGAGAATGAGTTGGGGGAAGGAAGACCAGGGACCCACTGAAGTCATTGTTGTGTCTCAGTGAGAGATGATAGTGGCTGAACTAAGGCGGAGGCAATGAAAACAGAGAAGCAGACGCATTCCTGGGACATTTAAAAGTTAGAATGGACAAAGCTCGGTGCTTGATTGGATGTAAGATGTAAACAGTCAATCAAGGATGACAGTTTCCGGTTCAGGCAGCTGGGTAGATGGCTCACTCTAGAGGCAGCTCTGAAAAAGAGAGGAGGATGTGCCAGTTTAAAGGAGATTTCTGGTACAAAGGTCCATTCGGCCTCACACTACTCTTTAAGGGAAGAAAGACCTCCTTTGGGAACTTAGTGGTATCTGAAATCTGACTAGGGTACTTACCCACACTGGTCATTACCATTTATTCATCCGTTCCATCAACTAATAGTCATTACATATCACTTATTTATCCATAGTATCCCAGTATTCCATAGATCCCAGTGTCCAACTATGCAGACTGGTAGCTGCATAGTTTTTCAGCTTTATTGACATATAATTGACAATATTGTAAGATATTTAAAGTGTACATGGTGATGATATATGTGTACATTGTGAAATGATTTCTCTCATCTGGTTAACACCCATCACCTCATATATTTGTCTTTTTTTTTGATGAGAACATTTGAGTTCTATTCTTTTAACAAATTTCAATCATACAATACAGTGTTACTGACTATAGTCACCATGTTATGCATTAGATCCTCAGAACTTATTCATCTTACAGCTGAAAGTTTGTACCCTTTTACCAACCTCTCCCTATTTCCTCTACCACTGCAACACCCCAGCTCCTAGCAAACACTTTTCTATTCTCCGTTTCTATGAGTTCCACATTTTTTTCTTTTTAGAGTCTACATATAAGTGATACTATGCAGTATTTGTCTTTCTCTGTCTGGTGTATTTCACTTAGCATAATGTCCTCCAGGTCCATCTATATTGTCACAAATGGCAGGATTTCCTTCTTTTTCATGGCTGAATAATATTTCATTTTATATATATATATATATATATATATATATATATATATATCACACACACACACACTATATCTATATCCATTCATCTGTTCACAAGACAGTTTGTTTCCGTAACTTGGCTATTGTGAAGAATGCTTCAATGGACATGGGAGAGTAGCTATCTCTTTGAAAAAGTGCTTCTCAAAGTCAGAATTACAGCTGTAAGTTTCTCTAGGCTTTCCCGCTCACCCCACCCCCTATATTAATGTGTGAGCTACCATGTGCTGCCTTAGAGAAAAGTATTTCCTCACTTTCTTTTCCCACGGTTGCATTAATTTTTTCTCTCTTTAGTTCCTCCTTCACTGTCTTAGTCTTTGATAGAGTTTTGACTTGGATAGAGGTTAAACACTTTACAGAAAACCCTGAATAAGTTGTTTTATATGGCCAGAGGCCTGGAAAATATTTTCCGGGCTCCAGAGTTTCATGAGCACCTCTCATAAAAGTGTTAGAAGTGTTAGAGTTTCAGTAACAGATGTTATTGATCAAAGTCTTCCTCGAAATACTTGTGTTTGATGCAATTTCATTTCACATTTTGTGCTTGGCTTTCCCAAGCTGAGGTGTGAAATTCAAGCATCAGAGAAACCAGCAGAGCTCGTGGGTTGAAGTTAATAACACATTCAATATGAACCTATGTAGTCCAGATTAATAAAATAAAATGCAAAGATGTGAGAGCCTAACCTCACACATCCAAAGATATCGTCTTGCAAATCTGTTTCCTGGGGGCCAGCGGGTGCCTAGGCCACTGGGCCAAGAGTGATGCGGAATCTACTTTAAGATGACTCTCCAATTAATCAGTGAAACTCTATTTTTGTCAAACAAAGGTATTAGAATCTCCAACTCACTTCTCAAGGATGGTGCCAGGATTACTGAAGTTGTTTTGAATGACCAGTCTAATGAAAATAAATGTTGCTTTTTAAGGATGTAGTATTATCAAGGTTATTGCATAATCGGTGAAGATATGGGATGTTGAATATTTAGGTCATTTGATTAAAAGAGGATACCAGTGTGATCATGGCCCAGGACTGGATTTCTATTCCAGACGTATTTTTAGTTTTGCACAGAGAACATGTCTTGTTCCAATGGCAGACCACCTCTAGCCCCAATCCGTCACCTCTCATGTGCTAGGCTGAGGCTTCAGTTTGCTAATGGATAAATAATGCAGCTTTCTTGGCCCACTGCTGTGGGTAGATAGGCTGCCTTTGTATGTAGAAGTATATTATTATAGGCTACAGGCCTTAGAAGACTAAACAGGCTTTTGACAGCATCTAGTCCTAATTTCTTCATTTAAGTTGAGGAAATTAAGGGCAGAGAGAGTAACTGGTTTGCCTAAACTCACCTAGTTAGTGCCAGAGTCAGGGCTAAAATGTGGATTTATTGACAAGTCCAATGTTTTCACTACAGCATTGTGCCGTATCCATTCTTCTGTAGGATTCCCTTCTAAAATGTTTGGGTGCTTGAGTTGAACACAAATCCCTAGTGAGCCAGTAACCGATAAAGTACACTACAATCTTTGGTACCACCTGATATTTCACTAAAGATTTTTGGTTGTTTGTTGCAACTCCCAAGAGTACCACACTTCTCTAGGCAGACAGCCAAAAAGCAACAAATCCGTCTGCCATCCCTGTAGTCAGGCGGGCAGTGCAGGAACCTGCAAGGCAACTTCTGAACAGCATTCTTGAGACCAAATCAAGCCAGCCGCTCTGATTACAACATATGATAATCAGTGCCCATCCTAATTAAATTGACAGGATTTCTGCCAAGGTGGATGTCCTGCTTGCTGCATCACAGATTCTGTCAATCAGTCATGTTCAGTTATTCAGCCACCCCCATTTGAGGACCTGCTACACACAGAGCCCAAGAAAAATGTCCTTGTAATGTGGGCAAAAGTTTGGCCATGAGTTGTAATCTCCCCAGGTACAGTTTACAGGTAGAGATTACCCAGGCTGGGGGCCCTCGCAACATATGACTTTCTATCATGGTTTTCAAGAGGACATGGAAAATTGGTCTTCATGGTCCTTCTTGGCCCTGAGATTCTCCTTTAAAAAAATATTTATTATGTACTTTTTTCACATTATAAAAGGAATATATGTTTATTGTGAAAAATGCAGAAAATTACAAGAAAGGCACTCATAATTCCAATATAATGGTAGCTACTTCCAATCTTTTAGCTCAAATTTTTCCAATCTGTTTTTGAGGCATAGCTAGAAGTATACATCTATTTATTTTTTGTGAAATTGACATTCCATTGTACCCTACCCTGAAATTCTCGGAATCTACAAGGAATTCAGAACTAAACACAGTTCTTGCTCAAAGCCTGGTATGTGATTGTTGCTTCATAAACATTTGTTAACTGAATGGAGAGGGAGACCGTGTTCCTTAGTCTTGAGCAGCCTCATTGGAAGATCTCACACTCAGGCCATGCCGGGATCCTGGCTACAATCTTTGCATGCAAAAGAAACATAATGAACTAGAAACTGACTATTTTCTTTCAAGAAAGCTTCCCCCTCCCAGGGGAGCATCAATAGTAATTCATTTCCCGTTTTTTGTGCTCATTATTTATTTCAGGAGATTCCATTTGATCCGAGAGCGAAACATACAAGAGACTTGCTAGAAGCATGGATCTCAGTGAAAAATGGCCTTTGGAGGAAGGAGCCTGGTTGTCTCATGCTGGAATCCATCATTTTGCCAACACCAGAGTGGGTATGGCTGCTTTTGATGTCCCTGATTCACATGGTACTCTTCAGCTCCTGCACTCATTGTGCCAACCCCGCTGTACTCAGTATGTGCCAGGGCTGTTTGTCTTTTCAAAAGCAGCCAGGTGGTGGAGTCAGACAGCGCTGGGTTCAGATGCTGAATTTCCTACTTACAGGCTATGTGGCCTTGAGAAAATCTATCATTTCCTCAGCTCTAACATAAGAATAAGAATGCCTACTTCATAGAGTTGTGATAAGGACGTCATGAGTAACGAAGCTGTCATTTACCGAGCCCTTACCCTAGCCAGGTGGGGAGTTAATCATACAGCTAACATGTATCAGACACTATATTCCTGCTTATCTTGTCTCCTCTCCTCTCAACAGCGCTGCAAGGATTAATGTTGACAATAATGCAATCAGTATAAACAAAGTAGGTCAGCTCATTTTCCCTTCTTTTTCTTTGTACTAGCATCTGATTAATGCAACTCAGCATTAAATAGTGGGATGTTATCACTGTCCCGGAGTGGAGCATACAAATCTAAGAACTATAAGCCTGACTCAGAGCTGTGGTCCTCTTGCAGGGCTAAGAATCCTCCATCTACCATGCCCCAAATCTACTGGAGGTCTACTTTGGTTGTAGGAGCCATTCTATGGATGGGGAGATCAAGGGCCACTGAGAGTAATACATTCACATGATGCTTTTAGTAAGGATATGCCTCCCATTTGTTTGTTGTTCATGCATTCATTCAACAAATATTATTGAGCATCTACTGTGTGCCAAGCACTGAGAATACAAAAGAGAGAGCAAGATACACATGGAGATCACCATGTGCCCCATCTCTAAAATGGGGTAACTTATACAGCAACAAACATTTACTGAGTTTCTGCACTACACCAGGGTACATCTTCCAACCAAGACTACTACACACAATGGGAGATTCCCTCAAAGGAAGGTCAATGCTCTCAGAGAAGAATGCAGTCCAGGCAAAAACCAACAACTCTTCACTCCTGTGACCTGTCACACTGCCACCCTAGCTGCTTTTTAGAAATTCTTAAGCCAGTATCTCCTCACAGCCCAGAGTAGAGTTGAACCTCCTCAGCTCAAAACACAGCCCTTCTTGATCTGACCCCTGCCTGCCTCTCTAGACTCGTCTCCTGCTGCTCATCACTAAAAACAAACCCCTTCCTCATTGCTATATCCACCTACCTCTGGATCCTTGAATACATCGCGCTGTCACACACGTGTGAGCCATTGCAAAGGCTATTATTCTATTTGCCTTCTACTTGGCCAGCTCCTATTCATCTTTGAAGCTTCAACTTAAGTCATCTATTCTGGGATCTCTTCCTGCTGCTGCTCCCTACACACTCCCATCCTGGTCTGAATGAGAGGTTCCTCCTCAGAGCTGCCAATGAACTCACAGATCCCCTTATTGCAGTGCTTACCACACTGCACTGTGATTGTCCATATCTGGACAGCGTGTGAGCTTCCTGGGGCAGACATCTTGTTTTATTCATCTTTGCATCCCTTTCACAAGTAGCCTGGCAAATCCTTGATGTATATTTGATGGTTAGCTGGCTGGGTGGCTCGTTGAATGAATGGGGATATGAATGAATTATGGGTGGGACCACATCCTCTGTGTATCTCCACTTTCACTGAGAGCCTTTTTTCTCTATGGCAACCCAACTGCTTCTGGCACCACTACATCACTTCACCTTACTTTTGGTTCACCTATAGCATTTCATTCAACGACCTCAGGCTTGTTCACCAAAGCTTGAAGGCAGAGGACAGACAGGAAGCAGGTATGGTTTGTCCGCCAGTGCTTTTGTAACCTAGGCAATGGAATCATCCACCATAGAATTTTAGAACTGATAGGAGCCTTAGGGATCACTGTGACAAAGAGGTGGCTAGAAACTGCTTATTGTGACTAGCTCCAAACACTAGCGCATCCCTCTGTGAGTTTACCATATCATGTATCTGCAATCTTTGGGGCATGGCTGGCTAACAGGAAGGAGAACCAGATCTGTGTCTAGATCCGCCTAATGGAGAGGCACTGCTCTCAGGTAAGTGATGAGCTTCTGGGGCTGATGAAGAAGCTGAGCTCTGGTGAGCAACAGATACCATGATATCCGGCCCCAGTTCAGGCAATCGGTGTGTGATGATGGAGGTGTCCAAGGCAGAGTACGGTAGTGTTATGGTTTGTGGGTAAAACACCATAACAAGGAATCGATGTGGCTAAAATTTGAAAATCTTTGTGGGCAGCTGATGTTAGGGTTGTTCTCAGAGGCCTGGGCTAGGATTCAAGGCAAGAGCTCAGGTCTTAAAAGGTCTAGGTGAGGTGTCAAAATGGGAGCCTAGTGAAATCTTAAAGTGAGATGAGGAAACTCACACTCAGAAACGAAAAGTGGAAACCCCTATGTGGCAGGCCTAAGTTAGAACTGGACAAATTACAAAAAAAATATTCATAATCATTTTTTAAGTAGATACATTACACCAGACATCATGCTAAGCCTTTTTGTATAGATATAGACTGTCTCAATTCATTGTCACAACCAGCTTATTCTCATTTTATGAATAAAGAAACAGCCTGAAGAGGCTGAAATATTTGTGCAAGGCTGGTAAATGGCAGGGTAGGGATTTGAACCTAGATCTGCCTAACCTCGAGCCTGCCGTGGGCTACTGCCCCGTAATTCATCCTCGAACACCCTCTACTCTGCCTTCTCAGTTTAAGGCTCTGGTGGTCCAGTTAAGATTTCTATTGCTGGTTACTTCATTGTCATTGTAGAAAGGAGAACTAAGTCTGCGCAGGGCCAGGAAATAAACAGTGCTGTCACAATGTGTGGATTATCATCCAAGACTTTCCTACAGCTGCCTCAGCTAGTGCGTTGCCATGGCCCTGGCCCACCTGCCTGAGAGCGTCTTTCTTCCACATCCCACACCCGTCCCACCTCTCCCATTAAGGGCTAGCTCCATATTTGAGGCCAATGTGGGCCGATAGGGTTTCCATTTCTAGTGAAGTACCAGGGAAAGTCCGGGAAGTGTCTAGGCTTCTGGGTTTTGGGCTTGGCTTCATGGAATCCTCTGAGAACTGCATTATCTGCCAGGGAGGCTCAGTCATTCTGGTGAGTCATAGGCCTTGAGGCAGGGCCAGATCCATGGAACATCTGCCTTTGTGTTATCCTCAGAGCATCTCAGGCTGCCCTTAGGGTGGGATAGCCTCCAGGAAACTGGCTGAGGAGAACCCAGGATGTCCGTGGGTGATGTGGAGTTTCTGGAGGAAAGTCCCTGCACCACTCCTGCTTCCTACACCTCTACAAATACCCTCAAGGACCTGGGCCAGTGGTTTTGCAAACTTACTTTAAAGGTCAGGAATACATTTTCCAAATGAAATCATATGCAGTGCCTGACACACAAAACAGAAGGGGACCAGTGTTGAGCCAGAGCCCTGTCTCTGACTGGAGCATTGCAAGCTGGATTTGGCCGCTCCTTCGATTTGCCAGCTGCCACATCATACTCGTGGGGATTTGGTGCAGGAGGGGAGGCCTCCACACCCCTTCTCAGTGAGTCTATAAAACACTTATTCTTCCTGTTATAGATGTGCTCACTCAGCTGTTTGGGAATCCTGCTGTCATCCACTCTTCCCAGGGGACTCAACCCGCTTAAGCTCCTCATTCCAGGAGAGGCAGGAAGTGTGGGAAACATAACCTGGCAGTAGGGGCCAGATGTGTCTAGAAATGCAGTGGTGCTGTTCCATTATGATGATAAAAACAGGAAGGAGCAGATTGCCCTTCTCGTGCCCCTCAAGGTCAGGGAGCATTTTAACACGTCAGGAAGGAAGAAAGGAACTTTCTCTGAGAGCAGTCTGTGTGCCAAGCACTGCCATGGACAAGATTTCATTTCATTCAAATCCTCGCTGAAATCTCATCAAGTAGTTATTATCTCCATTTTGCAGATGAGGAAAGCCAGTCTTGGAAAGGCAATGTAACAAAGCCAAGCTCAAACAGCCAATGCCAGTAGAGCTCCCATTCAAACTCAGGTCTTCGTGCTCCAGAGCTATGCTCCGTCAGTTTCAAAGGGCAACACCATTTGGCATCTCCACCTTTCTGTGAAGCTTGATCCTTTTTATCTATTTCTCTTCCATATGATATGGTAAAAAGACTAATACAACGGAGTCTGTTACCCATGATCTCCTATTGGCACTTTTTGAAACAAGTTTCATAAAGCTCTTTTCCTTTTATGGAGGAGATCACAGTCTAGGCAAGTTTGGAGACATATCAAAGATTAGTGGCAGAACTTGGGCTAGAACCCAGGCCTATGCTTCTCCTTCTGGCACCTGTACTATGCTGATTGCTAAGGCCATAGCTTCTTGGAAAAATCATTTTATTGTGAAAGAAAAGAGGCCACTGCAACCCAAGATGACTCTATTTGTAGTCTCTGAAAGAAGCGATTCTCTCTCAGGCCTCTGTCCAAGATGCTGGGGTGGAAAATGTGAGATCAGAGTGGTCTCTGCATCACAGCAGAAATTTGCATTCATCCTATGGATTTCTTTTTTAATGGTTCAGTCGTGGATTTCAATTGCAACAAATGTTTTTGCCTTTAATCTTAACACAGGGTGTTTTGTCTGATTTCACTCAATAGATCCAACTGAGGGCGAGTTTGAAGTGTATGATTTTCCTCTGCAGGGACATTTTTCTGTGTATATTTTTGGAATGGTTCTTTATTCTGATTCATGTCCACATACACCTTCTAGGAGCTTCTTGGCTCAGGCAGAGTTTATTTCCTTTGATATGATGTTGAGTGAGGAGTCTTTTAAATCTTCATCTCTGTTCCATACTTGGTAATAGGGATCCTGGGGAGCTGGACGGATCCAATTTGTTTACAAATTTCACAAAACACCTTGCTTTTGTTAATAGCATCTACTGCATTGGTGTTTGAATTTTTCGGAGAACATATTTAGCATTTTTACCAAAATGAATCCTTGGCTTCCTGTCAGACTTAATTTCGTATTGTCTCTTGTGTTATATTGTCATTGCTAAGGATAATGATCCTTTTTTTCAGGTGAGATTTGGTTAACTATTTTTCCTATAGAGCCCATTTCTTTCTTCTGGAAGTTATAAAACACTTAAAGCCATTATCTGAGGCTTGATTTTCCTTTGAGGGTAATAAAGCAACCATGTTTTCTTTCTCCCTTTCATCAAAGATTGTAAAGAAGTAGGGTGGGTCATGCTAAAAGAAAAGAAAAGAATTGCTCCCTCAGAGGAGAAATGTCCTTTGGGCCAACTCAGCCTTGGAGCCAATGCTGTGACCAATTAAGTGCAAATTTCTTTTTGATGAAAGCTTATGGGGGGGCATATGCTTGTCCTTGGTGTCCTCTGTTGGTTTGTCCAAAGAGGATGCAGATAAGAGACAGGATAACAGAAGACAGTCATGCTGTGCTCAGGCAGCCAGGGCCCCACTTTTCCCTCTTAAATCAGGCCTGCCCACGCTCCCCAGGGAGACGAGGGGAGGAGGGGCAGGCATCGCTTCTCCTCTCTGCTCTAACTAGCAGAACGCCTCCAAGGGACAGAAGGCTACCTGCAGGGAAGAAGAGCAAAAGGCAGTGACAGCAGGAGAGGAAGGCAGGAGGGCTCAGCCCACTTCTTTCTGTCTTTGATGCTTCAAATTGGTGACCTCCCAGGGGTTGGGGTTAGGAAGGCTGGACACAGATCCTAGTGGCCTCTGGCTACCATTCTAACTTGTTACTATGACATTTGTGTAGCTCTTTCTTACAAAGGGAAATGATAATATACCTTGGCTGAAAAAACTTCTCCCCATGTAGCGGTTAGCCCCTCACCCAGCTCTTGGAGGAAGAAGCCGTATCTGTGTGAGATCTCATCTCCCCCCTTTCTCCACTGACCAAATTGCTGTGTAGCCCCTAGGGACCCCGGAGTCAAAGCAGCTTATTAAGGCTGGCTGGGTACAGAATCAGGGGCCCTCTCTGTGGCCTTTCCTCTAAGCAGAGACTGCAGCTAAGGCAGCCCTGCCACTTCTGCTGCAGCAGCCAGCCAGAGGATGACGGCATTCCCAGACTGCCCGGGGCATCGTCCTGACCCTCACCTGCAGTCTCTGCACGCTGAGCAGGATGCCATGATGGACATTGTGCTCAGAACTCCTCTTCTAGCCCTCCCCACCCCCAAAGCATTTGGAGCATGTTCTTAGCTCTGGACGTGGAGCCAAGTATTCCTTTGATCCTAGAGTTATAGCTGATGTTGTTATATAGCCAAACTTCATTTACCGAGGAGTGAGGGTTCTGATGGAGTTTTCCAGATAGCTGAAGTATAACCCTTTATGCCTACATTTTGTTCAAAGTTTTACTGTTTTCTGATAGCTGGTAAGACATTTTTCTATGGCTTTTTCTACAGTTTCTTGCCCTACTAAACAGAAAATAGTCACACCTCAGCTTATGATTGGAGTTGACCAAAATTTCATTTAGAAATATATTGCCTTTAATTTGCAATTTATAATATGATATCGAACTTGTTCAAACAGTTCACATACACATTTGAATATGCTTAAAAAAAAAGTCTGCCGGGACACACAAGAAGCTGTGGACAGGGTTTCACTCTGGGGGTGGAGACTGAGATGGGATGGGAGAGAGGACTTCCGTTTTTTGGTTTATACTCATCTGTACTAAATGCTTTTCCCTTTACCTCGAACATATATTATTTGCTTATTTGATAAAAATTAACTTAGAACTATATATTATTATATGTTGTGTTTTTCCTTTACTTTGAACATATATTATTTGCTATATAATAAAACTAATTTAGAATTATATAGTATGTATATTATAATATATATGTATATATATGTGCATATATATACATATGAATATTAAAGCTAGGATTGGGTTCCCAGGCTAGCTCCCAAAACCCCGCACAACTCATGATGTAGCAGGGCAATAGTAAGAGTGGATTGAGATATTAGGCCCCTGTGTAATCTGCTTCTGTGGGAAACCTGAGTCCCAGAAATATTTTACCCTGAGCCCCGGAGATACTTCCTCCTTGCCGCTTTCTCCTCACGGCCCACTCTCTAATAAATGCTGCCCTAGAAATAGGGGGAAGGACTCCCTCTTCCTGTCTGCAGGGGCTATGGCAGCAGGAGGCTCACTCTTCTCCTAGGACACTCAAAAGAGGGGACTGCGGCAGGCTCAAGCCCTCTATGTGGGGGAGAAAGGAACATTTACTACGCACCCAATGGGTGCTTGGTCTGCCTCATACTTTACACAGTTTTGCTTCTCCTGACAATCCAGTGAGGTAGTATTCTTGTCAGGAAACTGAGGCTCTGAGAGGTTTAGAAGTATCCCTGAGATTTCCCCCTAATACTTGACAGTGCTGAGCTTCCAACCTACAAACTTGTACACTGTACTTTATAACTCAGTGATCCTCCAGCAGAACCATTTCTTTATGAGAAGGCTATAAAAGTCCAGTACAGATAGGCACTTTGGACACTGCCTGAGGTTCAGTAAGGTCCTCTGTCAAGGAATCCCTTATTAGGAGGTGAGTGACATGAGGGCAGGAACCTGATCACCTTTGTATTTGCAGTGCCTAGCACAGTCCTGGAAGCATGGTAAATTCCCCATGAATGTTTGTTTGATTAACAGGACATATTATTGTTTGATCTGCTCTGCTTCCTACGATAGAAAATTGGAATCATATATTTTAGAAAAATTTTCAACAGCAAATATTGAAACAAGAAAAATATTTTCTCATTAACCTTCAGTTGATTAGGAAATTCAAACAACTAAAGTGCTATAAGGAAAGTTCTTGGCTTATGAATCATCCATTCATAGGAACAAATTGAAGGGGAGTCTGCTGGAAGTTAGAACAGCTTGGCAGGCTCCAGAACCTAACCACCAGGGGGAACATTGATATCGCTCTCCCCATGGGGAAACCTGCTTCCAGCTCCAGGTAACCAACTTTCAAGCCAACGCTTAGAGCAAAAACGAAAAGTCAGGGGCAATGTAACATTGCCCTTAATTTGAAGCACACTCCGTGGTTAGCGACTCTGTTCAGTAAGTGAAAGTTGTTAAAGGAAAGAGCCCATTTTTCTCAGCTGTAAAGGAGCATGCCATCCAATAACTCATATTTGCTTGTTTTTCACAATGTGACAGTCTCTCTTCTGGGGGCTCAAAGTGCATTAGTTTAGTGTACTCTCACCACAACCCTATGAGGTAGGTATGATTATTATCTCCATTTTTGCAGAAAACTGAGGCTGGTAGAAATGAAATTACTAGTTAATAGTGGAGCTGGTATTAGAACCAAGATCCGGCTGACCCCAAAGCCCTCTATAGACTGTCTCTCTTGGAACACGAAGGCTGGTTCTCTCTCGATATGATGGGGAAATGGATGAGACTGAATGTGCAGACGGTCTGTTTGAGTCCATCCACTCATGGGCTCAGTGGATCAAAAGTGGTCCTGCTGTTAGGACCAATAACTGACCACTAGAATTGGCAATGGCAAGGCCAGTCTTGATCTTGACAGGAACTACTTTGAAAGCCTATTTGCCTTTAAGAGCAAAATGAAGAAGTGGACACAATGAATGCAGACAATTCTTTTGATGAATGTTGTTGTAAAAGGCAAATGAGAATTGAGAGTGGTAGTTGGAGAGAGGTGGAGCCAAGGAAGGATTTTTTTTAAAGATAGGAACATAGTGGCATGTCTTTATACTGATGGGAATGACCTAAGACAGAAGAAAACATTAATTTAGGTAAGAATGGGGAAAAGCCAGGTGAGAGGGCACATGATCTGGTCCACAATGGAGGGGTTGGCCTTAGATGGAGGACAGGGGGTTCCTCCATAGTTACAGAAGCAGGAGAGTATGTAAATCAGGCAAGTATAGAGTGATTGCTGGGCTGCACTAAGGTCCACTTGAGATTGGTCATCACAAATTGAAAATAAGACCAGGCAGCATGATGGTATGCTTCTCCAATCATCTTTTAGCTGGGTGCTGGCAGAGAGAAAGGGTGGAGAATTAACTTTTATGAGGGTTGTAGTTTTTTCAGCTAAGTAGTATGGAGAGAGAGAGAGATGAATTTGAAGGTATATGTAAAAGAGAAATGATAATAATAAACCTGGAAACTAAGGTGGGTAAAGGAGGTAGGAAGGTCATGAGGAGAGTAAGGGACAGAGAAAAGGTCATGGGATAAGTAAATTACAGGTGCTGTTAGCGTCAAGGAGACACTGGATTAAGATAACAGAGAGAATGTGCTGGAAAGGTAGGAGGTGATGGTTGGAGAGGAGAATGCTTGTCATTGAGATTATGAGTGGGGTTACTAGGAGAGCAGGGAGCTGCAATGGTTGGAGGAAGTCAAGAACAGGAGAGGAGGTTGAAGAGTTGAGAGACCAGAGTAGGAGAAGAATCTACTATGTAGATTCGGAAATAAAAATTATCAAAGGAATAGTATTGGGGAAAGTGACAGTGAGCTGGAAGCCAATATCTTCAAGAAATGAGGTGAAATAACCCAAGGGTCTATAGATGGCAGCAATAAGTAGGAGCGGTGGGTAATATGGTCTGTTATTTTAAGGAGAGCCAGGTTTTGATCAAAGTAAGAAATTGAAAGAAACATTCAGAGAAGAGGCTGAGGATATGGGGGATTTTGCTGGTGATGAACCATGAATTCCCGAGGGCAAATGGGAGGATTCCAGGAGGTGGGAGGGGATGGTGTGAGGCGTGCAAACATTCACTCAAGCACATTCACTTCCTGAATTGGGGAGCTCAGATTGTCAGGAGGGGGAAAAAAGAAGAGGATAGAGAGATAGGCTAGGCAGCTCAAGAATGACTGCTTCAGTGGGAAGGACAGCCCCACCCTGCTTCCCTGGCATTCCTCCATGAGCAGTGATGGCTAAAGTGGCTACTTTCTATCCATCAAGGTAATTTGCAAACCAAAAGCTGATAGTGGAAAACCCAGAGATGGCTGAGTGTTTACAGAATTAGAGCACATTGGCACAGAGCTGGAGCCCCCAGGCTGCTGCAGCTGGTGAACTGATCACTTTGAGACTATAGAAGGCACCCAAGAGGTTGCCCAGGCGGTTGAATCCAGTCTCCAAGGACAAGCATGGAGGAGGGACAACTATTTTCTAGGATTGCACCTTCCTTCCTCTTAACTCCTCCTGGCATCGGTGCAGGCTCTCTCTCTGGAACATATCCCAGAAGCCCAGGGATCTCCCAGGCACAGCAGTCAGCCAGTCCTGGGGGAAAATACATAATGCATCTGCCCAAGTTATTCAGGCCACTGACCCGGAGAGGGGGATTCCCACAAGCTGACATGAATTACCTTAGGATCTACAACTCAGACTCTCAGACGACAACTTTTGTTTCTACATTCTGCATTTGAAACTGCTCAACTCTATAGAGTAGAAGGAGCATCACTCTGCTCTCCTCAGTCAGACAGACATACAGATATGCACACACACATCACAGTGTTGTGCAGTCATCCATAAGTTTCTTGACTTCCAAGGCTCAGTTTCCCTACCTGTGAAATGGAGACATATTACCTTTCCTCCTTGAACCTGCTGGTTTCTTAAGGGGAGGAAATATTGTTTGGACTGGAGTTAGAATTTAAGTTCAAAAAGAAAGACGGGGTTGGGGGTTGGGGGCATTTGAAGTTCTTCCTCCCTTGCTACAAGACATATTCAAGCTCTGAAAATCCTGCATCTCCCCGTGAGAAACACAGAACAGACGATTTCCCAAGCATCAGAGTAGGACGAACGTAATACAAAAAAGAAGGAATCGTTTTAGAACTGTTTATGCTCTAATTTTTAATAAATGGTCAAAGGCGTGGGGTGGATTGGGGGTGGGGGAGGACGAGGATACCCCCTAACCCGGAGATGGGAGGCAGCGCGCGCGCCGCTGCAGAGCATGACGGCCTCGGTCGCCTAGCAACGGGAGGAGGGGATGCGCGCCGGGCGCTTGGCGGTGTAGGCGCCAGAGCTCGCTGCCGCCGCTGCTGCCGCGAGCCCTCGGGCTTCCAGAACCCGCTAGGAAACTTTGGGGCTTCTCGGTGTTGGAGGGTCGGCTATAGGCCTGGCGGAGGCAGCGATGCTCCCCGAGGGCTGAGGGCAGAGGATGAGGTCGCGGCCAGGCGCTCCCGGCACGGGGAGCCGCGGGGTCGCACCCCCGGAAAGTTGGCGCTCACCTGCTCGCGCCTGGAAGATGCTCGGGCCCCGGGCCGAACTGCCCCCCAAGTTTCTTTGGCAATCTCTTACCCCCCGGGGATCGGGCGTCCGGAAATCTGCCTGGCCCCAGGTTCGTAGGTTCTGATCGCTCGAAGAGAGAAACCCGCGCTTTTCTAAGGGACCTGCGCGTTAACTGGTGCTTAATCGATTCGTCCTGAATGGTTGCGATTCTATTTTTGTTTTCTGCTTTTCTTCTTCCTCCAGATAGTGAGTTTGTGGAAGCCTCTCCCGCGTCCTACAGCCCAGACGAGTTAGGTAAGTGTGCCCCTTTTGTCTTTTCTTCTCGGAATTCCTCCTGAGAACCGCGAGTTTGGGGGGCGCCGCGACGAAATCAGCCGGAGGGACGGAGGGAAAGGGCCAGGGGGCGCTTCCCGGGTTGCATGTTCCCTTCGCGGCGAGAACTGGCCTTTTCTTAGCGCGTGTGCTTTGAGGCGGCGGGGAAAGTGTCAGATGTGCGGTGTCTGTGTGTGTGTGTGTGGCCACGTCCATGGTGCTGCTCCCTCTGAGGAGCGCAGCACAGCAAACTTCCCGACCTGGGGCCTCGGGAAGCATTCGGATTCATCCTGTCTGGAAAGACGCGGTGGTGGCTGGTTCTGCCTTGCCACGTACCTTGCGCGAGAAGGACATCGTGTGGGTAGTCCTTAACCTGAATTTAATCAAGTCGAGGACCGAAACCGGCGCTCTAGCAATTAAATTCCAGGACCTGGGAGCTGCGTCCCTCCCTGGTTTCTATTCCTCATTCAGCCTGTAGGTGTCTGGCAATAGGGCATTTCGGTCCTCCTAAGCCTATGTCGTTTTAAGTGGAGATTTGTGGTGGGTGAACCTCCAGACTCTTGTCAGAGACAGACTTCCTTCTGTGAAGAGAAGGAAATTTGCATTGTCAGGATCCCTCCAAGTATTTCTGCCATTGAGTTCTACTTGGTGGCTTAGTGGTTGGGTTCTTTTCTTTTTTTCTTCTTCTTTTTTCTCATTCCCCCGTTTAGTTTAGCTGCTAACAATCAAGTCTGTCCTTGCTGTTCTCTTATCACCAGCTTGAAAAGCTTGCCTTCCTACCATGAAATGACAGCTGTTTAAAAATATTTATCCACAACAACACTCTTAGCCTTGGGTACCTTGTTTCTGGTCAGCCTCTCCATCCTGGGATGTATGTCCTCATCGAGTCCGACCCCACCTGAAGTAAAATTCTACCTCAGCAATGACTTTCATTCATTGCTAGGAGCCAGGCCCCCAAAAGAGGTCTGGATCAAGGATGGCATTCCAGGCAGAGAAGAGTACCTTGTTTTCTTCAAAAGATGTATTTCTGACAAATTGTGAGGCAGTCACATTTCTGTAAATGGAATCATAAATTAAATGCATGAGCAAAATAGCTTTTAAAGGCATGCTATGGTGAAACCCTTTAGTGAATGAAAGTGACATCTAAACCATAGCTTTGCGTGAAGTGGGTTATTAAGAGGGCAGATTCTTGGTGATCTGCTCCCCACGTGTATAATTGCGTATTAATGACACTAGCCTTGGAAGTCCACAGCGTGACAGAAGCTATTTGGTCCTCTTAAATTATAGATAAGCATAAGCAGTGGCAGGGTGAGCATTCCTTGCTCTGAGAAACTGCTTGTGTAACTACTAAATTGTTTGCATTTACAGAATGATTTATGTAGCAGAAAGGCCCAGGTGTTTGACCCTCTTTCATTTCCATCTCTCCCTCTGGGACTAACAGACTGGACCGCCTGGATGAGGCACTGATAAATAGGGGGAGCCCTTAAATTAGTGGTTGAGAAGAAGAAAACAGTCTTCTTTCTCTTCAGCTCCTCTGTGAGAAAAGCCCAGTTTCTCGTGTGGAGATGAGAGTGTAACAGGAAACCTGGGGTTCGCTCCTGGGCTCTGGGATTGCAGGATGATTGAGGCTATAAAACACAAGTGTGAGAGTCTGAGACCAGGGTTCTCACTGCTTCGGCTTCCTTAGTAGATATGTTAACTAGCCTGTTTTCTCATCTTTGAGAAGCTGCGTTTGTGCCAGGTGACCTCTAAAGTGTCATCCAGTTCTGTCTAGCCTCCTGCAATGCTGTGAGGGGCCTAAGGCAAAGGAGGCCCATAGGTACTGGGTATTTATCACTCACGTTCGTGTGCCATGCTGTTTGGGGGCATGGTGTCTCCAAAGGGTTATACTCTTCCTGACGTAACAGCTTGCGGGATGTAGCTGCATTGTTTCCATGCCATTCAGGTCAGGTCAAAGAGGGAGCTGGCATTTCTCCCTTGGAAAGTGTCATGATAGTTTTAGGTGCTTTTCTTAGACACACAAGAGGGAAAAATGCCTTTTTCAGCAGTTAATGAGCTTGTAAAGCAGCCATTCTTTCTGGAACGCAGATGAGCAGATTCATCCTCTGACCAGAATTTAAGGGACCTGCAGAAGAGGGAGAGGAAGAGGGAAGTCATAAAAACTTAGTCTGAATTCAATCACTTAGCTAACTGTGACCTCGGGCGGGTGAGGAGACTGCTCTGAGCCTCAGTTATCTCATCAACCCAATTAGAGACCTTGCGTGGATGTCATAAATGGTGTATGAGAAGTCCTAGCACCATGTGTCATATGTGCAGGTAATCAAGAAGTGCTTGTTACTGTTACCTTATTATTATTCTTATCTGAAAGACACTTACTTCCCATGCGTGAAGGATGGAATAGCTCTTATCAACTATCCCACCTAGTACCCAAAACCATTTTCATTTCTAGAAATTTCTCTGCAACTTAGGAAATCTCCAGAAACAGATGCTGGGGGATGTTGATCAGATCTATTTAATTATGTAGTGGTTTGTCCCTGGAGCAGCTTGAGGAATGTTTTTCCATCTCAGGTTTTTGGTGACAATCCCACTACTTTCTTGTGGCACAATTGGTAGTCTGTTTCCCCTCCAAATGTTTGTATCAGTCTCCCAATGAACTATAACTGGCTCCTTTGGGGATTTATTCTCAGTGTTGCAGTAAGATCATATAATGAAATTAAGTTACCAAAAGAGGGGATTTGAAAAGGCAGTAGGAAAAGGAATGTATCTCTAGATGATGCTGTATTGAAGGCTGCCATGATGGAGAGTCCAGAAATATGCTCTCTCTCCTGTGGTGGTACCATTTTCTAAGGAGGTAAAGCCCACACCTCTCCATAGCTTTTCTGAAGTCCCATCCATGGGTAGAATGATGGCCATCTGAGGGGGTAGGAAAGAATGATGGGAGAGTTGGGATGAACCCAGATGTGGCCATGTCTGCCCCTCTCTAATAACCCTTGTAAGCTCCTTACCACCTAGAGGATAGTTATTTGGTTTGGCGTAGGAGAACCTCCACGATCTGCCTCACCCCCACTCCTATAACCTTCTAGTTATATTGAACTATGGAGCAATCCTTTAAATTCAGCTCTGTTCCCATTGCCCCATGCCTTTCCTCCCCCTCCTCCCTTTCCCCTGGCTGGCTTCTACCTATCCATTAACACTGAGCTCATGTGTCATGTCCTTTTAGTGGTTCTCAACCCTGCATATTGGTCCTAACCCTGACCAATGATATCAGAATCCCTGGAGTATGGGCCGAAGCATCAGTGTGTGTGTTTTTTAAACTCGCATCCCCAGTGATTCCAATGTCTAGCCAAGGTTGTGAGCTATTGTGCTAGATTGTGGCCACCTCATTCTTCTATGTAAATCTAGCAACCACTACAGTGCCCAGTGCATGGACATCTTTGGTAAATGCTTGTTGCGTGAGTGAGGGAGGGAGTCACCCCTCAGATGCTTTGTCTTTTCATAGTTACGTATGTCTAAGGTGGGCCTCTCTGCTGGTAGTAACAGTGCCTTAGGGACTCATCTTTGACCTGTGACCTATAGCTCTCTCCTTTCTTCTTCCTTAGGCTTATCTACTTTATTTTCTATCTTTCTTAAAAATTGAAGTTTTAAAACTATTTTTAGTATAAAAGTAATACAGGCTTATTTTGGAAAATTTGGACGTTAGAAAGAATGCAGTGGGGGAAGTCCACTCTCACAATCCAAAAGCAGACTGGTCCCTTGTTTCCTTAACTTCTCCTAATTTCTTGCCTTTGGGATTGCGCGACCCTCTGGCGTGCCTTGGTGAGCTCAGTTGCTGTTCTCTGTGCTCAGACCCCGTGACCTTCCCTCTGGGGGCAGAAAGGAGTTCTCATGAGAATAGCATTCTTGGGGGCCACCAGGGCTGACTCCCCCGAGGGCCAGAGTGCCCTGAGAAAGGATTATCTGGTGCTATTCTTGCCTTCCTCATTCAAGCAGGATGTATGGGCTTTATTAGAATCAATGATAACATTTGTGTCACATCTTTAAAATAATAAATGTTTGCGCACCCACCCCGTTGCCCTCCTAAAATACGAAATGCGATTTCAGTGCTGGATAATCGTCTTTACGTCTGTCAGAGTGCAGCAGCTTGTAAGTATAGAATTAGTCAGACTGGGCTAACTGCTGTAACAAACAAACCCAAATGTCCGTGGATTAACACGATAAAGTCAGTGTCTTGCGTATGTTACATTCTACTGTTGGGTTGTCAGAGGGCTCTGCTGCATGTGGTCATCACGAGCCCCAGGCTTTTTCCATGCCCTGGCTCCACCACCTTCTAGAACGTCAGGTTCCTTCACTGGATCCTTTGCGTCCATTTGGCAGATAAGTGAATAAGGTGATCAAGAAAAAGGTGTGCTCACCTAGCTCGTCTCAGCCTGGAGGTAACATACTCATGACTCTTCATATTCCAGAGGTGAGAACTAGACCCACAGCCTCGCCCAGTTGGAAGGAGGCCGGGAAGGGTAGTCTAGTAATGTGCCAGGAAGAAGAGGAAAACACATACATTGGTGATCACCAACAGTCTTATCAGTCGTATTTCTCTTATTGCTCAAACCACAATGTCTGAGCTACATCCTGGCCATGTGGGTGCTTGGTCTTTGTAATATCTAGGATATAGTTTGGCTGCTATAGCAGAGGCTAAAATGAGTGACTTAAACAAGAAACGAATTAATTTCTCTTTCGCTTAAAGCATAAGTGGTCCAGTGCTGATATGGTGGCTTTGCGTATTCTGATATCCTCAAAGGGAGCGTCCATGAAGTGGTCTAAGATGGCTGCTTTAGATCCCACCATCATGTCCACATTCCAGTCCATAGGAAAGAGGAAAGGAAAGTGGAGGGCTCAACCTGAAACCTGTGCACATCATTTCACTTACACTCCTTTGGCCTGAACCTTAGTCAGATAGCCACACCTAGCTCCAAGAAGGCTGGGAAATTTGGGTGAGGGTTAGGTGGAGTCTCTTGGCAGAAGAATGATTGAATAGGGTGCAGGGAGCAAGAAGTGCTAGATAACTAGTCATCTTTTTTAAGAGGTTATAGGAAGCATGTCTTAGAGGTTAAGAGCATGGATTTGGAGTCATACTTGCTTTATGACCTTGGGTAAATTACTTAATCTGTATCTCCATTTCCCATCTGTGAAATCATGCACTGGCTATTTTCTGTTGCTGTTCCAGAGCCATTCACCACCCTTCGCCACTCTGCTCTATGCCCTGGATAAGTTACCTTTTGGAATGTATCATCTGGCTTCCAGTTGGTTTTGGCTAAGGAGAGGCACTGGCAGGATATGGGAGGGTGGAAAGAAAGATGTCAGGCTGTGGGGTAACGTGGCTGTATTATTCTCCTGAAGGCCACAGCTCCTCTAGAGAGGTGCTCTCCTACAGCATCAGGTCCTGCTGGATTCTGGAACCTCCACTTCTAGTTCAGGGGTGGTAGCAGCTCCCCACTGTGGCCAGCCCCAGGGTGCTTCATCATCATTTGTTTTCCCTTAACCCTGTCCTTCACACTTTGTCAGCAGACCCTTCATCAGACTCTCTTCAGTCCCTCCTTTGGAGCATGCCATCCATTTCCTGGCTGATACGATAGAGATGATTAATAGTACCTGCCTCAGACCATGGTGGTGAGGAGTAAATGCGTTTTAGGAGGAATGCTCAAATGGAGTAACCACCAATAAATGTTTACTATGTTTCCATGTCTGATACCCTCAGGTGTGATCAAAACCTTCTGAAAATTTTTAATTTTTGGCATGTAAATTAAATAGTATTGCCACTCATCTCCTCTTCCCTACTATGTGTTAGGAGGATTCATCAAGACTCAAGAGTTGTGAGCAGCTCTGTTCCGAGTCAAATGTATCCCTCATACAAAGTGTCTTCCCCCTCCCTTTGTAGAGGGATGAACAAGGGGAAAAGTACTAGGCTTCTAATTCACCTCCTCAGTGCCGGGCACTTCACGTGCATCAGCAGTCTACCCAGCTTCTCAGCTTGGGTTTCAATCATGTCACCCATATTGGTTCACCCACATTGGTACCCCCAAATATAAACGATGTCTGAGGATTTGGCTGTCCATATTACTAAGAAATCAAGTCTTTCTTTAAGGCTACTCTCCAATTTTATGTCCAAGAATTCTCAGGGGTCTTGTATGCATGCTCAGAGTCAGTCCTGGTTGCTCTAGGCTTTTGTCAGGGCAGCTGGAATTCAGGTACACCTTACTAAGGCCCGGGGACACCATGAAACTGTTCCACATCCTCTCTTCTCCAGAAACTGCTGGCCACAGGATGCTGGCTATCGCTGCTGCTGCCCCTGCTCACATCAGCACCTGGAGGCTTGGCCTTTGCTTGCTGGGAGCTGGCCTGATCTCCCAGTGTCCCACCCCCTGCTGGCCACAGGGTTGAGGACATCACTTTCCTGTGTATACTTTCAGCTGCAGAGTGGGTCGAGGTCCTTCCTGCACCCTGCAAGCCCACATTCACCGACCGTCTGGGATCATGTTGGCTACCTGCCCACCTCTGAGCCGGCCTCCAAATGGTCAGGGCCATTCACCTCACCTCTGCATCCACCCAGATCTCTCCACCCCTGGAAGCCTGTATGTCCTGCCTTCCTCCTGCCCCAGCCCTGAACAGAGCTTCTGAGAGGGAGGGAGCTTTCACTCCAGTGTAACTTTTTCTCAGGATGATTGACAGTGGAAAATTCAATTCTCTTCCCAGGAAACCTCACCCTACCGCAGGGGTGTGGTGTGGCCTCCTGGCTCCAGCAAAACAACCACAGAATAGTTCACCATTGTTATAGTTCCCTAAATCTGGGCGACTCGGTCTCTTCCATGATTGATCTTGTTGAGTATATCAGCTCATTTCATCCTCAGAACAACTTGGTGAGGAAGAAGGAATTATTTTCCCTTTATGTTGGAGGAAACAGAAGCTCAGAGAGGTTAAATTGTCTGTCCAATGTCACACAGCTGGTTAGAGGCAAAGCTTAGATTCAAAATATCATCTCTGGCTCCAGAGCCAGTCTCAGTTTCCCCAGGGAGGAGAATGTACAAGTTGCCCTCCTCCCAGGGAGATTTGGTTGTGGGTTGACTAAAATAAATTATGTAAAAAGTGTCTAGCACTAGGCCTGACAGTACAGTATATGGCTGTTCAGTAGGTATTTGTTGAATAGATGAATGTTTCATAGGTGCTCAAAGCTATATATATATTTTTTTCTTTAGACCACCAAATAATGATCAATATGCTCCAAAAGAATTTTCCAAACTGGGATCTGAAGCAACAACCAGAAAAACTCCTCCTAGCTTCCTTCATTCCCTTCCTGCTCTTCCTGTTCTGTATTGCAGCACAGAATCCCTAGGACAGGAAACCTCTTATGGTTTCCTGATGGTGCTGATGCTGTTTCTAAAGGAAACTAAACCTTTGCAGCAGCAGAATTTGGGGCAGGGCAATTGAAGCCTAGAGAGGAATCTGAAAGCGTAGCTGAGGGCAGGGGACTCAGGCTGGGGTGTAAAATTCATCCCCCCTTCCCTGATGTTTGCTTGCGAAGTGATAGGACACGTTGCCAAGGAGGTGAAGTTTCATGTTAGGGTGTTGTAGTTGGAAGAGAGAATGGAGTAGGAAGGGGAAACTGACAATAAATTCTGGGGGATAAATGGTTATCTACCTTGGCCAAATACAGAAAAAAGAGCAAGGAAGGAGATATGGAATAATGGGATAAAATACATGCACACAGGAAAGTGGAGAAGGCATTTTCCTTGCCAAAGAGATGTTTTTATTAGAAATATATAGGACTGTGTCCAGTCATTCCTAAATATCAAACACAAGCACAGCTACCTAGAAATGATGATATTTCATCAATTGTTAAGGACTACCAGGGTCTACAGAGAGAATAACCAGCTTGATATGTTCAAGAATACCATGGTTATGGTTTCTCAGTCATGTTCTTACTGGGTGATCATTCTGGAATATGCCTGTTTGTTTTTGTTTCTCTCAAAGCAGTCTTGCCCTGCGTGGACACATTACATTTTTTGGATATGGCTTGTTGCTCTCTCTCACCCCTTCCTCTTTCCCCTTTCCTCCCCTCTTCTCGCTCCCTGTCCCTGTCCCCCATCTCTACCTCAGTTTCCCTAGGTCAGTCTCCCCACCCCGCCTTCCTCCTCTTGCTCCCTCCTTCCTTTTCCCATGTAAGTTGGAAAATGGACAGAAAAGGCAATGCTCGCCTTCTTAGGGCCCTCTGCCAAAACATGGTGCAGGTCAAATTATAAAAAAGGATAAAAACGAATGCTCCTTGGTAAAATAGGGGAAACAGATGTTCAGGGATGGTTTTGCTGTCTCTAGCTATCTGGGCCTGCTGAAACACGCTCCTTACAGGATTGTTAGAAAGGGACATTCGTCATCATGGCACACATGTGGTTATGTATTTTAACATCAAATATATATATATTTATCTCTGCATAATTCTCTTCTCCCTGTGAGTTTTTGTATTCCCAAATCCAGAGTTGGCAAGATTACTGACCACCTGGTAGCAAGATTTATTTGCAGCCTCTTCTCAGAGGGTTTTTCTTTTTTGAGTACTGGAAGAGTGGACACTAGCTGCTTTCAGGTCGCTGTGTAACAATAAATATTTTATGGAAACTTCATGTTCTTAAGACAATAGAGAAGGGAGCTGTGAGTGCAGAACTGTTCTGAAATGAACCCTGTGGAAAGTTCCGGATTGAGGGGAGCTGAATGATAAAGGTCTGCTGCTGGGATGTGTGACCTGCCAGAGCTCCTCTGTTTCTGTCTCTGAAAGGTTTGCTCTCTCCTGTCTGTTGACCAAAAAGAAGTGTCCATTATTGTGGCTTTTGTGGTTGACCAGCCTGAGAACTTTGACTATCTCCTCCTTTTATAAAAATATTTCCGTTTTGGCTCTAAAAGCCATGTTTCCCCCCGAACTCAAAAGAGGAACTGCAAATTCTGAACATTTGCTGTGGACTAAGGAGCGTGGCGGGCAGTTTTCTGTTCCTGTTGGACCACTGTGTGGGTTAACCTCATGTGACCACCTGCTGCCTCTACCTCCAGTGGTTCCCCTGGTCGTGTAGGAGTGTAACTAGGATGCAATGAGTTAGCGCATCTAAAGCACTTAGAACAGAACCTGACACAGGACCAGCATCTAATAAATGTTCTTCTTGTTTTACTGCTTTCCTCTTCTCCTGCCTTCCCCCATCTCCCCCATCACTTTCAAGGATGTCTTCCTTCCCTGACCTCCATGCTATTTCTCCTCCCCTATTCTGTTCATCTAGTGGTACTGAAGGAAGAGAAAAGGGAAAAGGGAGTCAACTACAGAAGTGCAAAGCCAGCCGCCACAAGCCCAAATAGTGCTTTTGAGAAAATGAGAATAAAGCTTCCCCTCCAAGTGGATCAAGAGCAGAAACAGTGTTCCCAGCTTAGGCAGTAGAGTGCAAGCTAGATTTCAACCCCCCACCCCTGCCTGTTTCACTCCTTCAGCCTTCACTCTTGTGCAGTAAACAGCCTACACAAATGAACATGGTAGCCTTGATTCTCTACTTCCAGTCTTCTCATGAATGTTTCTTCCCTTTTCTGGGAACTTTTTCAGTGCTGTGTAAATACTAAAAAGATTAAATTCTTGGGGCTGGCCCCATGGCCGAGTGGTTAAGTTCACACGCTCTGCTTCGGAGGTCCAGGGTTTCGTCAGTTCGAATCCTGGGCGTGGACATGGCACCACTCATCAAGCCATGCTGAAGCAGCATCCCACATGCCACAACTAGAAGGACCCACAACTAAAAATACACAACTATGTACTGGGTGGCTCTAGGAGAAAAAGGAGAAATAAAATCTTTTTTTTAAAAAAAGATTAAGTTCTCCTTTGAATAATTCTTTTAAAATAAACTTCTCCCAAACATGGGGGAAACATCATGGGGTTTACTTTTCCCATCTCTGATATCCTGAATAAAAACTATGTTTAAAACTTATAATACTTATGTAGTTAACCAAAATTTATTTACTCCAGTTCAGATGGCATTGTTAAGTGCACTATAATAAAAAGAGCTAATATTTGTTGAGTGCTTTCCACGTACAGTCATGTGTCGCTTAATGATGGGGATATATTCTGAGAAATGCGTCATTAGGCAATTTCATCACTGTGTGAACACCATAGAGTGTACTTACACAACCTAGGCTATATGGTACTAACATTATGGGACCGCCGTCATATGTTTGATCCATCGTTGACTGAAATGTCATTATGCATTGCATGACTGTATTAGGTATCTTGCTGAGAACTTTATGTCAGTAATTTCAAAACAATCCTGTGAGGTAGGAACTATTGTTCCCCTAATTTTACAGATGGGGAACTGAACCTTAGATGAGTTAAATAACTTGCCAGGTCACACCTGGTAAACGGCAGAGCCAAAGCTTGAACGCAGCTCTGTTCTTATCTATCCCTAGGATTCTTAACCCCATGCTCAATTCCAGAGCAAGTTTCTAGAACCCTGATTCTTAGTGACAGATTCATGGCAGAACCATAATTTGCAATCAGGTCTGTTTGACTGCAAAACTATGGGCTGACCTGTTTACAGTACTGCCTACTGCTTGCCACACACAGCAAGCTAGGCTTGGGGACATGAGAGTGAATGAGACACAGTCCTTCCCTCGAAGGATTGATAGCCTAACTCAGGGAAAAAGACCAATTAACAGAAAAATTTACAATGTGGAGCTCTGGCTCCTCTAGACCAATGGGCACTTTTGACTGTGTGACCTTGGGCAAGTTATCTAACCCCTCTGGGCCTCAGTTTCCTCATCTGTGATATGGAAATGCAAACACCTACTTTATAGGGTTATTGGGAGAGATTAAAAGAGATAATGTATGCCAAGTGCTTAGCACATAGTTTGCACTCCATGAGTGGTTGCAATTGTTATGGTGATATTCAGTGCCATAAGGGAATATGCAATGGGGCTATGGGACCCCAGAGAAGAGGAACCTCACTCAGTCGTGGAGGTCAGTGGGAGGCTAGGCAGGCTTCCTGGAGGAGATCCATCCTTCACAGCATGACCTGCAAGAGCAAAGGTTCAGGGCATGAACAACACCATGGCTGCCTTAGAAGAGCTGGTGGCAGCCCCACTGAGCTCCTTCTCTTGGGTCCGGGTAATTGAGTGCTGAATAATGCAGTGCAGGTGAAGGAAGCTGAGTCTTCTCCCTCGCACAAGCCAACTCAGCATGGAAACTCTGCAAAGTGGGGCTGTAACCTCATTGACTCCTTCCTCAAATGCTGTGCGTGTCCTAATGCCTTGCAGAGTCTGTTTGTCCCACTTTTATTTTTTTTATTGTTGTTAAGGAAGATTGTCCCTGAGCTAACAATTATGCCAATCTTCCTCTATTTTGTATATGAGTCACCACCACAGCATGGCTGCAGACAAGTGGTGTAGGTCCACAACCAGGAATCAAACCCAGGCCACTGAAGGGGAGTGTGCCAAACTTAAGCACTACGTCTTGGGGCCTGCCCCTGTCCCACTGTTAAAAGGCCCTTAAATTTGGCTCAGTGGGGTTTAATGGGACAAAGCTGTTACACCACGCTCACCTGGATTTCACTCCTGTTTCCATTACTGTCATCATTATTGCTCATTACTACCATCAGCTCCATGGAGCTGACATCCCCTACTGTTTACCAAATGAGAAACTGAGGAATCCTCTAACTCAGGTATAGGGACATAACCCAGTGTAGGCAGGTATTCGTCAGAATTAGCAAACAAAAATACAGGACACCCAGTTAAATTTGAATTTCAGATAAACAGTAAATGATTTTTTTTTTTAGTATATGTGTGTCCCCTGTAATCCTGAGACATACTATACTAAAAAAATTTTGTTGCTCATCTGAAATTCAAATCCATCTGGTGTCCTGTGTTTTCCCTGGCAGTCCTGGGTTTGGAAGCAGCATCTGGGGATGCTCTGCTCTTTGCGTTGGACTTTAGCTTGCTCTGATAGGAGGTGCTGAAACACCTGGCGCAGTTCCTATCACCAGGTATTCAATCCCCAGCAGACTCCGTCAAGCAATCTCCATCAAGGAGACCGGATTGCTGATGGCTATATTATTTTATCACCTCAGTTAGAAAATGGATGTTGGGAGTTAACCCTTCCTACAGCAGAAATCCTAAACACCTTCAGGGATTTCTTGCACTCTTCATTTTGTTTAATATAGAAACAGAACAATCCCTTCTCTGGATAGGCTACATGGCTTCTGGGGTCTGACCGTTGATTGAGGTTTTGATTTTCTCTATTCTCTCTTCTAACAGAAGCTCAGGTCTGATCTACGCTGTTGTGGAGAGTCAGAGCATCTTAGTGTCCTCAAGGGAGTGAACACCCGGTGCCCTCCTAGTGCATGGTCACACAGCCTGTGCCAGATCGTCCCTAGAGGGGGTGCTGTGTGTATGGGGGAGGGGTCCTGCCCACTGAGAAAACCTGGTTTATCGTTATATGGTGATCATTATTATAACCTCGTTTATCATTATACAGTGATCATTATTATAACCTAGTTTATCGTTATACGGTGATCATTATTATAACAGTTTTTTTGTAAGGAGCTGACACCTGACATCCTGTTTCTTGCACCCACCTGTCCGTGTTTTGCCTTCTAGAGCTTTCAAATAGTTGTTTCACTGTGACCCAGGAGAAGGATATATTTTCCATTTATACTCACACATACAAATTTTAATATAAATATAAACAAGTTTCATGGAATACCATTACTTTTAGTGGATTGGCTGCATCTGATATTTTCTATTATGTTCTATTTTATTTATTTAAAATGCTGGTTAACCTGTTCAGTTGATTTTCATTAATGTGTTGCCAACTACTGTTTGGAAAACAGTGCTTTAGAATGTTATATAAAATAAGTTCTTCCTCCTTTCTTTTCTTTTTTTTTTTTTGAGGAAGATTAACCCTGAGCTAACATCTGCCACCAGTCCTCCTCCTTTTTGCTGAGGAAGACTGGCCCTGAGCTAACATCCGTGCCCATCTTCCTCTACTTTATGTGTGGGACGCCTACCACAGCATGGCATGACAAGCGGTGTACAGGTCCGCACCCGGGATCCGAACCTGTGAACCCCGGGCCGCCGAAGTGGAATGTGCAAACTTAACTGCTGAGCCACTGGGCCGGCCCCTGTTCCTCTTTTCTTTCTGAAAATTCTTGAAATATTTGAAGATGGCTATCAAATTGTATCTTAATCTTCTCTTCTCCGTGCTAGGTATCTTTCTTTATATGCTCCAGTTTCTCCATCCATTCTCCTGCTCAACATCAGCTCAGTGGTTTCCTAGTTGAGGAAAGTTTCACTGAAAACCTGGCGCTGAGAACTGAGCACGTGACCTTACGTATAGCTTGGCCAATACTTGGTATAGTGGGATCGTCAGACCCCTTGATCTCAACCCCTCCACCCAAGTTAATATCACCCCATTAGTCAATACCTGTTGGGTATGGTTATTTAGTTACTTATTAATTTACCTAAAATACCTAATCTAGCTCATTTTTTCCTGTTTTGTTTATAAGGGTATCTTGAGATATTTTTCTTAATGGGAGTGAGGGAGGCTCAAATCAAGATGCCCATCATCATATTTCCTGAATCTTCCAGGTAAATAGTCCAAAACTCAAGAAATGTAAACAAAAAGAAACTGTGTCTAGCACATTCTGGCACAACAATAATGTAAACGCCTCTAAAATGACCATCTTTTGAAAGAAAATGGCTAACAGTTTAGTAATAATAACTAATATTTATGTCACGTGTGCCATGTGCTGAGCACTGTAGTGAGAGCTTTATATGCAGCTGACTCATGAATTTCTCACACCCCTCTGAGGCGGAGACTGTTGTTACTACTACTTATGAAAAGAGGAAAAACCAAGCTTTAGTAAAGTTAAGTAATTTAGCTAAGTCACATAACTAGTAAGTGACAGAGGGGGAGTTGATCCCAGACCCATCGTACTCTTAATCCTGTGCTTTAAAATGCTTAACTGTGTCCCACAGATTGAAACCCATCTCTGGTGGTTTAGAAAGAGAGAATGTATGTAACATGCCTAGCAGAGTGCTTTTGTTGAGGCTTAATGGATCTTACTCCCTCCCATAAGGAAAGGGAAGGACTGTGTGTCAAGGTCAAGGTCCCAACAGCTCCCAGGAGTCTGTGGAAACTGTGTGATCCATCTCTGACTGCACTAGGGCCGGGCCTCAGCATGCTTTCCAGTGGTGCAGTAAGGTCTGGAGTCGAGGGTTGCATCTCTCCCATCCAGGCGAGCTGGGAGGAGGAATTCCGTGCTTGAGGGCAACACAGTGTAGTGGTTAAGAGCAAGAGCTCTGCTCCGAAAAACAGGCTTGAATCCTGGTTCTGTCACTTATTAGCCAAAAAATCTCAGGAAATTCACATAGCCTTGCCTGGCTTCTTTTAATCATGTGTAAAACATGGATAATAACACCTACCTAGCAGGGTGGTATATACTGATGAAATGAGATAATGTATGAAATCACCAGGTGCAGAAGAGGTATGACTCCGCACATGCTGGTTCAAGACAGAAAACTGAGTTTTGATCTTTCTTTTCCTGCAATATCTCTTGCCCGTTCCCTCATTTAGGTTGGGATTCTGAGTGCGTAGAAATGTAGGTCCCCAAATGTCCTAAGCCAGTGGTAGTCAAAGTGTGGTCCATGGACCAGCAGCATCAGCACCATCTAGGAACTTGTTAGAAATACAATTCTTGGGCCCCACCCTGACCTACTGAGTCAGAAACTCTGGAGGGGGACCCAGCAGTTTGTTTAACAAGCTCTTCAGGTGACTCTGATGCAGCTAAAGTTGAAGAAGAACTGCCCTAGTGGCCCTGAGGATCCAGGGGCTTCCCCTATTTTCAGTAGGACTCAGTTGAAGCCTCTAGAGAGACTGCATCTTTGGGGTAGATATTGACCACATACAAAGGCTGTGGAGTTTACTGTCAGGTTGTTTCCATTTAATCTTTTTATTATTTCTCCCCAATTGGTAATTTTCTGATGTTCCTCTTCTCTCTTCTGCTTAATTTGAAACTCATATTGTGTATATCTTCTATCATAAAAGCTGAATAGGAAGGGCCTGTTCCCAGACACTGAGTAAAGGAGCCTGGTCACATCCTTAAGGAACTCTTTCTGGACCATCCCTGGATCCTCACTACAAGATACCTGCAGGTCTTCTGTCCCTTTGCCTCCTTTAGTTCCTCACCTCACTGAGCTCTTTCCTGCCTCAGGATCTTTGCACCTGCTGTTTGCTCAGCTGGAATGCTCTTCCTCCTCTTCTTCACGCGGCTCTATTTAAATATCGCCACCTTGGAGAATCCTTCCCTTTCCACCCCCGTCTAAGTAGCCACCCTTCTCCCTCGTTAGTCTCTGTTATTGCGCCCTGCTCCTGTTCTTCATCACACGTAGAACAATTTGTAATTATACATTTATCTATATACATTTTAGTAAGACAGAGCTCATACTAGGGTTTTTCTGTACCTAGTAGAATGTGTGGCTATTATTTAGTGTAACTGATAATATTTTTTGAATGAACAGTAAAATGAACAAATGAATGACCCATCACAGCTCTCACATAGCTCTGCCTTCTCTCAAACTCTACTGTGCTTTCAGTTAATCCTTCTGTTTAGGACTTAATTTTTTCTAATTATTCCCCTCTCTACCTTGGACTTTTCTGAAATCTCTGTTCTATTAGTGTTATACTGGATCTATCGCTGACACACACACAAACAGTTTACTGATTTCTGGATGGATAACTTACAGAACATTTAATATAGAGAATTTTAACTCCTCCCCCTCATTCTGAGTTTATGCTATAAAACAACTTTTTGTGTGTGTGAATTGAACCATCCGGAGCAGCTGAAGCCATTAGGAATGGTGAGAGCTTCCCCACTTCTCTGTCTTTGGCATTTAAAATACAAGATGTGCTGGTTCGTGCTCTACAAAGAGAACTGGAACTGCTGTATGGGTTATGGAGGGGCCATTCTTCTCACTGTTCTTTCTAGCTCTGAACAGAGAGGACATGTTTTCAGAATAGAACACTGGAGCATCTTTTTCAGAATGGCGACTACAAGTCATCTTAAGTATGAACATTCTGATATGCTATTTCCAGTTATTGTGAGAATTCTTCTTGTTTTTAATAGTGATTTTATGTTGCTGTTGTTTTAGAAACTCGGTAGGATTCCAGTTTTAGGGAAAGAAAAACATGTATCTATATCATCATTGGAAATGAGAGTAAAACATGATTAGTTTTTTGTTCATGAAAAGAGGAGAAGGAAGAAAGTACCACAGCAAATATACCATAGGATGAACAAAACTAAGGTTTCCTCCTATTAGTATGCAATTGGATTTACCCAACAACTCAATGGAATGATCAACATAGAAGCTTGGAAGCCTGTAAACTGAGCAACATCAATTACTCAACTAACTCAGTGGCTCTCAACTGGGGGCGATTTTGCCCCAGGGTAATGTCTGGAGGCAATATTAGTTGTCACAGCTTGGGGTGGGTTGGGGGGTTGCTACCGGCATCTAGTGGGTAGAGGCCAGGGATGCTGTTAAACATCCTGCGGAACACAGGGCAGTCCCTCACAACAGAGAACTATTAGCCCCAAATGTCAGTAGTGCCAAGGTTGAGAAACCCCGAAATAACCAAATGACCAAAAAAGTATGAGCTTTCAATACTCCCAAGGTTTCTGTAGTAACAGTAGCAAATGATAATTAGGATGATTATCATTTATTAAATGCCTGCTACATGCCAGACTCTTTATATTCACAGCTACTCAGTGTCTCAGTCAGGATCTGACCCCAGGCTTGTTTGGGGCCAGTGTCTCTACTCTTCCTCCTTAGCTGTCTGGTCTAAGATTGTATCTACCCTCTGTTTCTTGTGTTTTATATAGATCAAATTATGTGTTTAGCATGTATTAGGTAATACACTCACAGGAGAAAGCCATGAGGCAAGAAGAGACTGATGTGTCACTCTGGGTGTGAAGCTAAAAACATCCAGACAAACAGGACTCAGATCCATAACTTAGTAATCAAGCCAAACAGCTGTGCAGGATGGTAGCAGAGAGCCTGGCCCTTAGAAGGTACGTAATTAATATTGGTTGGGAAATTTTTTTCATAATCAACAGAGTCCTTGGGTAAGCTTCAAATGAAGCAGGGTTTCCAAATGACCTGTTCTGCTATAGAACGTTTAATTCCTCCTAGGAGCGGTTTCCTCATCTCTGAGGCACCTGATATTTCCAGAACGGCAGAGGCGTCTCTCCTTGTGTATCTTTTCTTGCCCTTCACATCTCCCTCTTTGTTTTCGCTCTTCCATTCTTAGTCAGTCTGGCATGGCCAAGGCTCATCATCCCTTGCCCCTCCCTCTCCTCACAGCAATATTCTCCCCGCACCCTCCGCTTTAGGCACTCCCATAGTCCCTGCATTTTTGCTCCTGTCAACAGTTTGTAAGGAGGAGGCAGGGCCGGTGTCAGAATCTCCAGAAGAGGCATGTGCCGTGTGAGAAAAGCTTATTTGAGAACATGATTTCATATTTGAAAACAAGCAGGAAAAAAAAAAAAACAACTGCTGTCTTTGTAAAACAGAGCACTGAAAGAAAAGCTTGGACGAAATCTTCTAGCCTGGCAAAAATACAGAGATTTGTCAAATCTGAGGTTGGTGACCATTTTATGTTTATGAAAAGAAGAGAGGTTCAAAGAGAGAGTGTAGAGAAGAGGCAGCGTGTGCCTTCCTTTCCTGGATCCATGCTCTTGCTACTACTGTCCCCTCCCCTCAGCACTGGGATTCCTTTGTCCCCTGTGCAAAATCAGTCCCTCCTCTGTGCTCCCACACGCTTTGTTTTAACCTCTAATATGTCACCCATCATGTGTTAAGCTCTGATGTATTAAATGCTTTGGAAGCAGAATTGCAAGAACACTCTAACCCCAGTGAGTCAGAGATGGTAGCCTGGTGGCCTTCACACTTCAGTCTGCTAGGAGTCGCTTAGGGTACCTTCCAGGACTCCGTCCTTAGAGATTCTGGATCTCTAAGATTTGGAGATAAGAACATCAGGAATTTAAATTTTTAACACGCTTTGGTTTATAAATCACACTTTGGGAGGCACTACAGAACTTGGGCTTAAAAAATATCCTTACATGTTCTGGAAGCAAAACAAGCATTTTGATTCAGACAGCTTGGCTGCATTCAGTCATTAGTTTGTCCATTCCACAGTCATTAATGGAGAATTACTAATTGTAGGGTGGCCTGTCCTGGGTGATGCTGTGAAACAGCTGTCCCTTTCATGGTCATCCCTGTCCACTCTCCTTTTGCCATTTGTTGTCTCCCTCCTAGCAAGCTCAGACCCATTCTTAGGGCCCATCCCAGTCAAAGTAGCAGCTGATAATGACTCTAAGGGTGTGTTTAGGTGTGTGCTGAGAAGAAGAGTGAGTGGGAAGGAGATTTGTAACTTGATAGAGAATTTAAATTCCTTGGTATTTCAAGTCACTGGAGGAGAAGACAAAGGTTTCTTTTACTGAATTCCTATGATGTGCCCAGCACTTGACATATGTTATCTAATTTGATCCTTACAATAAGCCTATGGAGTAAGTCTAATTATTCCCATTTTACAGAGGAGGAAGCTGAGGCTCGTGTTACTCTCCATAGCTGGAAATAGGTGGAACCAGGACTAGAACCCAGGACTTTCTCTAAAGGCCATGCTGCTTCTCCTCTACTTGGATGCCTCTGTTACCTCACTCTTCTCCTGGCGTCTGTGCTTGTCTGGAACATCCTGACACCTGCCCTATTTGGAGTTAAAGACTGTTCTCTGAGCTGTCCTTAAGAGCACTGACATTGTTCCATCACCTTAACTTTCCTAGGGGTGAGTAAAAGACAACTTGGTAACTTTAGAAAGGATGCTGACCTTTAGAATGAGTATATGGATCCAAAGAAAACACAGATGCTGACTTGTTCCCTACCTGGCTGCTAGTAAAGCAGCATTCAGTTTTTACTGTAAACATACCTTGTTTCTATTTGGTCCCAACCATACACTGGAATCTCCAACCCAATACACCGTAAAGTGTTTGACGACCTCTTACTAATCCGAAGTCTTTTTCTCAGGCCTTAGTTCCGAAACAATAGATGCAGCTGTATTTGATGTAGAAGATTATTTATTTTCTATATTTGATGTAGTGATTATTAATAGTTGAGGAAATTAAGGTGCATGGAGCAGAAAAATTGGCCTCCAGTAGTACTTTCTGCTGCCATGCATTTGACTCTTGTAGCATCTCTTGGGATCAATTTGAAGAATCTGGACTAGGTCTACCTGATTGAATCAGAAGATTCTTGAGCCCACAAGCTGTGCCTATCATTTCGTCGGAAGTCTAGAAATCTGTAGCATTTGATATAGGGACCATCTTCTTAAAACTTCCTCTGGCTTCCATCCCTTTAAACCTGCCCAGTTCTTCTACTTCTCTAGCCTCTTTCTCTTCTTCCTCCTTCTTTCGCTAATGTTTCATTGTGGGTGTTCTCCAGGGAAACTGGTCGTCACAGCTTCACCTCTTTTTTTTTTTGCACACCTCTGTTCTCGAATTCTCACCCAGGCTGTTGTTCCTATTTCCTTTTGCTCAGAGGACAGTAAGTCTCTCAACGTCTTTCTCAGACCAGTTCTCCCCTCAACTATGCTTCTTCCATTATTGGTCCAATGACCCATTCTTCTAAGAATGTTCCATTCTTCCTATGACCCTTGCTCAAAATCTGTGTTAACTTGATTATTTTGTTCTTTCTCCCAGGATAACCATTTAGTCAATGAAAAGAGTAAAACTTGCTTCAAAGATTTGCTAGCTTTCTTCATTGAATTTGATATCTTCAAAGATGTGGTATCTACATGGTATCTCTCTCTTCCTTTCCATCTTCTTTGCCCCAACCTCACGTGTCATTGCTTCCTGCACCTATTTCCCAGATTCTCCCTATCTCACAGGGCTGTTGGAGGATTGGCTCAAATAATAAGAGCAAATGTATGTTGAGCACTTATATGCATTGTGTTTAGTATTTTACATTTGTTACTTTATTCAGTCCCAACCACCCTGTGAGGCTTGGTGCTATTTTCATCATCTTGCAAATGAAGAAACTGAGGCTTACAGAAGTGAGGTGACTTGCCCAAGATCACACAGGTGGTGGAGAAGTGGCTGCATTGTGACTCAATCCATGCCCGTTTTGTTTCAGTGGATGCTTGTAACTGATAAATTCTGCTGCCTCCTAGGATATAGTATGGTATCTAATAGGGGGCAATAAATAAATGTTAGTTTCCTTCCTTCTTTCCCTCCTTTTTCTATTCATTACCTCTTCCCCAGTCTACGCTAAATACATATAAATGCTGGCTGTATCTGAGCTCCCCCATCCTTCCAGGCTCCCCTTCTCCTGCATGGAGTCAGATCTTCTCTCCCGCTTTCCCAGGCATCTGCAGTGCTTGGATCTCCTGCCTTGTTGCTTCCTTGTTTTCTATTTGCTATCTTATCTTCTTAAATAGGTAATAAATCCTTGAAGGGCTGGTGAGCTGCTGTTTATTTCTTTTGTGTGCTATCAAGTCCTAGGATAGCTGACTTTAAATAGTGTAGGTACTTGGTAAATAATTGTTAAATTACTGCATTTGGGCATTCTTTGGAGAGGAGAGGTTCCTGAGCTAGCCATTCTGGGAATCAGAAGACTAGACTGGAATCAGAAGGCTACACCACCCACCAGGACTGACTGGAGGGATAAAACTGCTGACAGACTCGTTAGGTGATTGCCACAATCCAGGCAGGAATCCCTGCAGGAATCCTGGTCCAGTGACAAGGCAAAGAGAGGAGCAGAGCACCAGATAAGTGGTGTGGTATGCGCTGACTCTCCTTATTAACATCTTCCACAGCAACTGCATTGTGTGCTGGTCTCTCATCCTCTGAGCAGCAGAGAGCACCCCTGAAAGCTAGGGAGAAATGTTATGGTGGGGGCGGTTCCAGGTCTCCAGATCAAGGCTCCAGAGGTCTGCTGAGTATTAAATGAG
Source organism: Equus przewalskii (assembly GCF_037783145.1). NCBI lineage: Eukaryota > Metazoa > Chordata > Mammalia > Perissodactyla > Equidae > Equus > Equus przewalskii. The sequence continues at coordinate 6,446,362 of NC_091836.1, forward strand.
TATAATGGGGTGAGCGACTAGTGTTAATTAGCAAGAGGTGGGAGAGAATCAGCGACGTTTTTCCAGAGTCATTTTCTTTGCCTCCACTGGGGCAGATAACAGCCTGGGGGTTTGTGGCCACAGGATGGACAGTCCTGCCAACACATTTACTATCTAAGGCTGTGAGATCTGTTTGGGCCCTTCTGCTCGTCAACGGTAGCACACAGTAGCAGCTTGTCGCCCAACCCCAGTGTGTGATAGACGCACTGAGGCCTGGGGAATGCAAAGAGAAAAGCGTGGCCACTTTTCACCTGCAAATTTCACTTAAGAAGAAAAAATCCGAAGCAGAACCTAACCTGGACTTGGAAGGCAGATCGGGAAACCGACTTCTGCCGGAGTTGGCCTGGTGGGAACGACGAGTAAGTCGAAAGAAGGAGAACTGGTGAGTCTGACATTAATTAAACCGCGGCAGGGGACAAAGCAAGGGAGGCTGTCGCCCTCCTAACTCTCGGGGAGGCACGTCAGCTTGAGCTCGGGGCAATTTCAGCAGGCAATCTCGCGTGCCCGGGGAGGGGCGGCGGGCGGCTGGTGACGGGCTCTAGGGCCCAGCGGCCGGGCGCCGGCCGGGGGTGGAGTGTAGGGTTACAGTGACGAGTCCGGACGACCCTCCCCGACCGGCGCGCGGGAGACGGGAGCGCAGGCGGCGGTGGGAGCGCGCGGGACGCTCTAGGACCCAGCAGCGTTGTCGGGTTTGGGGCTGGAGGGGAAGCCCTGGTATTTCTCTCCTTCCTGTGTGAATGGGGTTGATTGTCGGGCGCCGTCTCCCCGCGCTGCCACACGCCATGCCCAGAGCGCTGCCCGGCGGCCGCCTCCCCCAGCCGCGGCACTGAACTAGCCATGATCGCCTCATGTGGAGGGCAAAGTTGCGCCGCGGAACTTGTGAGCCTGCGGTGAAAGGTAACCAGTCCCTGGTCGGGGTGCAGGGAGGGCGCCTCCGAGTCTCCCAAGAGAAGGACCCAGCCGTCCGGGGCTCCCCCGCCTTCTGCTGCTCGGGGCAGGGAACCGGGGGCTAAGATCGCCCCGGCTCCGGAGCGACCTGGGCACACGATTCGGCTCCGGGGGCCAGGAGTGCCCGCCACCGGAATCTTGCTCTCTCTTACCCGGATTATTTAAAAAAAGAGCAGAACTCAGTTCCCGCGCCAGCCTGCAGGCCCCCGGTGCCGGCGGGCCGGGTCACAGCGCCGCGCCGCCCCTTGCCCCATCGGCGACTGGGAAGTTGTGTCGGCCCGCCCGGCCCGGGGCCCCGGGGTGCCGGCGCGCCCCCGATGCGGGGGCCAGCCTTTCCGGGGGGGCGCTGCCATATGGCTGCGCCCTCCAAGACGTGCCCGCGCGCGGGGCTCCCGCCGCCGAGGGAGGGAGCGGAAGGCGGTGGCGGGTGGCCGCTTCCCTCCGCGCGAGACAAAGGCGCGCACCGGCCCGCCCGACGGGCTGCGGCGCTCCGGGACGGCGGCTTCCTGTCGGCGCGGGAGGCTCGGCTCTGGCGGGTCCGGGGTGGGTGGGGGAGGTAGCCAAGCATCGCGCCCCGGACCCCGAGGCTCGGATCGCGTTAGCTGCTGCTCCTTTGTTCTCCCCAGACAAGTTTCTTTAACAGAATCCGGGGAGTTAGATCTAGCTCTCCCTAGCTGCTGGTGCTGCCTATAGAAGAATCTGGCTGCAGCGGGGGGGCTGGGGGGGGGTGAATCAAACTTTCCAAGTGGAACTGGTTTTCCTTGGAATGTGACATTTGTGGCGGGAGGGAGATGGGCGCGTCGGCCGTTGACAGCTGAGCGGAGCTGGGGCCTTGCGCCGGGGTAGGGGCCGAACGCGCCCCGTAGGCGCCGGGCTGGAGGACCAGGCGGCGAAACAGAGGAGCCCCGGCGCGCACCCACATCGAGGGCCTGCGCCGCCTGGACTGAGCTCGCAGCAACATTTCCAAGTTTCCCCTGTTAGGAGCCCAGACCGGGAATCTCGGCTCTCTGCCCGCAGCTCCCGCGCCTCGCCACGCCCTACTCTCTAAGTATCTTGATTGGTGGTTGGGAAGACTTTCCCTTTCCATTTTTGTTCGAAGGGTTTTGCTTTTTTGGCTTCAGTGTTGGTTTACCGTCTCCAAGTGGCAGATGCTTTGGAAAATGCTCGGCTAGCGTGTGGATCACCTGGACTGGGGCTTCCGTAGACGGGAGCTCTGACCTCACGGCCTCCGGAGGCTTTGCGCTTTGGACCAAACGTTTTGCGCCCTTGGACCCTCAGCTTCCTCAGCTCCCTTGCTCTGTCCTGATATTGTGGACATGGTTGCCCATTATCTTCTTGTGAGGGGTATTTTGAGAATCGAGTTTTTGTACTGCTTATAAAGGCCTTGATGGTGGGGGTAGGGGGTCAAGAAAGCCACTTATAATACCCTAAAATACATTTGACTACCCCCAAACAATGACGTTACTTGCCCTAGCGAGTAAAACCAGAATAGAGAGATATTAATAGCTGCTATTCCAAAAAATTTCCTTCCTTTTCTGGAAGTGAAAAGTCAGGGCTTGAAATGTTGAACAGTCGTGGCCCTCCGCTTCCAAAACTGGTCTGTGGGTCCCTGTCAAAGTGACTTAAGGTTTTCCCCTGGCTTCCCACCGCTCCTGGCTGCCCACCGCTCCTCCACCCTGGCGGCTCCCTGTGGACGTCAGCCCCAACTTAACGATTCCCTAATCTCTAGAGAGGCCTCTCTAGATCGCAGTTCTTGAAGAATCTAGACCAATGTGAAATTTACTTCCCATCACATTGCTCTGAGCATTATAGCGTATCTACTGTGAACGCTCTTTATGGGAATTATGTGGGAACAATACTTAAATACACTTTGAACTGTCTTGCAGGAGAGTCGAGGGTTGGAAACCACTGGTTTGACCAGAATGAAAAGGCGTAGGACACAGAGGAGAAAGCTCTAGAGACCCCTCCTCTCCCTGATGGGTGTGTGAGGGGAGGGGTGTGTGTGGAGGAGGATGTTTAGTTTTCGCATGAGTATGCTTTTGCTTCTGTGAGATAGATTTTTTAAGACAGATAAGGAAACCTTACAAACGCCGCAGGTGGTCGGGAGGGAGAGAAGGTGCTGCCCTTTTTACTCCTCTCCCTCTCCCCGTTCTTTTTAAAATGCACAGAAGTCTTGGTCTTTTAGGTTCTGTGCGCCTGGTGGAGGGTGAAGAATACTAATGTGCTGAAGGGCATGTGGAGATCAAAGCATTTAAAAATACATCTTTTCATGGAAGCTAATGGGGGACTTTGAGTTTAAATGAGATTTTAAAGTGCTGTCGTTGAGAAAAGCACATGAATGCAGAAATGTGAGTGATTTTATGGGAAGGCAGTCTGCTGATTAGACTTGAGAGTGTCTGCCTGTGGCCAGTTAGTCTGGAGGCTTCTGTGGATAGAGCTCTGCTTTTTTTGATGTCTACCCCTGTGGAGAAGTGTGGACCCAGAGCCTGGGGGAAACATGGCCGAACTAATTGGAATTAGACGACAGCCTGGCTGGTGAGAGTTCTGTTGAAAAGTGCCGCCCCTGCGTACCAGAGCAGTGTTTCTTCGTAGTAATTTGTGAAAGGTCTTTGAAAACGATAAAGTACTCTATACCTTAAGGCTTTAAAAAAAATTAATGACTTATGAAACAAGGGAATTGCTAGTGAAAATTGTAAAAATCTGAAAGATTTTCCAGACCAATAAATTAAAAGGAAGTAACTTTGTAAGACCTGTTAGTAGCTCTGATATGTATGCAAAATTCTCCTGAAGTAGCATCCCTCCCACCACGTCGTGGCTGTCTGCATTTTAAATGCATATGGAAACTCAGGTCAGGAAATTCTCTAGTGATTTGAATAATTTTTCTCCTCCTAGTTTTTCATTAATTTTGGTAGGTTCTTAGGTCCCAGAATACACTAGGCAATAGAATACTTGAAAAGCATGGGGTAACTTGGAGGTCAAGTAAGAGGACATGCTTGATTATAAGGTTGGCTGGAAAGAGTCTGAGTTCGTTGAAGTTTTTGTTTGTTTGCTTAGTGCTTTTTTTTCAAATTTTATTTTGTTGGTTTGACTTTGTTTTGTCTTGGAGGAAAGGCAAAATTTTAATCTTGGCCATTGTGGGTAGGTCATTATGCTACTTTGGCTGGAAGGAAGCCCCGCCTGGGCTTGTGTGTTGGCACCATGCCGAGTTCTCCTCTAACTTGTGAGGCCCTTGGTTTCTGTCCCTGTGAAACCTTAGGGTACATCCATTCCAGGCCCTTAGGAGGGGACTCCTGGAATCCCAAAGGAGCCCACACATCTCGAATTTTTTTTTCCTTTTATGAGGGGAATGGGGAGTATCTCTAAGGTGTTAGGAAATGCATCCCTGTTAAGACGCTGGAGAATTGAATTTAACTTTGTAAAAAATAAAGTCACATTGTCCTACTATGTGTGTTTAAATCTGTGTTTGGGACCTCACTGGCCAGTAGTGTGGCTATATACCCTCTCTTTTGTTTGTTTGCTTTGTTTTTAAGTAAAATGCCTGTCGTTCACTTTTTTTCCCCACTTTTTATTTTGAAATGATTATAGCTTTATAGGAAGTTGCAAAAATAGTAGAGAGGTCCTGTGCACTCTTCACCCAGTTTCCCCCATTTCTAACATCTTATATAACCATGGTACAATCGCAGAACCAGGAAATGGACATTGATACAATCCACAGAGTACATTGAGATTTCACCAGTTTTACATGCACACATTTGTGTCTGTGTATATATGTCTATGCAGTTTTTTCATGTGTGTAGATTTCTGTAGCCACCACAATCAGGATACAGAACTAGTCTAGCACCTTGAGGATCTTCCTTGTGCCACTCCTTTAGTCACATCCACCCTCCTCTCCCCCCTACCCCATCTCTAAACCATAGCAACCACTAATCTGTTTTCCATCTCTATAATTTTGAGAATGTTGCAGAAATAAAACCATGTAGCATATGACTGACGTTTTGAGATTGGCTTATTCTCTCAGCATAATACCATGAGATGTACCCAAGCTGTTGCATTATCAAGAGTTCATTCCTTTTCATTGCTGAGTAGTATTCCATGGTATGGATGTACCACAGTTTGTTTGACCACTCACCTCTTGAAGGACATTCAGGTTGTTTCCAGTTTTTGACTCTTACAGTCAAAGTTGCTATGAACCTTTGTGTACAGGTTTTTGTGTGGACATATATTTTCATTTCTCTGGGGTAAATGCCCAGGAGTGTGATTGCTGGATTTTGTATGGTAAGTGTATGTTTAGTTTTTTAAGAAACTGCTAAACTTGCAGAGTGCCTGTACTATTTTACGTTGCCACCAGCAGTGTATGAGAGATCCAGTTTCTCTGCTTCCTCACCAGCATTTGTTTATTATTTTAGCTGTTCCAATAAGTGTTCTAGTCTCTTTGTGGTTTTAGCTTGCATTCCCTGATGGCTTATGATGTTGAACATCTTTTCATGTGCTGCTTTGCCATCTGTATATCCTCTCTGGTGGTCTGCTCATGTCTTTTGCCCATGTTCTAACTGGATTGTTACTTTTTTACTGTTGAGCTTTGAGAGTTCCTTATATATTTTAGGTATGAGTGCTTTGTCAGATATATGGCTTCCATGTATTTTTTTTTCAGTATATAGTTTGTCTTTTCATCCTTTTAACAGCATCTTTTGCAGGGCAAAAGTTTTTAATTTTGATTAAGTCCAATTTATTGATTATTTTTTTCCTTTTATGGATTGTGCTTTTGGTGTCATATCTAAGAACATTTTGCTTAGGCCTGCATCCCAAAGGTTTTCTCCTATTTGCTTTTAAAAGTCTCATCGTTCTACGTCTTATATTCAAATTATACTTCCCTGTTACCTAAGAATTTGTATGTCTTACCATCTGTTTTGCAAACCGTCTGTTAAGTGTTTATTGTGTATTTAGTGCTCTGGAAGCACACAGAGGAATCAGGCCTAGTTGCTAGTCTCAAGAGCTCACCGATTAGTGGGTCTGTGTGTGGACATTCACGTACATTAAGTACCATAACGGAGACCAGCCTGATGTGCTGTGGGAGCAGTGAGCAGAGAGGGCTGGCTTTGATCCAGGTGGTTGCAGGGGTCTTCCCTGGGCCTGTTGCCAGAGCATAGTGGGAATAAAGTTAGTTCTTACCTCTGACCCAGTTTTTGGATATCCTTATTGCCATGAATCCTTCACTGTGAGCTGTCCTGATTCTTGAGCACTTGCTGAAGGACTTGGGGTAAACTGAGTGAGTGAGGACTTTTTTTGAACAGCATGTGGCATAACAGCATTAAAGGAATGACAATGCTTTAACCTTAAATACTCAACAACGTAAAGTACTTAAAACTCAGCATAAAGAGCATGAATAAGGTTGAATAGATTTAAAGTTAGAATGTGTGTTAAAATGTAAACGGAGATAGTATTTTGGATTGTTTAGAAACAGATAGACATGGTTTGCTTTCTGGTCCTGCCTCCTGCTTGCTGTGTAACCTCAGGGAACTTGACCTGCGGAAGCCTCATGGATAAAATGGAGACAATAATAGTTCTTATCTCATGGAGATGTGTGAGGGTGAAATGAAATAATGCATATGTAGCACTTAGCACATTGCTGGGTCCATTGAAAACATTGAGTAAATGCCTGCTATTATTACTATTACTATTATTATTATTAAAATAGCAGAGAGACAAGTGGTTCTATAATATTCTGTGTATTCTCATATATCTCATTTCTCTGAGAAACTGGAATCCCAGTCTTACTCCTAGAAGCTTACTTTTTCACACGTGGGAACACTCTGTCATGTACCAAATAGTATTTTATTGAATGAGGTTTGAAGCTAGGATACTGTGTTCACAGTCTGGTACTGCCTATAAAGTATACCTTTTTCCCACCTATAAACCAAGATTTTCTGAGGAAAGAACTTTCCTCTCTGCCCCAGTCACAGGAGGTGACAGGAGGTGTGTCTGCTGCCATGAGTCAGTTCAGAGTTTACGGTGCTTATTACCCGGGGTGTGGTAAGCCAGGGCTGATGTCAACAGGACATGTCCCCAACTTCACAACCCGCAGCATCCTTTCCTTTCCCTTAGTGACCAAGCTTGTTTGTTTCCCAGAGGAACGGCTTGGGCCTTCAATGTACAATTCTCAAGCAGTGGTTCTCAAACAGGGGTGAGCATCAGAACCACCAAGAGGGCGTATTTAGACACAGACTGTGGGCCCTACCCCCAGAGTTTCTCTTTTAGGAAGTCTTGGAGGGGGCCTGAGAATTTGCATTTCTATCAGATGTCCAAGTGATGCTGATGCTGCCGGTCCGGGGACCACACTTTGAAAACCACTGTTTTAGAGCGTAGTCCTCTTTAAACTGGGCAGAGACTGAGGTGCTTAACCCTTTGGAACTTAGTCTGTTTGTGTTTAATGATTGAAATTGAAATAGATTGATTTCTAAGGTTACTATTTGATGTACATAACTATATTCTCTTCTCTGATCACTCTTCTGTGTCTTCCCCCTTTGCAACCCCAGCTTTTCCTTCTCTCACTGTCTTTTGATCTCACATCCCTTGGAAGACATGCCAAGTTAGGATATATAGCTACCATATTTAAGCCATATTGCCTTGGCTAGTCACTTAACCTCTTTAAAATAAATGTGTTTACTAAATGCTTATGTCCTAAGGTTATTGTGAGGCTTAAATGAGATAGTGCACGTGAAACGGCTACATAAGAGGCAAGCATGGTGCACTATTAGTTTTTTATGATTTTATGGGTTCTCGATTTCCCTTTGAAACAGTATTCTTGGACTTGGGCATGGACTGCCTCTCCTGATGCTGAGTGTCACTGCTGCTGGGGAAACTTGGGAATGATTGCGTAGAAATCTGCGGGGATATCTTGGAGAATGTTCCTGCAGTGGATGGGCAGTTGGGCTAGGTCTCAGAGGACCTTCCAAACAGATGTTTTGGAGGCACATTGATATGTAGTTGTAGTAATGACCAAAGAAGAGCTCAGAGCTGGAAAACAGCTTGAGCAGATGCTGGAGCTTAAGAGACTCAGCTTCCTTGCAGTAGAGAAATATAATTCCACGACATTTTTTTTCCTGGTGTCTTGGGACAGATGTGATCTGGCCCGCATGTCTTTTTTTAAGTTCTAAGCCTACTCTGTCCACCTTACCACTAGTCACGTGTGGCTATTTAAAGTAATTAAAATTAAATAAAACTAAAAATTCAGGTCTACTGTCAATTCAAGTACTTAATAGTCATTTCCATCAACACAGCAAATTCTGCTGGCCAGTGCTGTTGTAGAGATACCAGCCCTGTTTGTCTGATGGCAAGATCAGTGGGTTTCATATGATGGGACATGGACATGTTTTTGAGTGAAATGTACCACTTCTCCCTTGAAAGTCTGATGTGGACCTGATTGAGAGAAAATATCAAAGGGTGACTACCCTGTCAGCTTGAACTTCATTTTGCCACTTCTACTTTGGGAGACTCATTTCATTTGGAAGATGGGTCAGCAAGGCATCTGAGTTATGCTGAGGGTGGAGCTTCCCAGGTTAGCAGGCTGTTATCAAGAGGTATCTGCTGTTTCTAGGAATATTTGAGGCTTTGGTTCAGTTTATGGCCTTCTGCCAGGGATCTCGTCCTTGGGAGAATCAAATAGGGATGCTAGGGTGGATTAACACTAAGAGGTCCTCTCCGGGAGAGGCTCTAAGGCCAGCCTGGACTCCTCCACCTTGGATCTGTTCCCCTGTTGAACCAGCCTTTGTCCATGAGAGGCAGGGGGCTGGCTCTCGTTCATCTCACCAGTTTGGGCTTGCTTGCATACCATTCCATGCTGCATCATCTGAACTGTTGCCTCCTTTGAACGTCTTCTGTAAAGTTCCTTAACTTACTCACACCACATCCAGTCAGTCACCAGGTCCTTGCAGTTGACCTCCAAAATGCTCGTTGCATACTTTCCCTTCCTTTGCATGTCTCTACAGCACAACTCTTTCAAGCACTCATTACCTGTCTCCTGGACTACTCTGATAGCCACATAACAGGTCTTCCCACTTCTGTTCTCTCGAGCCTCGTCTGATCTACTCTGTCCTTCTTCTTTTCCTCCTTCCTCCCTGCATTCCTCCACCCTTCTCAGAACAGGCGGAGCAAGACAAAGATGATAGATCTTGTCTTCCAGGCTCGCTTTGCTTCCCCTGTGTGAGGTGGGGCTTTGCACACGCCCTGTGGCCCTGTGCCAGGGAGGAAGGAGGCATCTCACATGCAGCTGCTGCTTCTCGGCTGTAAGGGCTGCTCTGGATGGTGTGACCCAGGAGTGTGACCCCCGAAAGCAGGTGTGGGGCAGGCCTTTCCCTTCCTGACGTGAACTGTACTCTGAGGGCCTCTGAGAACCGAGTGTCTTGTGAGTGAGCCCCTTTTATCTGGGAGATTCTGAGAAAGAAGAGAATATGAAATTCTCTGGGAGGGCCCCGTTTCCTGAGGGACTGGTCACTAAATATCACTGCAGTCAAGTTGATTGCGCATCCTGGTGATGTGGGAAGGGTTGAAAAGTCTAAGGGCAGGCAAGATTGCCAGTGTGGGATCTTTTTCGAGGAATGGGAGAAGAAAGAGGAGGAAAAACAGAAAAAGATACTAGGAAACATGCTTTTTCAGAATTATGGAAACCAGTGGACACAGTATGTAGGGCACAGTATTAAATTCACTGAAGAATACGTGTAACACCAACCTCGTTTCTGAAAAGAGAAATGGTCTCATGTTCCTTTATGTTCCTTTATCTAGAAGAATAAAAGAAAATATCTTCTGAAATCACAATGAGCTTAAATTAAGGCACCTGGGAAAGGAATGTAAACAGCGTCACAAAACTATTTACACAAACCTTGAAGATAATGGGGGTGTCAGATATTAAGCAGGAGGTTTGTTAAAGGATATAATTCTGTCAGACTTACCTTCCCACGTAGTGACTGGCTTGGGAAACAAAAAATGAGTGGCGGTGGTGTGAAAAGTGATAAATAAGTTTAGGTTAGCTAACTTTTAGATTTGATCCTGTAAAAGAGTCATCCAAAAAAATAAGAATATAAGGTCTAAAAAGGTCTACTTTGAGATATGGATTATCTTTGTCCTGAGTTTAGAGATCAAATGTTCTGAAATTCTGCAGTTTCTTACCTTCAGCTTTTTCCAAAATAACTTTCAGGAATTTGGAAGGAAAAGGCTTGAAATAAATACAAATATTTATATTTTAATGGCATTTATTAAGTGACTAAGCTCATTTTATTAGTTGAGGGGCATCAAATGGGTTAAATGTAATTACACTTGTTCATGAAGTGAACATATTTTGTAGTATTAAGTTTAGTAGTTTATTTAGGCAGCTATCACCAATACTCTGAATTTATTTGAAATATTTTCAGTTTCTCTTAAAGAAAGTACATGTTGAATGTTAGGGAGCAGGATATTTCTTATTTTTAGATAAAAAGTAAATCAGGCAAAAATTTGGATACAGAAGCAATCACTGTTCGATAAGTATCTGTTGAGTGAGTAACTCTGGACTGTGCGAGTCCATACTGAGGTGGAGAATTTGGCGAGGATGCAATAAGAGGATGCACTTCCTCCATCTGACATTTGAGGGTGTGTCATGTGCCTGGAACTGGATTAAATGGGGCCTGTGTGTCCTTTGCTCCCGTGGAATTCTATTCTAAAAGGGACAAAATGAAGTAAGATGTTAGAAAACAGAAGGCAGATGATCTGGTTGATGCCACTCTGAGAGAAGAGAAGGCCAAGAAATAGTTTATAACTGCCTTTCAAGTATTCTGTCTTCACTGTGAACTGATTAAGAGGAAATGGGTTTAAATTATAGATAGCATGACTTCTAGAAGTATGGAGAAGTTCCCTGCCAGGGAGCTTGGGAGGATACGGAGGTCATAGATGCAACCATGGAATTATTGGAAGTGTAGGCGTGTCTCATTCTAGAAGTCTCTTTAAATTGAGGAGGTCTGACTTACTGTGGTCCTGTCTGACTGTGGGAGGTGGACTTAATGGGCTAATTGTGATGTGTTCATCTGTGAAGCTTAATGGTTAAGACTCCAGGGCTGGACACCTGGAACCCCTTCCCACCTGTGCCACTCACTGGCTTTATAATCTTGGGCAAATGAAGTAACCTCTCTGTTAGGTAGTTTCCTCATATGTTAAATAGAGGTAATAGGAACACCTACGTCAAAAGATCGTTGTAGGGATTACATGTATTATGGGAGTTAAAACATGTAAAGTGCTAAGAACAATATCTGACACGTTGACAGAGTTGGTGTGAGCTGTCCTCATTGTTCCAGTTCCTGTTGCTGTGTAGCAAGTTGCCTCAAATCCTAGTGGCTTCAAACAGCCATATTATTATGCTTCCAGATTCTGTGGGTCTGGACTTCAGGCAGGGCACAGTACAGGTGGCTTGTTTCTGCTCCACTGTGCCTGGGACTTCAGGTGGGAAGGAGGCTGGGGGTGACTGCATGGTTTGGGATTGGATCATCGGGAGTCTTGTTCATTCACGTGTCTGGCACCAGGGCTGGAATAACTTGAAGGCTAAGTCTAGATGGAGTGCCTACAAGTGGCCTTTCCATGCAGCTTGGCTTTCTAACAGCCTCGCGCTAGTCAGAATTCTTACGTGGTGGCTCAGGCCTCCAGATGTGAGTATTCCAGCCAACAAGATAGAAACTTCATCTCCTTTTATGATGTCATCCTGGAAGCTGCGTAGAGTCACTTCTGTCATTCTTTATTGGTCAATGGACTTAAAAGCCTGCCTAAATTTAAGTGTGTGTGTGAGGGTGAACTGGGTGAACCCACCTTTCTGTAGGTGTTTTGAAGAATTTGCAGCCAGGTTTTAAACAGCTACAGTCATTATTGTCATCATGTTATCATCATTAAGATAAAATTTAAAAAATTTAGCGCACACAGTAAATCCTCAGCATTTGGACCACCTAGAGAGTGCATTGTTCTGGACATGCGAATTTTCTGTATAGTTAAGGGTAAATATTTTTGATGGCAGTTTTATTGCAAGATTGATCCCCCTTGTCCCCACACCCTGACTCCTTCACCTCTTGCCTTATGTAACTTTTTCGTGATGGTTCTATATCATCATTATAAACATCAATTAATGTGATGCGTTGTTTGAATTGGAGGTGGGGAGAGAGAGGCATATACATAATATAAATATTTCCTGACAGTGACTCTCACTTTTTTGTATAAGCACCAGAGTCGTCTTCTAAAAGGATGCTTTTCTATCCATTGGGAAGATTGTGATTCTAAAAGACAGTAACTGAAGGTACGAACTGGTGATAGAATTAGTATAAAAATTCATTTGTATGCCCTATGAGCAAGTGGTTTGGGTGATAGACTTGAAAGCCCTATGTTGATAACATTTTTCCATTTCTTAAAGAGCAGACTGTGAGAACCCTGGGCACTGGGCAGGCAGCAGTTGATCAGCACCCACAGAATAGAGTCATCAGCACGGTAAAGCAGGTGATAGAATATTCTCTAGATTGAGTTCTGAAAAAGTCCTTTTTTTTTTAAAGTGTTGAAATTGGCAGACTTCTTTTCATTCACTGTTATCTAGTCGTCTGATGCCCGCAACTTCATTTGTAACCTTAAAGACTTGCATGGAAAGTATTACATTTACAGTTCAGTTGATTATTTTGCTCATTAAAAAACAGCAGCAGCCTTTCACATCAGCTCTTTTTCGCTAAGAATTGCTCTTAGAGCAGTCAGCCAAGGATCGCTCAGGGCCCTCATGTAGATCCAACAGCTGAGTTTTCTAAGTCTGTTAGGATGGGTGACTCAGTATTGTACTGATCTGTAAACGTTGTCCTATTCTAAAGCTCTTCTTTTGCTTTTTCTTTATTTCCTTTCTCTTTCTTTTTTCCTGCCCTCTTCCTTTTTAAGTAAAATCATAATTTAAAAATCATAATCCTCGGCTCGTGATACAGTGTCATTTTTGGTCTCTCTGGAGAAAATGACAGTCAGTCCGCGAACTGGACATGGATGGGAATGTGCAGGTTTTAGACCTAAAGAATTCCGTCTGTTGAAGAGCAGCGTGATGCTCTTGAGGAAATGCAGGAAGCTCAAGTGGCTGGAGTTGCGACTGACATGCATGGCAAGGGCCAGGCCAGATTCAGTAGGTTCTCCCAGATGAGGGAGGGGCGCCCTTGGAAAACCACCAGGTGGGGAGTGTCAGAGGGTTATATGAGAGATGTTCTATGGTGACAGCACAGATTGTGCCTGTATTCACCTTTCGATTTTCTCTTTGATTGGAGTGAGATGTACAGTCTGGAAAGAACAGTGGAAAATTAGCGCTAGTTATGCATCATTGTTTGCGAGGTCTGCCTTATTTAATCATGTAGACAAAAGGCCTGAAGAATCTGTGATCTGCTGTTCACTCTTTTACTTTAAGAAGTTAAAAAAAACAACCCTCGGACCCTTAATTTTGTTTATCAGCTGTTAGTCTCCACTAAACAAAACTTCAGGCTCATCGGTACAGTAGTGAAACTGATGCTCACATTGATGATCTCTGTGCTGATTCAGACCTGAGATTCAGCATCCGCAGAAATGGTACATTATGTTCTGCTCGCATTGATTCAGACACTTTTTTTCAGAGAATTATTGTAAATCAGTTTTGAAATCTTAGACTTGGAGGAATTATTCAGCCATCTGTTACACTGGATATTAGAGAAATTGTTCTAATAGGTCTTCTAGTCAACTGATAAGCTGTACACCTTGAAGTGAGGTCAGCCATTTTTCTTTTATTTTTCATCTTATTGGCCAGGCCATTATAAGACTCACTGTTTGGAGGGTGAAAATAGGCTTTAAATTGCCACATCAGTTATGATCCTGAAGGACTAGGCTTTCTCCTGCTTTTGGTGGTAAAGGGTCAGTTTTTCCTCCATTGTGAGTGAAAGGGATGGGTTCACCACAGTAGATGCAGAGAAGAGATCTCCATCCTGTTATACCACAGATGGAATGAAAGAAGAGTTAGGGAACAAAGGCGCCAACAGGAGGAGATATTTTTTTTCTCATTTGTAATGCTTAGTAGAGAGGTCAAATGTGCCTCTCCCCCTGCTCCCAATAACTACCCTATTGTCCTGTCTGAAGATGACAGCTGTCATCTAGGCATCTGTCCTAGGCAGCTGAGGGGATTCAGGTTAGTCCTGGTACCTTCTCCAGGTCCACCTAGCCCTTGACCTGCTTGCCAAGGTGGCCAGACAAGTTAGGAGCTTTGAAAAGCCTTTGGGTAAAACCATGTATTCTTTTATTTTGGTTTTTGATAGTAGGGCCACAGCATTAAGCTTATTTTCAGAGAAATTGTGCATTTTAAGACTTTCTTCATTCCAAATTCTTAGAAAATTGAAAATGTGATTTTAGTCCAATGTGTCAGTCAGCTGAACAGTCTGACCTAAAAAACTCTCAAAGCCTTCATCTCTGATCAGCTTGAGCATCTTGCTACTGTTTTGAAAAAGCCCACTGATTTGATCCTTTCTTGAAAGTGAATGTTGCAGCGATGGTTCTTGTTCCCTTTCCCCATTCTCATAAAAAGAAGCTGGAATTTATTGGTCACTTATTATGTGCTGGACACTGTGTATCGCCCTTTCTGCTGTCTCATTGCATCTTCATAATGCTGCTGCATAGCAGGTCTTATTATCTCCCCATTTTACTGATAAGGTAATGGATACCAACAAGTTTACTCGTGTGCTCAAGTTCACACAGCTGGATTCTTACACTGCTTTAGAAGGAGATTTGCCAAAGCAAAGCAAAAAGCATGGCACAGCCTTTCTTTCTATTGAGCACATATTTCCCCCTCTATCTTTTTTATTCTTTAAATCTTTCTAATACTCCAGGCTTTTGGCTTGACAGCATCATTCTCTTTTCTTGTCAGTCATCATGTCTTCACATCCTACCTTTTGTCCAAGGATTGCCTGACTTCCTGCCGGGCAAGTTATTACAGTTTCTTTTTTCCCCACCTTCTAAAAGTAGTCTCATGGAGCCTTTGTGCTAGTGAAATATCATTGTTGATTTGTATTCCCATTGATAAAAATTGCTCAAGGGCAGGAAGATGCATTCAGGGGCAAGTGTTTTCTAGAGAGGCTGCTGTCTCTCTGCAGATGCATTTTCCTTAGTTGACTGGGTCCGTTCATCTGACAAATAGAATTCAAGCAGCGCTTTACCTCGGAGGGCTTCTGTGTGTCTTCTTCAAGTTTCATCAGTTTCCCGGGACTCTGGGCATCTTCCTGGCCCTGCGCAGGGAGGCAACCCATTCTTAGTTATAACTGGTTTGCAGCCATTTTCATCTTAAAGTTCTCCTTAAGTTTTACATCTTTTGGATCTTTCCACATGAAAGAGGCTATCTAATGGAGAGCAGTGTTTCTTGAAGTGTGGTCTAGAACCCTGGGGTTTCTGAGACCTAAAAGCTATCTTCATAGTAATACTAAAACATATGCACCTTTTTCACTCTCTTGACATTTGTACTGATGGTGCAGGAGCAATGCTGGGTAAAACTGCTGATGCCTTAGCCTGAGTCAAGGCAGTTGCACCCAGCTGTACTAGTGGTCGCTCAGTCCATTCCTCAACGGCCACACTATAAAAAGGCCGTTTCACTTAAGAATGTTCTTGTTGAAGCAGTACAGATGATTAATTTTATTAAATCTCAAACCTCAAGTACATCTTTTCAGTGTCTTGTGTGATGAAATGGGAAGTGTGCAGAAAGTGCTTCTGTTGTAAACTGAGGAAGAGCACTTGTGTGACCGAGTCGCGAGCTTAACCAGCGGCCTTCTTTGTGGAGCACCATTTTCCCTTGAAAGAACAACTGACGATCTGTGGTTGTTCTGAGTTGGGCATTTGGTAGATGCTTTCTCAAAAATGAATAAAGGAAGCTGGTCACTTCAAGAAAAACAATGGACGGTATTTGTTGCCAATAATAAAACTCAAGCTTTCAAGTGAAGATTAGAATTTTTGAAAACTTGCATTTGCTACTGTGAGCTTGACAGCTTCCCAATGTATAGAAGACTTTTCTGATGATTCCGATCCATGGTATGTTAACAAATGTGATTTTGATGATATTACATACTAGAAATGTTTCCGTGTATGGAAGATTTGCATAATTCAGAGAACCATTTTTTTCCAGATGACTAATGTGTGATGTTACAAAATCCTGCACTGGTAAAGAAAGCTCCCTTCGATGTGAAAGATGGACCAGTAGATTTTAAGGTAATAGAATACAGAGGTGTGTCCATGAAAAGGTCACTGACACGGTTTTATATTTCACATTGCAACTACCCTTAAGAAATTGCCACTTGTTGAGTTTTGGTATAGTTTCAAAGAGGAATAGTCACAATGATCTGAAATGGCTATTAAAATACTCCTCCTTTTTCCACCTACATAGTTGAATGAGGCCAGATTTTCTTCATCTACTTCAACTAAAAATCAGATAGCAGTAGATTGACAGCAGAAATAGACATGAGAATCCAGCTGTCTTCTATTAAGCCAGACATTTGCAAAATTATAAAACAATACTCTTCTCACTGCTTTTTGTTTTAGAATTGTTATTTTTCATAAAAATATTTTGTGTAACTTATAATGGGTTTATTTTTATTTTAAAATGAATTAACATATTTTGATGTTTCTCACTTTTAATTTCTAGTACAGTAAATATTGATAGATTTGGGCCACATAAACAACAGCTCAGTGGGTCCTTAGTAATTTTTAAGAGTGTAAAGGGTCCTAAAAACAAAAAGTTCGAGCACTCGTGGTATAATGGGAAAGACCATAGACTCTAGAGCCTAGAGTCCTGGTTTTGCCCTTTGCTAATTGTGCGACTTTAGGTTGAGTTATTCTCATGCCTTAGTTTCCTCATCTGAGACATGGGGGTAATTGTCACAGGGTTGTTACGAGGGTTAAATGAGTTAATGTGAATTACTCAGAACACTGCCCATCACAGAGAAAATTCTCAGCAGTGTTTCGTTACTTCCATTTACCCCTTTCCAAGGCCCGTAGTTGATTTTCCTCCAGAAAATCTTATTTTGCAGCGTGTTTTCCTCTATCTTCCTCTGGGCATCATGGCTGGTTATAAATTAGGGGTTCTTACACTGGGACTTGTAGTGAACTCCAGGAAATGGTACATGAAGTTGGTGTGTGTGTGCATTCTTCGAGACCTAAGGAGAAGCTTTGTAGCTCTTGACAGATTCTTTAAAGGAGTGTCCATGATCCAAAACAAGCAGTCACAGAGGGAAAAGAGGTTAGTGTAGCCCCTAAGCACAGTTCTAGATCCAGTGTGTGTGCTCTGAGGTGGACGTGGACGCTGGCATCCCTGCTTGCCACTCCCCGCTGCCTTGAGCCTGTCTGTGTCACTGCGTTTCTCACTGTTGGGCAGTTGTCTGCTGTATACATCTGTCTTCCTCACTAGCCGTTCAGATGTGGGTCCCCATGCCAGGCACTATCTCACCCATGGCAGATGCTCAATGTCATACGTCTTTGTGAAATGAATGAATGAACGGACGAATGAATTATGAGTAATTCTGCGTTTTCTGCTGATCAAATTCACAGGCCCATGAGCCTTTGTAACTCATAGGAGTTATAAGGAACCCAAATACTATCACAAATATCTAGATGTTTTAAAATATCGTTTAAATTGTGGAAGCATTGTGGAATGCTTTGGAATAGTCAAAATTGAGTTGGCATTTCAACCTTAGAGCTATGAGCTGTGTGACCCAGAGCATGTCATTCCTGTTTTTGTTTAGGTAAAAAGGAAATAGTGACACCTCCTTCTCAGAGATGTGAGATTACCTGAGAGAATGCTGGTACCATGTCATGCTCAGTAATGTTACTTTCTCTGCCTTCCTTCCCTGTGATTAGCTAGCTGCTTGTCTTCTGTGACTGTGGTGGAGTTGGCTGTGTGATTTTTGAGTTTCAGATTTAGCAAGCATTGATCATATAATGCGGCAGGCAGTTTCCCAGGCTTTTTCTCATCATGTTGAATTAGATGTATTTTTTGGTATAATCGCTTTGTTATTGTATCTGTGTACCAGTATTTTAGATGTAACTGAAATACCCATATTCCCTTACCAGTAATTCAGGTTACCAATTATGAAATATGGGGCACTCAAACTATTGACTTCAAATCTGAATTTATTGAAAAGTAACAGATAATACAAAGGCTTCTTCACTTTACTAAAGGAGTCAACGCAGGTTGGTTGATTTTTTTTGTTTTTAGAAAAAAATTCTCTCCTTTATTTATTCATCAGTATTTGGATTTATCAAATTCAATACATTTTGGCTTAAAATGTGATCAATATACAAAATTTCAGTTTACCACAACTTTTCAGGAGTCCGTGTGTTGTGTAAGTGCTTCTAGGGCAGAGAAGTACAAGCTTTCCAAACCTGACTGCATTCAAGTCAGCTGTGAAGTGCGGCCAAAAAAATTCGTCTCTGGTCCACACTTGTGGAGATCCCGATGGTACAGGTCTGACATAGCAGCTTGGAAGTGACATTTTTTAACATGTTCCACGAGTGACTCTGACACATCACGGGTATGGGATTCATTGTTAAAGTGGAGGCTCCGTCATGAAAATAACATGAGACAAATGGACAGCCCAGGAAGGGTGGCTTCATCTTTCGTCTTGGTGTGCTGGTAATTGGCTAGCAGTGTGCTATTATTGCTCTAAGCTTTTATAAGAAATCACGTAAATAAAGTAGTTCTGGATCCTTTTCTGCTTCATCTCTGCAGAGAAGGAAACTTTCCCAGTTAATGAGTACCTTTCCTCATCATCCACAAGCAAGGGCATTTCATTAAAACTCCCCTAATAGTAATGTAAGAAATGAGGCAGGAAAAGACGACCTAGAATCGTGTGCATTATTGAAGGCTGTTTGGAAGGCAGAAAAGCACAGTAAAAAGAGCTTTGCTGTTGGAGGGGCTGTGCTGCTGGCTAGTTTTGTGACTCTGGGCATTGCTTAAGCACTGTGAGCATAATATCCCTGTCTACGAAATGGGCATAGGGTGGTCATCATTCAATATGATAATTTTTATATCATCCCTGCACTTAATAGGCCCTCAATAAACGGTAGCTGTTGTTGTTTATACTCTTATTACTAAAGGGATGTTTAGTTTCTTGGGAAATATTTGTTGCTTTAAATTATGAAGCTCATTCGTGTGCTGATAGTGACTTATGAGGTGAATGAGTGTGATAAGAAGAAATGTACTTGCCTCTTGACGGCCCCAGTCCCTGTGAGATGCTGCTGCCTGACAGGCATCTCCGTGTCACCCAGGGTCTGGATAGCTGGAGGAATCAGGTGACAGGCCGGAAGTGTCTGAACTGCTCCTCTCTCTCCTTAGTGTGGAGAAGAGAGGCAGCTTTGAGGAACGTAATTATGCATTCGTGTTGTTGTTTTATGTCTTGGGGTTTATTTTAAGGCTTTTCATCCTGTTTGTTTTCCTTTGTTGAAGAAATATTAAGTACTTACTGTCTGTGTAGAGTGATAGAAACCTGTTTAAGCAATGGTACTTACATGCTAGTAATAATTTTTCTTTCTCGCTGGAAACATAACGTGTGCCAGGGCCACCCAAAAGAAGACCTTTGTGGTCCTGAGAGTGATTAAAGGTCATTTAAATTTCAGTTATTTAATTAAATATAAGGCTGTATATTAAAACCTATCTAAGTAAATAAGTTCTAGAGATCTACTATGCAGTATAGTGCCTGTCACTAACAATACTGTATTGTATACTTATTTGCTAAGAGGATAGATCTTATGTTAAATGTTCTTACCACACACAAAAATATTAATAAAGAGTTGGGAGGAAATCCTAGGAGGTGATGGATATGTCTATGGCCTTGATGATGGTGATGGTTTCATGAGTGTATAATTCTCCCCAAACTCTCCGAGTTGTATACATTAAATATGTACACCTTTTTACATGTCAATCATACCTTAATAAAGTACTTTTTAAAAAAAAAACGTATCTAAGGGAAAAATCTCCGGAATCCAGGTACTTCTAGTGTTAGATAAGTTAAATACCAAATATATCAACATGACCTATGAATTATGATATATTGCTGTATTGAGTCAAGATATTTAAGTAATCTTTGGATTTCATGTTAAGTTCCAGATTTTAAAAATGACTTCCTCTGTGTAGATGAAGTCCTTTTATTACGGTTACTCTCATTTTGTACTTGCCATTACTCTGTGTGGCAGGAAGGACTGGAAGGATTTCTCTTTTTTTTATGGTGAGTGAGTGGATACCCTCAGAGGTCTCCCGATTCTGCTCCTGCTCCCAGACCTGTGAAGGAAGTACGAGCCAAGGGCTGCCTTTCGGGCACAGTCCCAGGGCTCAGCGCCTGCCTCCAGGGATGGAGTGAGATGAAAGAGCGCCTTTCTCTAAATGTGACTTTGTATTCAAACTACAAAATTCTTGTGATGTTGTTACTTCTAACATCATGTTCAAAGGCCCTGCAGGAGTTGGAGCACAGCACACTTGTAATTACCCTGCTTTAGCACTAGATGGCTTTCTCTCTCTCTCTCTCTCTCTCTCTCTCTCTCTTTTCTTTTCTAGTACTTTTTACCAAACCTTGGTCTCCTGACTAATTTGAAAGAGATAGACTCACCTTTGAGCTAAGCTCTGTAGAATTAAGAATATGTTTATAACTGGTTATTTAAAAATATATCTTAATTCCATAAATATATATTTCTTGAGCGCTCATTATGTGCTAGAAACTGCTGAGTACTGTGAACATATGCAGATGATTCATTGGTTCAATAGATGATTGTTGAGACTTACTATGATCTTATTTCTGCTAGAAACTGGAGACACAAAGATGAATAAGACATGGTCCCTGCTGTTAATCAACTTATGAGTTAATGGGAGAGGAAAAAACCTAAATACATAGGCAGCTTAATGTATGGTGACATAAATATGCATGGGATGTCATGGGGGCCCGGATGAATGGCATATAAAAAATTGGGGGAGGAGGGGTGGATCACTTCCTGGAGGAAGTGGCACAAGAGAAGAGCTTCAAAAGATGTGCAGGGTGCCAGCCTGGTGGTGTAGTGGTTAAGTTTGCTCTGCTTTGGTGGGCTGGGGTTTGCCGGTTTGGATCCCGGGCGTGGACCTACACACTGCTCATCAAGCTGTGCTGTGGTGGCATCCCACATACAAAATAGAGGAAGATTGACACAGATATTAGCTCAGAAACAATTTTCCTTAAGCAAAAAGAGGAAGATTGGCAACAGATGTTAGCTCAGGGCCAATCTTCCTCACCAAAAAAAAAGCAAAGAAAGAAAAAGAAAGATGTTCATATAACCAGTATATGTATTTTAGCATTTATTTAATATGTGCCAAAGTAAGAGTTTCCTTGTCTCAAAAGGGGAGAAAGTTGCTCCAGAAGGAAGAAACTTTGGGGGAACTGCAAACATTTGTCTAGGGTTTGTGCAAAGGATATTTGGGGCAATAGACACGAGATACTGTAATTCAAGGCAGATTGTGCTAAGTCATATAGTATGTAAGATACAAACAATGCTATTTTCTTAGAATGGGGGTCAGAACAATTAATTTTTTAAAAAAATGTACATCTCTATATATCTATCAGAAGTACTTGATTGTAAGCAGCACAAAGTAACTTTGACGAACTAAAGCAAAAGAGGAATTTATCGCAAGTATATTGGGCAGCTCACACATTAATAGGAAGGCTCAGAAAGTGGGCAGGAGCCTGGGTGAAGAGACGTGGGGAACCCAGCCGGGGGTTTGCTACTTGTCTTGTGAGGATGGGGCCATCATGGACACCGCTGCTGTGCCTGGACTCCTGATGACAGCATTACCACAGATAATTTATCAACACCCTTTGTCTTTGTGTCATTTCCTCAAGAGTCAAAGTCCTTGGTTGGACCATTCTGTTGACTGAGCCTGGGTTGTCTTAACTGCTTGAACAGGGAGGGGACCTTTTGGCTTCTGTAGAGGGAGGTAGAACGTGGCCCCAAGGCTTACTCGGTGAGGTCAGGGTTCCCTAACGCTTACAGTATTTAACTAGAGGTGATGGACTATCAGGAATATGGTAGGTGATAGTTGGAAGTTGAACCACCTAATTTCTAAATTTTTTTCCAGTTCTGGAGTGTTATGAAGGTAGTGTACTAATGCTTTTAATAAGCTCCCTAGTGGATTCTGGGTCTGTAGATAGCTTCATCCTTCTCCTTACCCATACCCAAGCTACACTGAGCTCTCCATTCCTTAAAGACACGAAACACTTTCATGACTCAGTCCCTATGCCCCTCCTTTATACCATGTTGGCCTGATCTTTCCTCATTAGCACCCTCTGCTCACCCTGCAGCAGATTAACATCCTCCTCATTTTTTTCTAGTTCAGCTCACATGTCTCTTTCTCCTTGTCATTTCAGCTCTGTATCACCTTCCTCCATCAACAGGTAGTAATGAATTACTCCTGGGCCTCCAAAGCTTTGTGTCTCGTTAATAGGGCGCTTACTCTGTGATGAAATTTGGGTAGTTGGGTGCATGTTGGTTTCCAGAACCAAATCATAACATCCTAAGGCCAAGGACAGTCTTACTCATTTCTTTGTATTTATAGCTCCTAGCTCAGTGTCCTGTTGAACTCAGTTGTTACTTGAAAGGTTAAGCGTACATTCTGCATTTGGGTTCACACTGAGAATATCTCAGATATTCTAAATAAGCATTACAGAGTTAAACTTCACACAACTTTAAGGTTATTCATCATTAATTCCACTTTGAGAGAGTCTAAATTAAATAGATATTGGTGTATTTATTTCACTTGTTTTCTATAATAGATGGATTGGTCCAGGGATTAGAATTTAAGTTTGCTGCCCAGGAAGACCATACCATGTAGGGGTTGGGAACCTTGGAAACTGCCCCCCCAACCCCGACGCCTTCCCCTTCCCCATCTCCATCTCGGGTTTCAAATGCTGGTTTCTTGGGGAAACAGGGTGAGAAAGCATATTCCAGTGCGAGCTTTCAGTTTGGTGGTGGAGATTCCTGTTTCCTTTCTAAAGATGTGTGTTGCATGCAGGTGTTCATAGAGGAGGGTGCCGTGATCTACCTGTCTTTACTTCACTCAGATCTCGGGTTCCCAGAATGTGAATTGGCTAACCCACATGAGCTGGCTTGGTTTCACGTGAGGGCTTGTGAACAGACTAGCCCTTATTTTTCAGGTACTGGTCATGGGTTCTCTGGGCCCCTTCTAAACCTTGTTTCTAGGGCATCTCCCTGAGCAGTATTCCACTCCCCGGAAAAACCTCCGGTTCTGCCAGAATCAGAAGGCTTGGTTGCTTCCATTTAACTTTGAGGCCTCTGGCACACTCAGCAGATTCCTGAGCTATTTGAAAGGGAAGGTAGAAGCCACAGAATTGTTTGTTGCTGTGGCTAAAGTCTCTGTTATAAAGTTATAGGAGGTTATTCTAATCTAGACAGCGTGATTGTTTTTAAATGCATTAAGAGGTTTTGGATTACATGTAGCTGGCGGAACGTTTTGCACTTTGGCGAAATAACCCCTGGGAGTTGCTTTGTAGCTGGTGGAGGCTTTGAGGAATGGGTC
This sequence comes from Equus przewalskii, assembly GCF_037783145.1. Lineage (NCBI taxonomy): Eukaryota > Metazoa > Chordata > Mammalia > Perissodactyla > Equidae > Equus > Equus przewalskii. The sequence goes on from NC_091836.1 coordinate 6,469,922, forward strand.
TCTGGCCTGCAGACCTCAAAGCGCTGCTGTCAGCTGCAGGTGGCGGAACTGAAAGGGGCAACGAATCATCGGGAACTCTCAGAGACTGGCTTTGGAGGGATCTTTCAGCTTTTTTAAAAAACTTCCTTGGTAGTGAGACCATCCCAGAGGATAATGCCCTGTTCTCCATCAGTTAGCAAGTAGTGAGAGAGTGTATACCTCATCTACTGGTTGCAGAAAGTTGCCAGTACACACGTGGTACCTGTCTTCAGGCTCCCTCCCCCCAACCCAGGGCAGTGCGCCAGCTTCTATGGAATGACTGCTGCAGAACGCCTGCATGCTGAGTTGTGTGCGTCAGATCATAACTGCTGTGGCAGAGAGGGAAGGAAGGCTGGTGTAGGGGGGAGGTGTTCTAGAGGAGGTCAGCTTTCTGGAGTGAACTCTAAAGGACATGCGGAGAAGAGTGTGAAGCTAGAAGCTGACATTCCCAGCCAGGACTTGGAAAATGAGGGTGACAGGTTCACGGGATGCTGGGATGCTGAGGGGACCAATGACATTGTTGGCAGCTAAAGGAGGGGCCTGATTGTAGATGGCCTTGAAAACCAAACAAAATTTGAACTTGAAGCTATAGCCAAAACAGTTCTGTGCAAGGGAGTGGCATGCTGGAAGTAGATTTTAAGGACAGGTGATTTCCCGGCTGTGTGAGTGTTGGGTGATAGTGGGGTGGCACTTTGAATGTCCTCCAGTGTTTACACCTTAAGGAGATTTCTGAGCCTGTTGTGTTGGCCTGTTTACAGATTCAGGATCTGATCTTGGGGAAGTAACGAGCTATGGTGGAGGTGAAGCAGATGAGCAGGTCATTGGGGTTCTTGTGCCTCTTGTCACCCCCAGAAAACTCACTTCAGTTTACCTTAACTCATTTTTCCTTCAACAGTGCCGCCCTTTGTTATTGCTACTGTTTGGAATAAGGAAAAAGAAGTCTTGTTCAGAGTCAAATTACCTGAAGGCCTTTGGACAGTTACAAAGAAAGTAACAGCATAAAACCATAATGGGAAGGAAGTTTTCAGTGCTTTAGAAGCAAGCCAAAAGCAGTCACTCCCGTAGAGAGAGAAGCAAAGAAAATTGACAAGGGACATGCAGATTTTGTAAAGAAAAAGGAACTGTTCTTGGTGAAATGGATCATAGTCAATATAAGGCAGAAATATTGAACCCTCAATATTGAAACCCAAATATTGAACCCTGTGTCTGCTGGACAGACAGATCTCTAGCTTTCCTTCAGGGCCAGGCTGTAGGAGCTGCACTTGCCCCTCCCCAGAGGGAGACCCCGCAGAGGGCTGACCTTAGCTTGTTTTCCGTTGCTTTTGCCACTTTCCCCATGTACACTAAAGCTATGTGAGAGAGAATCCTTAGACAGGGTACTGGTTTGAAAGAAGTAGGTGACTGCACGTTGCTAAATCAAGAGGACCTTATTTGGAAATAGTCTTTATGAAGTCCCTAGAGGCAATTGCATGTCCGTATTATACTAGTGAGCCAGCAGAATCCTTGATTGGCACTGGACCTGCCCTGTTACTTAGTCCCTGGGCCAGGCCTTGCAGGGGCTTCCTGGGTAGGAGTGGTATCCAGGAGTCCCCCGTGCTTTCTCACAACTCTTGCTCCTGAGAATGGAGAATTGCTAACCAAGAAACAGCATTCCCCCTCCTGTCATATGTGTACTTCCAGTTTCTCATTTCAGATATCCTTGACCCTGTGGGTTAGATCATGTACCCTGCATTGTGCATAAGAAAATAGACTCAATTTGTGCTGTAGGCATTCCTAGTGAAGATTCTGGGCCAGAAGAGGAAGGGAAGGATTATGGACATGTGGGATTAAGGACGAGGCTTCTTTTACGTTTTTGCCATGTGGCCATCTGATGCAGACCTTGTTATACACGTTACTGTCATTCTACCTTATCTTACAAGTGAGGAAGCTAGAAGTACAAACGCTTCCTTTAGGGTGCGTCCGTGCTGGTATAGCTCAGTTTGTTGTCTTTCGGTTTAGCGGAGTGGATGATACCCTGGCCTGTCTGTCTGCAGGGTCCGTTCTGGTCATTTGCTTGGCTTTTTCTTCAGCTCTGAGTGGGGGCAGCAGTGGGAATGTAACTTGATGAATGTGTGTGCAAAAAAAGATGTCTGAATGACTTTTGATATGTAGTTGGGCATCCTCTCTGGATGGGCAAATGCATGGGTTTGTGTATGTGTGTGTGTGTGTGTGTGTGTGTATGTGTGTGTGAAGTGCATTAGTTCTTTCATAACGTCGAGGCCTGTAGAAAAAATGGTGAAAGGTGACATATCTTTGGTGTCCTCTGTGCTCGGGCCCCCTTCAAGGACTGCTCTTTGTATGGTGTTCTGTGGCCTGGAGCCCTTGAACCTACTCTCACATGGCAGGCTACTGGATAAGGTGTGGAAAAGCAATTTCTGCCAGTGTTGTGGTGCTGGGAATGGCTTAGTGCAGGGGTTAATGAGCTCCATATTGAAAGCATGTATCTATACAACCTCCCCCAACTCCTCTCCTTTATATGCATGTGCATATACCTATATATATATAGATCCTTAGTTAGGCCTCAGTTTTATTAGCAGTTTGCTCTCTATTATCACTTAAAATTCTTAGTCATGTGACTGGCTGGTATCACCCAAAGTTGTAATATGCTGGCACATGCCCTTCCTGACCCCGCTCTACTGTAAGAAAACACCACACTTTTCTTTTCTTGCAGTCCATGTGTCCTCAGTTCTTCTCTTACTCTGATTTGTGGAGAGTGGGACTGAGGGCGCAGAAAGCTGTTTTTGTATTTTTTGGTTTTTTGCCTGTGTGCCCTGTTCTCCCTCTGGCTTTGGGCTTCTCCCTTGGGCCGCACAGTGGAATCACCTGAGGGCCTTTATGAAGTACAGATGCCTGGGCGCTGTCCCTGGAGATTCTGATTGACCAGGTCTGGGATTTTAAAAGTTCCCCGGGTGGTATGTTCTTCAATTTTCCACCACCATTTTCCACCTGCCTGAAGTAGAAGCCAGGTCCGAATTTGCCTTTGGATCTCGGCCATCTCTGGTTCCTAATTTTAGCCCTAGACTTTTAGATTTACAGATGTAGAGGATGAGGCCCAGAAGGGGACTGAGTTTCTTTCCAGGGTAGTCCTTGCAGGTTGGCCAAAGAGAGATCATTACAGATACTTGTCATAGGTTTGGAACTGTAATTTTAGACTGATCTTGATATAATGTTATTCATACTCAGTTTATATTTATTTTAAGATGAATGTCACAACTACGTTATTTAAGTTTATAAGATAAATATTCTAGTTGTCAAAATCTTTTTTCTCTCTAGTCCAGATGTGCTATGATACATGTGAGCACACGTACAAATATTATTTCATGTGTTGAGATAGAGAAACTCAGAGAGGAGTACATTCCCATCTTATAGCCCCTCAAAATAATTCCTACTCGCTTTGGCCTTGTGGGACATGGGTAGATAACAAACCTAGTAAGAAATTTCAAATTACCACTTTGAAGTGATTGCTGAAAAATGTTATTTTTCTTCTAATGGAATTATCTTTTAGGCAAGGATTTTAATTTAAAAAAAATAACATGACTTTTTCCCCAGAGAAAACTAAGCTACTTTTGCCAAAAAGAGCCGTAAACTTGGTACCCACATGGAGAAATCAGGGCAGAGAGGGAGGCTAGCCCACACCCATCCTGCTGACTGTTCCCACGATGTGTGTGTGTGGTATCAGCGTTGTTGTAGTGGTATCTCGTGTTCAGTGACTGTAGGATTGAATACAGTGTCACGTTTAATTGGAACAGGAAGCACACTCTGGTTTGTGTGTGAAGCAGATAAACTGGAGCTGAAAGGCCAGTGGTTGGCAGAGGTCCAGAACCCATGACCCCAGCTCCACGCTGCCACATGAGGCTCCAGGAACCTTTGAGTGGGCCTCCTGGGCTGGGACGTGCTCTTGCTAACACTTGGTCTGGCAAAATAACCGCCCCTCTCTGTATCTTTTATGTATTCCAAGAGTCAGCTGCTCGTCCCATCTTAATTTTCCTTTTCTGGCCCCCCCCCCCACCTCTCTCCTTTCTGCCCCCCAGCTTGCCCATTCCCAACTTTGTGACTTGTCCAGTTTTCCTCAGAGGATTTGATTTTTGTTGGCAGTGCTGCTGCCACCCTTGGAACTGGGCTGTGTGAAAGTGTCTGTGCCTGTACTCAGCGTGGCTTGAAGATTGTTATTTTGACCTCCTGGGTCATTTTGGTGGGTGGCTAGACTTGTGATAATTCTGAATAGTAACTTTGGAATTTTATGAATCAAAAAGACAGAGCTCCCATCACAAGTTGAAATGTGGGCGAATGCCTCATGGGCTCTCATGAGTCACGCAGGAAGGAGAGAGTGGAGGATGTTACTGGTGCTAACATACACTTTACTTTTTTCCCCCAGGTCCCTCTCCTGTTTGTTACAGTCCCAGTAGTCCCGTCCCAATTCTAGAAGACCCCAACTACTTTTTCCCAGACTTTCAGCTCTATTCTGGGAGGCATGAAGCATCTGCTTTGACGGTGGAGGCAAACGGTAGCATTAGGGAAAAAGTTGGTAAGTTCTTTCGCTGGCACTCGTCTTGGAAACTTAAAATGATCTTATGTTTCTCATTTTTAGCTCTTTTGCGTGATTTTTTTCTCTATCCTCATTTTAAAAATCAGCATATTGAATTATTGGTTGTCTTTTTATTGGTAGGTGCCTTATTTTTAATTTTGTGCTATGGTGTTAATAGACTATTTTACTATAATATATAACTCAACAGAGGGTCCCTAAGTATGTAGGAACTTCAGAATTATACCATTTATTCCCTGCTTGTTCTTCAATTCCTGAACACTTCTTTCTCAGAATCTTTCATTTCTTTTTTCCTTCTCTGCTTTCATTTTTTATCTTTTTGTAATGAATTCAGAAGTTCAGAAAAAATTCAAAGCTATAGTAGGGAGGGAACTGCTTCTTTTGTAAAAACTTCCTGCCTATTTTTGAGGGCTTTTGAGATTGGTAAAACTATGAGGGAATCTTTAAAACCACCTCCGGGAGAGGTCTCAGGGTTCTTGACAGATATGCTTATGAAAAGGGAATTCAGTACTTTTCATGCTCAATGAGACACCCCCCATTCCTTTTATTATTCATTTAAAAAATCATTTTCCTTTGGAAATATATATTTTTTTAATTTTTATTTAAGTTTTACTCAAAAATGTTGATTTTTATTTGAATTTGCTTGTTCTAGTAAGCCTTTCAGATGGGTTACCCTGAGGTCAGGACTGTCCTCTTGACTCTCCTACCCCAGCACCTGTCAGGATGCTTGAATAGAATAGGTTGGCAGTATTCGTGGAGTGAATGATGGCCCCGTTCAACCTACACTGATCTCTCTTTCCTTGAGTTGTTCATCGCTTGTTCCAGTTATTTGGCAATCTTGTGTGGACTTTCAATGACCTGCTTTTATTGTTTAAAATTTTTTATTATTGAACTTTGGGTTTATATCTCAGTTTTAGTATACATTCTGTGAAGGTAAGGAATAATTTGAATTTATTCCACGTGCAGTCCTACGAGGCAGATATGAAGTCTGTCCATTTCACAGAAGAGGGAGGTTCGGAGAAGCCAAGTAATTTGCTGGCGGTCACAGAGCTGTGATTTTGGGAGTAGACAGGGAAAGTGATATGATCAGAGTTGAGCTTCAGGAACCAGTTGGGAAAGTTCTTTAATTTACTCGACAATTATTTCCTGAATGTCTTCGTGTATCAGGGTAGTGTTCTAGGCACTGGAGATACAGCATGCGGATGTAACAGGTAAAACTCTCTGCCTTCTGGTGCTTGAAATCTAGTAGAGGAGGACAGATAATGAATACACAGTGGATTGAAAGAAGAGGCCGGAGGCAAGAGATATGTTAGGAGGCTGTTCAGGAGATCTAAGCAACTAGTTAGGGAAGCCAGACCCGGGGAGTGGCTGAGGGTGTGGAAGCTAGGGTTGCAGTCTTTACTTTTGCAAGGACACTAAAAGTGTCATCTACTGTCACCTTTTCTCTTAATTTAATACTGAAAAGAGTAAGAGGGATGTAATCCTTGACAGCCCTTGCCAAAAACGGGCAGGCAACCTAATGATGTGTGTCTTTGTATATACACATGTACATGTGTGAGTATATGTGTATGTGTATATCTTGTAAGCATATCACACCACCTTTATTTTTTCTCGTTTCACTGTGGACTGAGGAAAACTAGCTTGGCAGTTGATTAATGTAGGGAGCAAAGGAGACAAGAGGGTCCAAAGTGATTCTGAACTTTCTATCTGGATGACTCATATGATGCAAATGCCATTTATAGAAAAAAAGGGCAGCCTTGGGGAAGGAAGACAGTTTGGGGGAAAATGATGTGTTCTGGGTATATATAAAAACAGAGAGCCATCATTGCATGGAATTGTAGAACTGAAGGCTGCTTAGAGATGATCTAGTTCAGCTCCTTCAATTTCTAGGTGAGGATATTGAGCTAAAAGAGAGAAATGATTTGTTCAAGGTTATGCCAGTAGTAAGTGGCAGAATTTTTACTATGATAATGCTATATAATATCTTCAATACACTATTTACTAGTACTATTGTGAAATGGGGTAAGTTTTATATTTCAGGATCTCATGTAGGTACTCTTTTACTGGTTAAATGTTTGATCCCCCATTACATGCAGTCACTGGGTTGTGTGCTAGCGAGACCCAGACGAGAGGGCATGATCCTTGCCTTTTAGAGGTTAGAGTCTCATGTAAATAAATACTTGCCATCTATTGTGGTAACTGCTCTAATGGAAATATATACGCACAGTGAAGTCGAGGACATAGGAAAAAAGGAGGGCTCAGGCCTGCTGGGCTGCAGCAGGAAAGGTTTTACTCAGAGGTAGCTTTGGAGCTATCACTTGAAGCATGTCTAGGAATTTCCCAAGAGGACCTGGTGAGATGCAGCTTTCTAGGCAGAGGGATGAATGCGAGCAAAGGCCTAGAGGCCGGAGAGAGCAGCGTGTCTGGGAACTATATATTCTTAGGTATTGCTGGAGCTTAGAATCCAAGGGGTTGCCATTAAGGACCAGGTTGGGGTGGCATGAAATGTTGCTGGCTAGGTAAAGCAGTACCTGCTATTCTGTGTGATAAAATGTCAGTTTCATCCTATAATTAATTGTTCAGGAATTTTGTGCAGGGGAGTGATGTGATTAGGTTTTCCTATTTGAACAATCTTTCAGAGTAGTGTGGAGGATAGGTTGAGATCTGAGGGGTAGGTTTGGAAGTGGGACTGAGACTAGTGTCAGAGAAATAGATAAGGAGGCTGTTGGAACGGCCTGGGTATGAGATGCTGAGGGCTTGTAATGTTGCGGAATAAACATGGATTTTGTTGTGGAATGAATCAGATCCTGGCTCTGTCTCTTCCTACCTCTGTGACCTCTGACTTACCTTCTCTAAATCTCTCTGCTCATCTGTAAGATGGGGGAATTAATAAAGGCCTCATACGATTGTATGTGTAATAAATGAAATAACGTGGAGAGAATTTAGTACAATACTTGGCACATCATATGCACTTCAAAGATGGTTCTTGTGGTTGTATACGGTTATTAATAAAAAACTTGGGAGATTGGCATGGGAATAAAGAAGAGAGTTGGGAGAGATGTTTCCGAGGTGGAATTGACAAGCAGTCACTGACTGGATGTTGGGGGTGAGGGAGAACAAGGAATTTTGGGAAACTCCCAGGTTTCTGACTTGGCAAAGAGTAGACGAGGCAGGGATACAGGGGCTGTTTGATTGGGTAAGCCTTGGGAGGTGAGGAAGACATGTTGAGTTTGAGGGACTTAGGGGCTGTCGGCTGGTGGTTGTAGACGCGTGGGTCGTGAGTCAGTAGTTGAAGATGTGTGGCGGATGTGATGACCTGAGATTCTGTTGAGTGAAGATGGAAGAGTGCTCAGGGCAGAGCTGTGGGAAACACCAGAATTTAAGGGGTAGTTGGAGAGGAGGGAGCCAGATATGGAGTGTACAGAGAGGCAGGAGGAGGGGGGACCTGGATGATGCCGAGTTAGAGAGCATTTTAAGAAGTGGGTGATCAGCATGCCAAATGTTTCAGAATGGTTAGGTGTGTAATATGAGAGCTGGAAAATTCTCCTTGGGCCTGGTTACTGATCAGAGCAGTAGAGAGGGCAGTGGATGGAGCATTTGGAAAGTGGAGACAGTGAGCGTAGCTTGCTTACTGAGGACAGTTAGAAGAGAAGGGAGGGAGAGAGGTAGGGTGGCTGTTAGAGATATGGGTAGGGCCCTGAAAAGTTGGTTTCTTTGTTTGGTTTTGGTTTTTGCTTGTGTTTTTTTTTAAGATGGGAAAGACTTGGCATGTTTATATAAGGAAGAGAAGGGGCCAGTGGGGAGAGTGAAGGAAAGGGAGGAGTTGAAGGATGGAGCAAGGTCTAGGAGGAAGCAGGAGGCAAGGGACTGGACAGTATGGAGACACTTTGAACTGGAGAAACGCTTCCCTGGGAAGCTACAGGGTAAATTCAGGTGGTGGTGTATTTGAAATCTTGTCGTTAAAGGCTACTGTAGTTAGAATGTTAATTATTCGCCACGTACGTCCAGACCTATATTCCTGTGGAACAGCCTGATATCTGTTTTCCTGTGTTTATCTTTTAGTTGAGGATCCTCTTGGTAACTTCCACCCCCCGAACTTCCTGAGGATCTCAGAGGTGGAAATGAGAGGTTCCGAGGATGCGGCAGCTGGAACAGTATTGCAGCGGCTGATCCAGGAGCAACTGCGGTATGGCACCCCGACCGAGAACATGAACTTGCTGGCCATTCAGCACCAGGCCACAGGGAGTGCAGGACCAGCCCACCCTACAAACAACTTTTCTTCCACGGAAAACCTCACTCAAGAAGACCCACAAATGGTCTACCAGTCGGCACGCCAGGAACCGCAGGGTCAAGAACACCAGGTGGACAATACGGTGATGGAGAAACAGGTCCGGTCCACGCAGCCTCAGCAGAATAACGAGGAACTGCCCACGTATGAGGAGGCCAAAGCACAGTCCCAGTTCTTTAGGGGGCAGCAGCAGCAGCAACAGCAGCAGCAGGGGGCTGTAAGTCATGGTTACTACATGGCTGGGGGCACCAGTCAGAAGGCCCGGACTGAGGGGAGGCCCACGGTGAACCGTGCCAATAGTGGACAGGCGCATAAGGATGAGGCGCTGAAAGAACTTAAGCAGGGCCACGTCCGCTCCCTCAGTGAGAGAATCATGCAGCTGTCATTGGAGAGGAATGGTGCCAAGCAACACCTCCCTGGCTCAGGGAATGGAAAGGGGTTCAAGGCAGCGGGGGGACCCTCCCCAGCCCAGCCTGCAGGTAAAGTTCTGGACCCCCGGGGCCCTCCACCCGAGTACCCCTTCAAGACCAAGCAAATGATGTCTCCAGTCAGCAAGACCCAGGAGCATGGACTTTACTACAGTGACCAGCATCCTGGGATGCTCCATGAGATGGTCAAGCCTTACCCTGCTCCTCAGCCTGCGAGAACAGAAGTGGCTGTCCTGAGGTACCAGCCGCCCCCAGAGTATGGGGTAACGAGGTGATTATCAAGCCTAGAGATTTGACTCGGCTTTTCAAAGTTCAGCAATTGTGTTTTTAGCCCTTGTTATTTTCAAGGCTTGTTGGTTTTTTGTCATCAGTTTTTTTTTTTCTTGTGTATACTATTTAATAAGCCACTTTTTGGCCAAAATCTGTGGAGTGAAAAAGAACAGAGGGCAACTGGGGATTTTCTCCAAATGTAACAGAAGGCAACTGGGGATTTATGAGTTTTGGGGAGGAGCCTCCGTTGTTGGCCGTCCTTGGGAGCTCTGCCTAGTGGCCAGGCAAGGCGGCAATTTTCCTGGCTGGCTTTGTGGAGAGTGTCCAAACTCCTGGAACATATTATTACCATGGGGTTTTATAGAGTCTTTCTTCATTGTAGATTTTAGAGGAAAATGTAGTCTGAATGCTAGAACAGAGGAGTTAAAGGGACTATAGAATTCATGTAGTCCCACCCCCTTATTCAGCAGATGACAAACTAAAGCCTGGGGAGATTAATAAATTTCCACAGTACACAACTCTGAGGCAGCTGTATCCTGACCATCAAAATCTTTTCCCTCCATTGCCATAATTCCTCTTCTGATTGATCGATAGGTTCAACATCCTTTACTGAGTGTGTACTGTGCGCAGCCCTGTACCAGATTCAGAGATCAAGATATGGTCCCTACCCTCAGAGACCTTACAGCATTGTCTCGGGGGAAACCAGCATCTGGACACACTGTCTGCCACTTACTTCCCAGCTGCTGACCCATTTTCCTGCACTAGGTTGGGAATGCCGGCTTGGAGAAGTGTACCAGCTTTTAGATCTCTGACGGGCAGCAGAACTCGTTCTTTCTCAGGTGGGCATAGTCTGACCCTACTGGGGCATCCGAGATGGGGCCCGGGGGCTCTTCTTTTTACCCTTTTATAGTTCCTTAAGCCGAAGGAGAAATTTAAACTCAAAAACGATAAAGTTTGAAGAGAAAAAAAAAGTCTTCAAATGTCTAGTATTTGCACTGCATTGATTTACCAGGGTTGTTTAAAATAGTCCATGATCTTTATCCCAGAATCATATTAGATTTTGATTTGTGATATTTCACATTTTTTCCTGAATGTTTAATTCAGCTTCCGGAGCTTGATAGAAGGTGAAAATATCCCCAAATGAGGTCTCTGTCCTTCTCTTTGGCCTTACTATTTGTTCATTGGCAATGCATGAAGTATATCATTTTCTTTTTGTCTTTTGGCACTAGGTGTGATATGAGGTAGGAGGTATATTAAGGGGAGGAGGGAAGCACTTCTTGGAGGTCTACCCAATTATTTGTGGAAAGTGTCATTTATCTCAGAGTTGTGACATCAAAAAGAAGAAGAAGAAATGTTTGAGGGATTTGAGCTGGTTGCCAGGCTTGGCAGCTGGATTGACGTGACACATCAAAATGTCCCAGAAGACGTAACAGACAGACCATTGAAGCTGGGCCCAGAGCTACAAGGCCCCTTTGTGAGCCTGCCCATGGCTAGCCAGCATGGCTCCAGTGGTGCAGCCCTTGGCTGACAGGGTAAACAAAGTTGCATCCACACCAGCCCTGCTTCAGACACATTCAACATGGCCCAAACTCCAAGGGTTGGATCTGACACTCAGCAGTGTGTGATGTTCAAGTTATCTTTGACTCAAGAGAGCAGCAGGGCTCCTTTTAATTTCGCTCACACATTCCCTTGTGCTTAAAGGATTACTGTTTGTCATTAATAGTGATGGTGTAGAAAGCTGCAGGCTGTTGCGTCAATACATCATAGACTCCTGGACAAGAAGGAGAGGGCTCTGAGTCCATCTCCTTGCCTTGTGCTGCAGAAGTGGCTCAGTGTTGCGAATATTCAATGGTTTGGTCCAACCCTTTATGTTGTCAAGACTTCACTACTTTTTGCCTAGAGGTGGAAAGATCCAAAGAGACCAGAGCGATAGAGCATAGAGCTTATGATAAGAGAATTAAGAACTTGGGAGTTCTTGCCTTCATTACTAACTCACCATAGCTTACAAATTCTCTCACCTGCTCTTGTCTGCTAAAGATGGAGCTGTGTGGTGGGTTATTTTAAAGCACTTTGGGCTCCTTTCTTGGGAAATCCCATGGAGAGGCCTGGTTGACTTGCACCACCTTGGCCCTTGTGTGGGTGAGCTCATGAGGCTGGCGGAGATGGAGAGACTAAGGTGACCTCGCCCTACTGAGGTAGCCAGTGGAGACCTCCAGGGACCGTCAGCCAGCCATGGTTTTGTTCCTGCTCCATCTTCCTTTTCCTCCAATCTGAAGGTGGAAACAGATATAAATGAAGACAAGGTGAGAATTGGACAGTTGTTCTATGGAAAATTGTTTGTTTTTTATTTTTTTTTTAAAGCAGGCATTTGGACATTAATTCTGACTCACTTTGTGGAAATGGTGCACACCACAAGTAGTGACTTGGCTTATGCAGTCTGTACTGTTAATGGAAGTGAACGCGTGAATGAATACCTGTGGACGATCTGACTGTCATCAAAGTAGTTTGGAGTACATTAGTCAAACGCGTGTCTGTTTTCCAAAGAAATCTGTCCCTATGTCCAAAAGTGGAAACTAAAGATGCTAAAAAATTGCTTAAAATACAACCACTGTTAACATTTCTCCTATACAAATTAAATTTTTTCATATTATAATCACGTATGCAATTTAGTATCTTAGCTTATTTTTAGATAGTATTGTATCACAGGCTTTTTTTCTTTTTACAATGTTTAGTTGTCTTTATAATCATCCTTATTGCTGTATAGTATTTCATAAAGTATAGAATTTACATCATTTTCTTTCTTTTTTTTTTTTTAAAGATTTTATTTTTTTTTCCTTTTTCTCCCCAAAGCCCCCCGGTACATAGTTGTATATTCTTCATTGTGAGTCCTTCTAGTTGTGGCATGTGGGACGCTGCCTCAGCGTGGTTTGATGAGCAGTGCCATGTCCGGGCCCAGGATTCGAACCAAGGAAATACTGGGCCGCCTGCAGCAGAGCGCGCGAACTTAACCACTCGACCACGGGGCCAGCCCCATCATTTTCTTTATAAACAAGCTAATGAACATCATCATGCACATCAAATTTTCCATATTTTGGTTTACTTCTTTAGGAGTCATCATTTAGAAATGAAATTATTGGGTAAATTGTGTTGGAAATTTAATGACTTCTGATACCAGCTAACTTTGTAAAAATATTACAGTGCCTGTTTCACTGCACTTTGATAATATTAGTCATTATAATCACAAAAATTTTGCTAATTTAATAGACAGCGTTAACTCCTTATTTTAATTTGCAGTGATCAGTTAGGTTAATTTTGGGGGGAGGACAGTTTACTAGTTAGATTTATTTAATCTTGAAAATTGGCTCTTCATGTTTTTTGTTCATATGATCTGTATATTTTAATAGATTCAGAATAAACTAAAACCTGTTCTCTCTGACACTAGCTCTGGTTTTCCAGTTTCTAGAACTCCATCTCTACCCTTAGCAGGTAATAGCGAAGCAGAAATGGTGGTGGTTGCAGTAGGACTAACCCTTTGAGTGCCTACTGTGTGCCAGGCACTTTGTGTGGGTTGCCCTCCTTAATCTTCACAACAGTTCCAAGGGATGGCTACTATTCATGTCCCCACTTTAGGGTATGAGGATTTGTGATATAAAAACCTACGCTTAGAGAGAGGTTAAAGGAACTTAGTCACGGGTACCAGCTTGGGAGTACAGGTACCAGCTTGGGAGTGCTGGACCTCTGTGCCATACGCTGCGTCTCCCGTGAGTGTAAACTTGACCATTGTGTGTTGCAGTGCAGGCAAAGATTTAAGTTTCTCCTTGGTGTCATTTAACTGGTGAAGTTCTAATCAGATTTATATATCACACCTGATGTCCAGCCCATGCTCTGCCCACCTCTGTTTTTTTCAGGAGGGCCAGAATACTGATGAAGTATTCCACGCTCCAGGAGGAAAGTCCCCTGGATATCCTTTCTCCCAGATATCCTGGAAGACTTAGGAGCAAACTTGACCTTGCTGACAGCTCCAGGCTGTGGGCCTCAGTGTGTCTTATGGTTTGCTTACATTTGGAGGTGGGACCTGGGACAGCCTGTTTTGAGCAGAATGTTTCAGTTATGGAAGATGATAAGGACCATTTTAATGAGTAATTTTTATGTTTCAGGCAGTATCAGTTTGGAAAAAGGCTAAAAATGACTCCTCAATGAGTAAAGCACTCTTCTTTCCACCTGTCCATTGCCCTTTTGCCCTTTATCTTGGCTGAATCTCACTCGTTCAGTGTAGGGAGTTTGATTTACCAGCTTCCCAGAAGCAGAGAGAAGAGGAGTAACTGTTTATTATTAATATTGTATTCATCTATGAATGCGATAATTTTATTTTTAATATGTAGATAGAAACTTTATAAAAGCATGAAATGATGGTGTTTGACCCCACCCTTTTGTCCTAGGCTGATCAAAAACATCTTGTTATGAGATGATGTCAGAGCCAGAGATGCTGTGGACCTCCTTCCACAGGGCATGCTTGCTGACTTCTCTTCACAGGCCAGTCATCAGCACGAGCCACCCTCCTTCCCATCAGAGCAGGGGGCTTACAGTCACCTGCGTTAATGGAGGGAACCTGTGGTGTGACCAATCTCCCAAATCTCTCATATTTTCCTTAAAAAAATGCATTGAGCATTTTCCACCACAAAGACCTCCTGGTTTGGTTTTATTTAGAATAGAGTCAGAGTCACTGACATTCTCTGAGAACATGTCAAATGACGGTACAGAGAGGAGGGAAGGAGCAAACGAGGACACAGCCCAGGAACATATGTGGCAAATTAGAGAGAAAGCCTCTCCCCAAGAAACCCACGTGTGTCCAGCAGTGTGGCCAGAGTGCACTTTAAAACATGAACAAGCGTAAAGCTAGGTGCTAACGAGCAGACTTTACTCTTGGTGGGCTTGATGTTGGAAGGTGCTGTATGACCAGAAGAGTGTTTGGTAGTCCCATCTTACTTCGAGTTGGAAATGGCTAGAGGAGGAAGGAGAATTTTCAGAATGGGCGTGTTTCCAAAGTGGCGATTTCCAGTTTATGCAGTTATGAAAATCAATTGCTATGTGGGACCGAAAGGTAAGCTGGACCCAAAGCTATTGGGTTAAAAACTACGAATTGCCCTTAACAAAAATGAGGCCATGGAGCCTTATTTAAATTCCACCAGCTAAACATGTGTTTTGAATACCAACATTGAAACGCAGGAGTTTCTACAGTTTTTAAGCTGAATTATGGCTGGATGGGCCAAGTAAAATGCCCTGTTTACCCTCAGAAACAGCTCTGCAGTATGGGAATTTCAAAAGGCGTGGGTCAAGTTCAGGTTACTTTTCTCAGAAGCCTAACACAGTTCCAGCTGTAATGCATTAAATGAGTGACTTCTTCCAAAAAGAGGATTATCTATACCCATCCTGCATTGTAATAATTTTGATCTTGGTTTATCCAAGAGTCAGGTCTAAATTTGAACATTTATGAGTCTTATGGTGTCTATATAACCAAGGGGTCCAGGTGGGAAGGCTATGGATTTGGGAAAAGAGGAGTTTTGAAGTTCTGGCTCATCCACTTTGTAGCAAATTGCATAAGTTCTCTCTGAGCCTCAGTTTCCTTATCTGCAACTTGTTACAGCTGATTTTCCCTGGAATTAACTGCTTTTCTTCCTTACATAAATAAAACATGTTCACTGTAGAAAATTTAGGAATGCAGGTAATCCCCACTCTGTCCCCCTCAAGAGAAGAAAAAGAAAGAAACCAGAAATTCCCCATGGTCTCATTATCCAGCGATAACCATTGTTAGATATTCTGTTCCTTATGTTGTTCTGAGGCTCGGAAAATTGTAAGAAAATACTGTAAGTTGGAAAGTTGGAAAGCTTTATGTAAGTTGGTAAGTTGAAAGCCTTATGTAAAGACGAAGTGTTTTTACTGAGAAGTCTTAAAATTTGAACCTCTTCACAGCCAAGAAGTGCTTTATTATTTCATCTCATTTTTTAATTCTATTTCATTTTGTTTACTTTCTCTGATTATTAAAATAACAATTCTCATTTTTTTGCTTATCTTTAGTCTCTAATTTTTCTATAATGTACATGTATTACTTAGATAATGTAATTTTTTAAAATAGCCATATGTGTTCATTGTAGAAATTATATAAAGAGTAGAAAAATATGAAGAGTAAAAAAAAAATCCATAATCCTGTCACCTGGAGATAGTCACTCTGACTTTTTGTCATAGTTCCTTCTAGTCATTTTTCTATGCCTTGTTTTTTACACAGGTAAAATCCTAATATGTATCATATCTTGAGAATTTTTTAAAAAGTCTTTGTTTAGGGGCTTAGTAAAAGCTTATTGAATTGAATTGTTAATGTTGATAAATTGAAAATAATTTGTTTTATTTTATTTCTCTATTAATAAGTTTGGTTTGGGAAGTGTATTTAGCTGCCTGCATTTTCTGTTTTGAATTACTTGATCACATCCTTGCTCTATTTATCCATTGATGTTTCTTTTCCTGTCATGTTTTGAAAAAATTTTTGTCAATCACATAAGCCATATTTATTAAATGTTAGCATGATGGCCTAATTGTAGATAAACATATAGTTTAATATATTGAATAGAGCTTGCTGATCACCATTGATGCTTGGGGATCTAGGGACAACAGGTGGGGACTGCTGGTCTGTTTGCATGAGTTGCTTTGATGAGCACTGAATTCTGAAATCGTCTCCAAAATGAGGCCTTTTGGTGTACATGCAGAATAGTCTAGAGTAGTGCTATTCCATAGAAATATAATGTGAGCCACGTGTCTAATTAAAATTTTCTAGCATCCGCATTTTTAAAAAGCTAAAAGAAACAGATGAAATTAATTTTAAAACATATTTTAGTTAACCCATTTAGAAACATATTTTTAAAAGTATGTTTTAGTTAACCCATTATCACCAAAATATTATCTTTTCAACAGGTAATCAGCATAAAAAACTGTTAATGAGCTATTTTATGTTTTTTGTACTGTCTTCAAATTTTGAAGTGCATTTTACACTGCCTGCACGTCTCAGTTCAGACTTCCCATATTTCAGGTGTTCAGTGGCCACAAGTGGCTTGTGGCTACTGTTTTGGACAGCACAGGTCTAGAAGGAAGTGAGAATCTGTGTCTGAGAGAGCGTCCTGACATGTATGGATGTCACCTTGAAACTACGCTCTTGTTCTGCTTTGCATTACAAGAAAAGTCTTTCCAAGTGGAAGATTCTGCGGTGCTGGAGTATGCTTTCATTCCTCGTTAAAGCTTTAGGATTAAGGATTGTGATTCTCACCACAAAGTGTTTGAAGAGGAAGAGACCCCCAAGGGTGGTGCTTCTTGTTTCTCCTAACACCCATTAGCAGTGTGTGATAACAGAGGCTAACAGTTATTAAGTACTTTCCTAAAGATAGATACTATGTGCAATGCTTTACATGCAATATCTCCTTTAATTCTCACAGCAACTCTCTGAGGTAGATACTGTTATTATCACCATTTAAAGGTGAAGAAGAAGTCAAAAACTTGCTCATGGTTACATGGCTAGAAAGAAGCAGAACTAGAAAAAAGAGACCCCATATTAAGGAACGGTGTGCTCCTGGACCAACACGAGGAGGCAGCCCTGGTGTGGTGGAAGTATGGTGGGTTCAAGACCCCCAGTTCAAAGCCGATTTTTTGCTTTGTGAAGATTGTGAGATCTCCAGTTTGTGAGTCCTCTGAGCCTGAGTTTTCATACTTTAGAAACAGGGTAATAATATATGGCATGAGAGCAGTGAATGCCCAAGCTTGTGAGAATCACATGACACAGTGGCTGTAAAGTGCTGTTCAAGGCATATTTACATACAGGTGTGACGTAAAGATGTGAGGTTAAACAAGCTGATTTGTGACAGCTTGTTGTATGCTGAGAGGAATAAACAGACTGTTGATGAGATGTCACCAGTGACCTTATTTCTGCAATCCAAATAACATCATCGCTCCAGTTTTGAGCTGTATTTTGTGACCCCAAATACATGAGAAGGTCAGTGACATGGAGCTATGTTATTATATCGGCAACATCATGATATGAGATTCTACCTATATTATCCAGAACAAATCTAAATACCAAAGGTCTCTTCCTTAATAATGTAATGGTGAAGGTTTACGCATTCTTTGAAAGAGCATCAAGCATATATGGTCTCCCAACTTGGTCTCGGGCTTAGGGGCCAAATCACTTGACAAAAATTTATTGGATATCATCTCAGTTAAGTCTCAGTTAATTTTCGTCCCTCAAAAAACATGCATGCTAATAATTAGAGAGAAAAGACATACAGGTATGAAAAATCAAATAATGTTACACTTAAATAAAAATTCAAAAGGACAAAAAACATGACATAAGGCCAGTGGTGGTAGGTTGTCAGGAATGTGGTTCAGGCAAGGTTGTTAGTTCCGAGGAAAGAAATGGGTGCAAATTCTGGGCTTGGACTATATATATGGGGCATGGTCCAAGTCATTGATGATGGAGGACCAGCCTATATGACCTCTATTTTGTGTCTTAGATTTGACTGTTTAAATGCTGTTATTCTTGTTTTTAAGACGTGGGGAGAAGAGGCTTTTGCAGCCCTACTCAGAAATATTTAAGTAACTGGTCCGTTCGGTGGCAGATGGAAGAAGGTTACTTCCTGTGGTGTTTCAAGGCTCATTTAGTTCTTTGAGGAAGGAGCAGGGCCTATTGGTGGTTCCTAAGTTTTTGTGAGGATTAAGCAAGGCAATGAAATGTGGTGCCTGGCAGACAGCATAGACGCCATCAATTTTAGTTGAATGCTCTCTGGAGATATGACATAAGAGAAAAACTCAGAGGCAGGTTTCTAACCTTCATGCTTCCCCTGGAGGCTTGAACCTACAAAAAGTTCTGATGCTTGGGGCTGGCATGGTGGCGTAGTGGTTAAGTTTGTTTGCTCCGCTTCAGTGGCCTGCAGTTCGTGAGTTCGGATCCTGGGACCAGACCTATACACTGCTCATTAAGCCATGCTGTGGTAGCATCCCACATATGAAATAGAAGAAGATTGGCACAGATGTTAGCTCAGGGCCAATCTTCATCACCAAAAAAACCCAAAAAAGCTCTGATGCTTTTGTGTTAGGGTGTGAGGGACATGGATGTGGTGGTGGCTTAGACTGGGCCTCAGGAACCCATGAACAGAGGACCAAAGGGTGGCTGCCTCCCCTCTGCACTTTCACCAGTATAGGGAAATAGTGAACTGCATCGACTCTGGATTCAAAAGCCTGGGCTTGGATCTCCTTTGTGTTCTTATTATCTCTGTTATATTTCACAAGTAAGGTACCATCCTGTGCCTTGTTTTCCTCATCTAAAGAGAGAAACTGACAATGATACCCATTTTATAAGGCAATTCTAAAGGTCAGAATGAGATGATGCATGTAACAGTGCATACCACAGTGGCTGAAATGTAAAAAGTACTCAATAAATGTCAGCCACAGCAGAAGAAATTTATTGAGCTTCTCATGAACGCCACACTCAGTGCTAGTCTCTGCAGTAGAGGCTGTGGGATGCAGATGATAATAATTACAGTAATGGTGATGATAGCTGACATTTGTCCAGTGCTTGCCTTGTGCCAGGCTTTATACATATTAACTCCTCAAGTCCTTAACAATGGGCTAAGTGTCATATAGTCCCAGGAAACCAAGACACGTGATGTTGAATAAGCTAGCTCTCAGACTTCACGATCAAACAAGCGAAATAGGCTCACAAAGAGATAATTGTAGCATAGAATTCTGTTCGCAGGTAGTTTCTCACTAAATGTTGGTTCCCATCTCCTCTTTTTCTCTTTTTTCTGTGTCTCCATTCCTAGGAAGTGTTTATCCTAGTGATAGCCGATCAGTAGCATTGTCTTTGGAAGCTGAAGATAGGTGTTCCATAGCACTGTTCCATCTGGTCTTGTGTGAAAGTTTTTTGTTCTCTCCCAACACTCTGTCCCCCTCATTTACACTAAGCCCAAATCACCTGTACAGACCTTTGAGCCCACTGACCCTAGCTGGCTGAGTAGTAGAACCAAGGAATAGAGGTTTGCTGTCTTGCCTGCCCGTCGTCCGTTGTAATGTGGTGTGTATTGAATGTGTAACCGAGTCATTTGTGAGGCCGGTGTTTTCTGTTTAATAGGAAAAAGCCCATTCTTTCTTGTCCCTTAAGCTTGGCAAACACCCGTTTCCTGCATTGCCACTCAGGATGACTTAGGCTGGCATTAAGAAAACACTTCCTTTTTGTTACATAACAGAAAAAGATGACTGAGAAGATAAACCCATCATTGACCATAAGTGAGTTCCAAATCCCAGAGTTCAATAAATGTTAAAAGATAGAAGTCCCAGCCTGAAGCTGCCTAGGTCAAAGGGAAGCCCTAATGCTTCGGAGGGCGGGGCTGCAGGCTCATCGGTGCCACCGCAGCTCCAAGGGGGCCACCTCGTTTAGCCCTTGCGTTGGATGAAGTGTGAGGGTGTCCTTAGGAGTGGGATGGGTATCTGCCTTTGAGTTGAGGCGGTGTCATTTGTGGTAGTTTGCCTCTTGCCAAGTAACCTCTTTCCATAAAAAATGCACTGTAGGATTTAGCCAGCCTGCAGGAATGCACTTATTCAGTAACAGATCTGTGGGTTTTTGGGTCTGTGCCTGATAGGCACTCCTGTGATCTGGGTGAAAATCAGGGATTGTGAATGGCACTTGAGATGGAGTTGGACCTTATACACACAGACCTCATATGCACAGGGTGACACACAGTCACGCACACTTCAGTGTGGAAGAGGCATGGATTCATCAAAATGCAGAAATGTTTTCTTCCTGAAGAGGTGGCCAGATAGTTATGTAATAGGTGTAGAGAGGGAGGGCGGTGGAATGGTTTCCATCTCCCCACAGGCACCGTTCCTTTCTGAAATCTGTGGAAGGCTGGAAGGTGACGCTCACTTAAGGAATAAATCGCATTGAGCTCCATGGTTGTCCACCTTGCCTTGGGGAACTTAGATCTCAGCTGCTTTAATATGAAATGGAAGGGGCTCCTAGATTGAAGGCATAAGGAAGTCTAGTTGGGAAATATCCCCTGAGCCCAGGTGGAGTGCTCTGATGTTTGTTATTAAAGCAAAGCCTATGGTTGGTTGCTCAGTTAGGATCTCCTGCGTTTACTCTGAGGTCACCTTTATGAACGTCTGCATATCCATGTAGGGAGGGCTAAGATGACCCTTGTCAAATTTTCTTCTAGAGTTTGACATTTAGCTCGTAGGAATTGGCATTGCAAAGAATTCTGGCTCCAAAGAAACACTTACAAAATGAGAGATACCGAGGCTGACAAGGTCTGAAAACATTCCAGCAAGTATACTGAAAAGGAAAATATAAGGCCAAGCGACCTACCGGGAAAAATGAGGGTAGCTCGGAGAGCTTTGGCTGTGGATGGCCGCAAGTTACGGGAGATGACATGTATGGCTCTTACGGATTAGAAATAGCTAGATCTGCAGAGGACTGGGCCCTTTGATGCAGAATGTTTCTGAATTTTGGGTTGCTGATAATTCTTAGCAGCCTAGTTCCCAGATTGAGACCTAAAGGTGGAGAGAGTCGACAAGAAAACTAGTTTTCCGAAGTCTCTGCAGAAGAGCAACAGCTGTGGTTGGAAAACTAGATATCAAGACTATTTGCCTTTTATACCTGTAAAAGCTGTTGTTCAGAGCCCTTGCCTTAGGCTGGAAGAAGACACTGAGTCTTAGGAAACGGGTTAATAGAAGAGTGAGGAGGAGATTGTTACGGAGTGGAGAGAGGAGATCGAAAGTCATGCTTCCTAATATAGGAGCTAGTACCAGGAATTTGAGCCAGCAGTGGACACCTCTCTGTGTTCTTTTTAATATGGCTAAAATCAGACTTTTGACCCCCTGACCTCCCCACCCCAGCCAATCAAAGCCAAAAAATTAACTCCTTCCCCAAGAATTTCCCATTTCATTAAATGGTACCCCTGTCTATTTGTGTAGAGCCTACAATCTAGGAGTAATTTGTGACTTTTCCTCACTTTCTCTTCCCCCATCCATGATATATACAAAACACGCCCTAAATTCATCTATTATTTCTCTTTTGCTACTGCCCTGTGGGCCTTCCTCAGTTCTCACCCAGGCCACACCCAGGCCTCCTCGCTGGGCGCCCTTCGTCCATTCTTGCTACATCCATTCTTGGCACTGTGCATTCTGTCTGCGCCCCTCTCAGTAAAGGCAGCTCCTCTGCTGGCCTCCCCTTACATCCTAAGGCAAGGGCTGGCCTTGGCTTACAAAGGCCCTTGCCCATCCCTCTGGTCTTACCCTTTACTGCTTCTGCTGGCTGTGTTTTCTATCAGTTTGCTTTCTCCTACCTGATCATGCTGTGCTAAATCCTGCCCTAGGCCCGTGCACCATTCCTCTATCTGGAATACTCCTTTTCCCACTTCTTTATCCCTACCTCCAACCACTGGTTCCTTCTTGTCTGTCATTCAGACTTCAACTCAAGCATGTGCTTCTCAGAGACTCCTTCCCTGACCTCTCACTGCGAACCAGCCACTCAGTCATTTGCTGTCACATCACTCTGCTTTATTCTTTGGAGAGTACTCATTACTTTTCAATACCTGGCTTAGTTTGTTTACTGTTTGGTGGTGGTCTTGTCCCTTTCCCTGAGAATGTAAACTTCATGAGAGCAGAGACCTTGTCTGTCTTGGTTGCTGTATCTCGAGTGACAGAACAGTGGTGATTCAGAGGGAGAACACATTAAATATCTGTGGAATGAAGGACTGGACCTGCTGGACTCACCCAGCATTGGAAAGTGTGTTGCTGACCTCTGGTAGTAGAAGCCATCAATAGTGTGTATATTGTTGGGATTTCCTTCCTCCTCCCACCATTTCCCTAGGGTCTGATTACTGGTCTTCCGTTCCCTTGCAGCCGCCCATGCCAACTTCCTTTCCCATCAACAGTGCAGCAGCACAGCCCGATGTCCTCCCAGAACTCCTCCATCAGTGGGCCTCTGCACTCCGTCTCCTTGCCACTTCCGCTTCCGATGACCCTGGCAGCTCCACAGCCCCCACCTGCCGCCTCCCCCAGCCAGCAGCTTGGGCCAGATGCGTTCGCAATTGTGGAGCGAGCCCAGCAGATGGTGGAGATACTAACAGAGGAGAACCGGGTGCTTCACCAGGAACTTCAGGGTTACTATGACAATGCTGACAAGCTCCACAAGGTATGTGACTTCCTGAGGTAAGGGGAGCAAGAAAGTTCTCTGGAAGGGACGGAATTTTTTACCAGCTCATGGAGGGTTGAAAGGGTTCCTGCACCCAATTCCAACGTGTGTGTGTATGTGTGTGTGTGTGTGTGTGTGTAGGCTTCCTCACACCAACAAGCACTTCTCTGACACCAGCAGGGTGTCCAAGAATTCAACTCAGTTCTAGCACTATCTACCCAGAGATAGCATCGATCCCACAGGTAAAGGGCTCAGTCCCACAAGACTGCCCTCCAGTTCAGACACCAGTTGCAAGCCTACATTGTTACCTGTGCTTCTGACTGATCAGCTACAAATTAGCGGTTCCAGTTACCCCCCTCCAACTCAGGATGCCAATCACAAGTCCAGGTTGTTACCGGTACTTCTGACCCACTGGCTGTAAATGAGAGGTTCCCACAACCTCCTCCTTGGGTTCATTTAATTTGCTAGAACGACTCACAGAACTCAGGAAAACCTGTTTATTCACTAGATTATCAATTTATTACAAAGGATATTAAAGGATACGAATCAACAGCCAGATGAGATATGTAGGGCAAGGCCCAAACAGAGGAGCTTCTGTCCTTGTGGAGTTTGGGGCCCAACCTGGAAGCTCTCCGAACCCTGTCCTTTTTTGTTTTTTTTATGGAGACTTCATTACATAGGCATGATTGATTAATTCATTGGTCATCTGTGATTGGTTCAACCTCCAGCCCTCTCCCCTCCCTGGAAATCGGGGTGGGACTGAAAGTTCCAATTCTCTTTTCATGTTGGTTTCCCTGGCAACCAGCCTCCGTCCTTAGGTGCTTTGCAAAAGTCACCTTCATTAATGTAAACCTAATTGTGGTGGAAAGGGCTTGTTAGGAATAACAAGACATCCATTGCACTTTTGTGGCTCTGAAGCATTTTCAGGAACTGAGGACAAGAGACCAACTATTATAACCAAAGATGTTCTCATTGCTCTTATCACTCAGGAACTTCCAAGGGTTTTGGGAGCTGTGAGCCAGGATCCATGGAGGAAGACCACATATCTCCGAGAAATATATTTTGGTTATCTGAATGACCAAAATACATATTTCTCATAATCACAATATCTCAGGGGTTGAGTCACTGACTCACTCACCAACATTTAATGATAAGGAGACCCTTTTTTATTTTAGGCACTGTGCAAGGCTTTAGGGAGACAGAAATGAATATGACATAGTGCCTGCCTTGGAGGAGCTTACAGTCCAAACGGGGGAGAGTTGCCTAGGCTAATACCTGCAGTAGAATGTCGAGGGGCTACAGTAGGTACCAGGGAGGTGGCCCTGGACCCGAGACTCAGAGGCTGTAGCATTTCCCAGGTGGACAATGTGGAATAGGGGAATGAGTTGAGAGAGGAAGATTTTCCTTTAAATCTGAGCATCTCAGACAGGAACCTTGTGATTGCCACGTTTGTTTCAATAGCCAGTCTCTGCAAAAAGCAGTGAGGGTCGAGTCTGAGTTCCTGTGTGCTCTCCTCATGCTTGTAGTTTATCAGGTGGGGAGATGCTGTGTAATTCCAGCCCATGCAGTTATCATGGGAACATCAGAATGTGTGACAGCCTTCAGTCCTAGGGCTTTATGCTGAGAGCCAAAGGCAACAGGAAAACATCCAGCGAGAGTGAACTGTTGTGGCCAGTGATTTCATGACGACCCACACGTCAGCACCTGAAATGCTACAGGTAGAACCAAGAGGCAAGGCGACAGAGGTGGTAGGATGTTTCAGGGCACCAGAGCCACAGGGCGCTCGAGGTTCCTGTCTGGAGGCAAGGAGGCCTATGTGGTAGGAGAGCTTCTAAGAGACTAAGTGTCTGGCTGTGTACTAGGCAATCAGGGGCTTTTGTAAAGAGAAAGGGTCGAGTATAAACCCTACCTGACTACAGAAGCATTGTCATTTGGTTCCATATGACCCTTACTATTCCTGGCTCACCCATCCAGAGTTCACTATTTAGTACTGATTTCACAGATAAAGCCTGGTCTTTTTGCTGGTCAGGGTTTCAGAGCAATTGGCTCCCCTGATTTCCTGAGGGCTGGCAGTAAACAGCGGGAGCAGAGGGTTTGATGGTACAAATGTTCACAGACAGAATCTGCCCTAGCACGTTTGTGCAGAGCTCCCACTGATAGGGTCTGGAGCTCCCTGAGTCAAGACCAGACTTGGCTCAGAGAGCTCTGGCTGCCTTTATTGGAGAGAAAAAAATGAGAGCCAGAAACAAATGGGCTGCCTAAAGATTGTGGCCTCTCTCCTACCCCAGTCGTACCTTTAGAAGTTGGAGAACAAGCGTGCTGTCTCCCAGCCTTGGCTATAAATCCCTGCTCAGGCCCAGGCTTGCCTCTGACACCTCCCAGGGCAGCTTCTTTCCAGGTACCGACTGGAAATTGGGAAGGACCAACTCAGCACTTCCTGGGAAATGAGTAGTTCTTTCTTCTCCCTAATGAAGCCCTGTGACAGACATGTCCAGGAGTTCGCAGACTCCCCTGAGGGCAGAGTCTGGTTCTGGATCTTTTCACATGGATATTTTTGAACAGTTACGTGGAGAGTACAGAAATTGGGAGATCTTGTTATTCTTCACTGACTTTTTAATTGATACATACTTTTTATTGACATGTAATACACATCTCTTTCTTGATTTTTTTTTTTTAATTAAGATTATGATAGATTACAACCTGTGAGATTTCAGTTGTACGTTATTGTTAGTAATGTTGTGGGTATACTACTTCACCCTTTGTGCCCTCCCCGCACCCCCACTTTTCCTTGGTAACCACCGATCGGTTCTCCTTGTCTATATGTTAACTTCCACCTGTAAGTGGAGTCATATAGAGTTCATCTTTCTCTGTCTGGCTCTTTCTTGATTTTAACGTACATTTCTCTGTTGTAAAACAAAAATCAATCTCCCAGTGACTCAGTTTCCCTACACAGGGGAAGATTCTTCAACTTGGTGGCCAAAAGGATTTTGATGACTCCTGAAAAAGGAGAAAAATCAAAAGCTGTTTCCCTTCTGGAACCCCAAACTCTTTCAGTCCCTTGACTGTTATAAATGGTTCCATAAATATTACTTTTCATTAATCTGTCACATGTCCCACTGGAATTGTCAATTTAAAAACTCAGATTTTGATAGATACTTTCATATTCATCACTGGTTCCCTAGCTGTTCTCAACGTCTGGGACCAAAAGACAATAGCTGCATGAAATCTGTGACTTAACATTTCATGGCTTTTGTCCCCGAGGTCTTCCTCGTCCCAGGTCTTCCCTCAGCATCAGCTTCACTGCCCAGTTGTCTCTTAGCAGCTGCTTAAAAGCCTTCAGTCTGGGGAGAGGACTGTCAGAGGAGGTGATGACTTTACTTCTCACTGATGACAGCCCCCACGTTGGGTGGAACCACTCTGCTGCGTTGTAGGATGTTGCTGCCCTGTGCCAGCAATAACATCCAAGCTGGGATCCTCACAGCCCTGGGAGCACTCGCAAAGATTCATTGTAAGGGCAGAACCAAAAATAGATGAATTTTTAATTGCAGGGCTTAGCCTATGCCTACTGAGCCAGGAACACAGCAGGAAAGAACGACTAAACTCAGAGAATGCCGAAGCGCAGCCTAGATATGAAGGCTGTTTCCAGAGAGGCACAAGGTGGTGATTATCACTGTTAGTGTTGGAATGATGGTCGAGGACCCCCAGAAAGAACAGTTGTTTTCCGGTATTTCCTTTTGGTCACTCATTTTGCTTCTCTTTCCTGCCAGTTTCCCTGAAACATAATTAATGGACAGAGTTTCCAGCAGGACCAGACTGTGGGCTGTTGAGTGGGTTGGCCTCAGAAACCGTCAGGGCAGAGATGAGCATTTGAGGGGAAAGGACCAAGCATTTATGATTCCCCCAGGCTTGCTTACGTGAAGACCCTCTTCTTTTGTCAGAGAAACAACGGTGCCTTTGACTGGGCAGTCTGCGGCTTGGACAGCAGGCCTGTCTGGTCCTGTGGTCGCTGAGCTGTGCTTGTGAAGGTGCTCAGGGAAGAAGCCAGGATCCAGAGCTTGGAATGGCTGAGATCTTCTCAGGGCTTCCCACACTGCTCGTGGTTCTGTTTCTGGGACAAGGAGTGCTTCTCTGTGCCATTTCAGGGGCTCTAATGGCCTGGCCTAAGAGCTTCCTGACATCTGGGCTGGAAGGGAGGATGGCAGGCTCTTCTTTTAGACTCAGGACTCTGAACCAGCCCAGATGGTTTTATATCAAAGCCAGCCTGCCCAATCTTCCCTTCAGCTTTAACAAACATCAGGGAGGACTTAAGATGTTCCAGACATGGGGGATATGAAGAAGAGGGTGTGATTCTCATTCTGAAGGAGTGTGCAATCAGACATCATAGAGCTTTAGACTTAAAATTCTTAAAATGATTCTGGTCCAATTTTCCACCCCTTAGGAACCCTTGCTTCATGTCCCTGAAAGGAGGTCATTCGTTTTTTTGCTTGAATGCTTCCAGAGAAGAGAAACTCATTACTGGGGAGCCTTCTGGAAAATGTAGTAGGAAATTCCTCCTGATGTTGAATCAAAATCTACAGATCTTTAACTTTCTACATCCAGTCGTCATTCTGTCCTTTATAATCTGTCTCCCTCGTGACAGCTGTCATTTCTCATAGGAAGTACCTTGTCCTGAACTAAGACCCTTGCCCTTTCCTGGTAGCCATAAGCACATAACCATATGCCAATTCTTGACTGCATTAGTAGTTGAGATCGTAGCTACGCTGTCATTGGGATCCCCTGGTTTCCTTTGATAGGGTACAGAGGGAAGTTCTTTTAGTGAAAGGAAAGAAACCACAATCAGGTATAGTTTATCAGTGCCCATGTCCGTGTTTAGGAGTTATAAATTTAAAGATTGATTAATCTTTTTTTGTCATGGACAGGGCGTGCCTCTAGGGCTGTAATTACAGGCTACTTCTGGCTTCAAGGAGTTGACAGTCAAACCAGAGACACAAATGTAATCAAAATGCCAGTCAAGTTAACGCAACAGATGAAAGTACTGTGAAGTCAGATCGAGGAAAGTTTTTATGCTGGTGTAGTTGGGGAAGGCTTCCTTGTTATCCTGGGCTTGAAGCATGAGCACCCTCTCATGGGAGACACCTCAGAGTTTATGGTGCTCTCTGCTTCCTTAATGACTGACTAGGTGATGCCCTTCAGTCTTGATGAGGACTGTTGCTGTGGCAGGCCCATCTGTCCGAAAACAAAGGCCACCTTTTATAGATGAAATTAGCATAGAAATGGTGGTATGTTTTGGAGCCATCTCCTTTGAAAACAAAATTAAAAGGAAGGAACATAATTTGTGGTATAACTATGAACAGGATTCAGGACATGCTGTTCCCTCTGCCGCCACATTACCAACAATTCCTGATATCTTTGGAAGAAACAGAAAGGCCTTGTCGAAATGGGGGGACCACGGAAGAACCAACTCTGGTGTTAGGAGGCCTTTGGGAAAATAACATGGTACCAGAAGGGGCCTTGGTATTCTCAGTTGTGCCCTGGTTTGCTGCCACTAAGCAGAAGCCCCAGTGCTGTCCAACCTCTTCATTGACCTCTTCTCAGACTTGTCTTGGCTCCCTTGTAACCTCTGGGGCATTGACCACATTCTCTCTCCTTATTTGACTCTTTGGCTTCCTGGATGCTATGGCACCACTGGCTTCAGAATCTCGTACTGGTTTTTCTGCCCTGCCTACTCCTGCAGTGTTAATGCTCCCCGTCCTTGGCCCTTTAATCTTCTCTTGATCTTCCTAAGTGGTCTCCACTTTATGACTTCATCTGTCATCTGTACACAAGGCCACAGCTGCTCCCCCAACTCTCAGACCTGTGTCTCCACCTCCTAGCGGGAAGTTCCCGCCAAGGTATTCTGCAGACACCTCAAACATGGCATCTCCAAAACCAGACTGGTTTTCTTTTTTTCGTAAACCTGTTTCTCATATAATCATTTATCTTGGTTAGGTCTTACTACCCTGTCTTCTAAGCCATGAATGTCTGTGTTGTCTTTGCTTTCTTTCTCCCTTCCTGTCCAGACCAGTCGCTATGACTATTGATTCTGTTCTTCAATGTCTTTGGAATTTGTCCTTTCAGTTGTCCTAGTTCATGCCATTGTCATGTGCCATTGAACTATTTAATTAGCTTCTTACCTGGACTTCTTTTCTCCTGCCTCTTCTCCCCACCTCCACCCTTCAACCCCATCCTTTGATTTTTTTTTTTTCTATAAAACCTCAGATGAGATCATGCTGCCCTTCTGCTTATAACCCTGCCCTCCCATGGCCCTTCCACCCCCATAGTTCTCCCTTGCCCATAACATGAAGTCCTTCCTTTTGGCCTTAGCTCCTGCCACTTGCACCTGGCTCTCATCCCTGGACTACCTGTCATGTCAGAGACATGCTCTTTCCTTCATGGCTTGGTGTCTCGGCTCATGCCCCATCTTCTGCCTAGAATGCCAGAGTCCTTTGGCTTTTTCTTTTCCGCTTGGCAAATTCCTGTTCATCCTTCAAGACTCATTTTAAATGACATTTCCTCTGAAATCTTTTTTAAAAAATCCCCTTCTCACCCTTGCAAAATTAATGACTTTATCTCTAGACTGTCATAGCATCACACCACCACAGCCCTTCTCACAGTGCACTGTAGATGTGTATGTGTCTGGGTACAGGCCAGGTCTAGGCTGTGAGCTCCTGAAGACCAGAATTTGTCTTACTTAGTTCTGTCTCCTTAGCACCCAGACGCATAGTAAGTGTGCAATAGACATGTCAGGATATGTGTTATTGAGAGGTGTCTCAGCAGGGACTTTCTGATCTGGTCACTTGGGGTTCAGACAGTTGGACTCCCTGACTGATGGTGACATAGCTCTCCTGTGGAGGGACCGAGAACACGGGGCAGGTCTCTTGGTGCCCAGTGCTCTCAACCTGCCCTCCTTTGCCTGATTCCAACTTGTGGGAGCAGTCCATCAAGGTTCCGTGTTTGCTCGCACTCTTTACCCTTCACCTGCATTTATGTTACGCAACAGTAAAATGAGACTTATTGCTATCTACTTCAAAAGCATACTATGATAGTTTATATTATAAACTAATATTAGTTATTGTAATAATAATATAATTATAGTTATATTATAGTTACAGATACTTGTTACAGATTTTTATCTGCCGTAGATTAAAGGCTCTCTCAGTTACAGCTTTTCATGTAGTGAAATATGGAAAAACTGGTTTTAATCCCAGGCCTTTACTTCCTTCATATAAAGAGGTTTTCTGTGGTACATTTGTGTACAATTAGATTCAAGTCCTTTAGTCCTTTATGTAGATAATTTCATAGACAAAGGGGTGAAAACTCTAAGTAATGGAGCATCTCCCGAGTGGATTTTATGTTCCTTGGAGGATGGGTAAGAGGGTTTAGAAGACCACTGTACTTGGAGTCTGGAAATTTGGGTCTAGTTTTTCTTTAGTTTTTCTGTACTTTAATATTTTCCCTTATGTTAACTGGGAATAGTAATCATAGTTACAAATTACCAGACAAAATATAAGAGGTTTAAGTTATGTTTACACTCTCCCCTTCCTGATAATTGTGCAGAGAGACTTTTACAAGGTGACGCCAGGCGGGCCAGCCAGACTTGTGAGGCTGCTATTCGCACATCCTCATGTAGCCCTGGTGCAGAGTGAAGTCGATGACACGATTTGGTAGACGTGAAACCTGAGATGCAGAAAGGCTGCTGTGGAGGTACAGCCTTCACACTTGGAATGTCAGAGAGTCAGTATAACTAAGGCACCAATGAGAATATCAGAAGTCCCACTTTTATGCCACTTCTTTCTTTTAGTTTGAAAAAGAACTTCAGAGAATTTCGGAAGCCTATGAGAGTTTGGTCAAGTCTACCACCAAGCGAGAGTCACTGGACAAGGCGATGAGGAACAAACTGGAAGGCGAGATTCGGAGACTTCATGATTTCAACAGAGACCTCCGAGGCACGTCAGGTTCCCTTCGTATTCTCTCTACCCTAAACTACCGGTGTAGCTAAGAGCCTGACTTCAGGTCCAGAGTGTGTTAGATAATCTTGTAAATTCCAGCCCCCTGGGGAAAGGGCACTCAAAGAGCAGAATTGTTCTTTTCTGCCTTGTAGATTGTTGGTTGCAGCCTGAGCCCAAGAAGTGACACCTCTACGCACGAGTCCATGAAAGTGAGGGAGTATGTGTGCCACTCCTTTGCTTTAAATTGCTTAACAGTACATGTCAAATTTGTTCAATAAAAAATTAATAAATTAAAATTAAAACATAACTTCAAAATAAAAAAAAAAACTTAACGGTGACTCATGACTATGTGAATGGGAATGTTTGAAAAGACCGATGTTGGATGTGCCTCCATTCCCTGTCAAGCTGAGTCATTTGGTAGCATTCTTTGAAAGCCATCACTTAACACTTGCTAGGTATAGTATAGAAGACAGAGCTAGACATGTGTCCCTCTTGGAGGAAAAAAAAGCCCACAGTTGTGAAGGGAGTAGATATATATATAAACTTCCTGAAAGCTGGACGCCACCTGCTGCAGGATCTTGGCAACCTCTAACATGCAGAATGATTTGACCCATGAAACTTGACTTCACTTCCAGTCAGCCGAGCCATTTCTCAGTTGCCTCGTATGTCAGAATACTCAATGCCCTGGTGGTCTCCAGTAGCCAGGTCCTACCTTTTCTGTTACTACAAACCTTTTTGTCTTGGGTATCGTGTACGTTCAGTAGATACTTATTAGGCTGAATTATTAAATTAATGGAGATTTACCAAGTGATTTGAGCAAACATAGAACTCACTGTGTAGAATCTTCATCCATTAGGTCATTTTGACTTTTTTGGGGGTATTTATTTAATGGTTATTTTTATTTTTTTGCTTCCAAGATACAGATAGCAGTCACTGGCTAAAACGTAGGGCTGAGGGTCAAGGTTAGACTAGGGCTGGGCTGAGGCCAAGGAGACTCAACCCCTTCTCGGGGACTTCAAATCAGAGGTTTGCTGGCCTAGCAGGCAGCAAAGCGGTTTTTCCCAGAACCTGTCCTTAGCTGCCTACTGCTGCTGCATACCTTGGCGTTAGATTGCATAAAGGCACAGCATGGCACCTGAAGACTTCACTTTTGATATTTTGGAACGTATTGTTCTTCCTCAAGAGTTGTTCAGTTTTGGGCTCCTGCCTGAGCCTCTCTTCCTACCCAGCTCTTGGCACCCATGCCATTTCTCAGTTGGATGAAGTCTTAGATTCATATGCATTTCTTTGTAATCATTTCCTCTTTGCGCACAGATCGTCTGGAGACTGCCAACAGGCAGCTGTCCAGCAGGGAATACGACGGCCACGAAGACAGAGCTGCAGAGGGACTTTATGCTTCCCAGAGTGAGTCTCCACACTTATCTATCCCAACGTTGGTATCCTTAAAAACTGGGGGCCTGAGGAAAGAATCTTGTTAATTTTAAGTAGGTTTTGTGCTGTTTGCTTTTTGTTAATTTAGCACGTAAGCTGTTAGGCCTCAGATGAGGCCCTCTCACTTCTGCCGGAAACAAAGCCAAGAATGATGGGTATTAGTTCAGTAATATTTATTCTGACCTGCTGACTACAGTTAGTCTCTCGCTAATACTCTGCAAGGAATAGCAACATTACAGTATTTCCTGACACTCACCACTTGAAATAAGGCACAACTCTTTTTCTCCATGGCAAGGGAAGGAGGCTTATGATGGAATTTGGTTTTCTTGTCATGTTTTGTGCTCGCTTAGGTTGAGCAGTTCTAGACTGGCTGCCCCTTGCCACATCAACGCCACCTCAGTGATCACATCATTTATCTCCATATGTGATGCTCGTTTGCAAAAGCCATTGAGCCCATTCACCCAGGAATAAAATGAACAATGGCTTCCTGTCCCCTAGATTTATTGGGAGAACATATTATTAATTTCTCTAGAGGCAAAGGATAGAATCAAATGGGTTTTGAGAAACCATCAGCCAAGGTTTGAATTTCTGCGCATTCATTGAACAAGTCAGAAATGTAAAAATCCAACTGTCTTTTTTTTGAAGCTATCTAGAAGATCAAATTCATTTCTATATCGTAGTTCTCAACAACATTGTGAATTAAGTGCTCACAGACTAAAGACAGTTCGAACAACAAAAGTCATGTATGCAGACCCTGGCCATTCCTTGTATAATGGTAGTATTCTTATGCTTGAGTCCCTCAATACAGCCTTATATTTTCAAGGCTAGGAACTAATTGGTTAAATTTTCTAAGTTCCATTACTGTTTGGTTGGTTTTAAGTTCCTTTGTTTCCCCCAGATTTACTCATGATTGCACTCCAGTTATTAGTCTCAGCTTCATATTTTAAATTCTGTTTTGGCAAATGGACACTAATACTGTCCGGGGCTTTTGCCTCAGATTCCTTTGTAGTCTTACAGTAGGTGAATTGGCCTGTGTTCCGGATTCACATAAAAAGCTATATTAGCATCTAGAATTATTCACTTTCCTAATAAAATTTCTCTCTTCTTATGAGTGCAATAGATGTGCCATCTCTTCTGAGCTTTCATTTGAAAAATAAGTCATCTGTACTATTTGCATTTAGGATTTTGACACCTTACTTTTGGATGATCATATGTCTAGGTAGAGTAAGTGTCTTTGTGGCAGTTATGTCAGCAATGTCACTGCTGATACTCTGCCTTCGTGTTCTTGGATATTCTTTTGTCACTTAGTTCAGGTCAAAATGGAAAAGCCAATTAGTTTCATCTGATGGGCATTTGTTCCAACCTCCCAGCCCAGGCTGTGTTGATGGAATAATAGGGTTTAGTGGTGTGTGAGTTCAGAAATGATCCTGAAGACTAACCTTTTGGCTCAAAGCTAAAACATCGATAATGCAGGCCAAGAGGCCCTTTCAGCTTTACAGGGAATGATTTTCTCTGTCCAAACATGCTCGACTGTGTTCCAAAAGCATAAATAAGAGAATCCAGACGCATTTTTCAACTGCTTACAGGTATCTTAGTGTTGACATGTGGTGTAATTGAATGTAGGCAGGGCATTTGAAGTAGATTTGCTAACAGTGATATCTAACCAATTTTTCAATTCCTAGTTTTTACAGGACACTCTGTGCCTTCAGCGCAGCTTTATAATTATTTGCATTAGCTTTTCCTCTCCTGCTGTAGCCAAGAGATGGACTTGAGATGTTATTTCAAATTTACAGATAGGTTTTTTTTCTCAGTGAGTTGTAAGAAGTCTCTGTATGTTGAGGAAATTAGTATCTCCCCCATGATATATATTGCAGATATTTTCCCCGGTTATTTTTGTTCTTTGGTTATAGTGTTCTTTATCTTACAGGAGATTTTTTTAAGTAACCGTATTTATGTCTTCCAGGTTTTATGTCATGCTTCAAGATGCTTTTTGTAGTCCCAGATTATACAAATATTCACTGATGTTTTATTCAGCTATGTTTATGATTTCATTGTTTGCAAGGCTTATGTTTTGGAAGCTAGTTTGGGAGGCACTGGAGATGAGAAATACATGAGGGACTAACCTGGAAGCAAGGACACTAGTTAACAGATGTCTTAGTATCTGGGCAAGAGAGGTAGAGGTCCTAAACTAAGACAGAAGAAGTGATGGAGAGTAGGGGACAGAGAAGCAAGTGACAGATTAGTAGGACTTGTGACCAACTGAATAATGGCAGTGAGAGAGAGCGAAAGGAATGTGACTAGAACAACTAGATGGATGGTCACCCCGTACCAGTAAAAAGCAGGAGAAGCAGGTTGGGATTAGATAATGAGTTAACATTTTAACATTTGGGTGTGTTGACTCATCTCACGCTGAGGCCCGTAGCTGAGTGAGCAGGTATAACAGCAGGTGCAGACGTACCCAGAAGGCTGGTGAAGGGCGGCGTTCTCTGTCAGGCTTTCCTTTCAGCATGTGGGCACAGAATGGCAGGCGAGAACTACATCCTCTCTTCATAGTTATTAATGTGTTCCATTATCTGTGTATGCTTTTAGAAACTCTATTATTAGAATACTTTTCCAATGCCTAGTAATCATAATTATAAACATTGTGCACTCAAGAGGAGCCATCCTTTTCAAATGAGTCTTTTGCGATTCTAGCACTTGGCTAAGAGAAAGGCAAGACTGAATAGCAGATGATAGTGACTTCTCTGGATAATACATACTAAGGAGCTGAGGCTAAGTTGGGAAGCCCCTGACCACCACCTTGGCCAACGGAAAAGTCAGAGGGGAGGGGAAAGTAGAGAATACACATTTGGTTTTTTTGCTAGGTGTTCATGAGGTCCAGGTCCAGGAACGCCCAAGGTGCTCTTGCAGTAGGAGCTGTCGGGAGGATGTCTGTAAAGCTCTCTCAGTTAATGGAGGGAGAAGGTCCTTCTTGCCCTGATTTCTGAATTTCCCCGCTGCCCAGGATAGTTTCCCTCTAAAGGCTGAACTCTGCTCCTAAGTTGGAGCCTGCTGAAGGTCTTGGTGGACTGCCTAGGTGGTCGCCGCTTAGCTCTGGAGGTTGAAATGAACATTCGTGATTATTGTGCTCCCCTCACTCATGAGATTTGTCAGTATTAAAAATGTCACTGAGTTAGGTGCCTAGGAGTCTGATGACTATGAGGAATTTTTTTTCTCTATCACCTCCTGGTGTTGCATCACTCTCTTTGGAGGAATTCAAAGTTTTGTTTGTTTGTTTTTCCAAATATTTTTGCAGCTAAATTGCTCCTGAAAAACAGAACGTCTAGCCAATTCCTGTTTGGTCTGGGTGTGTAAAGCCAGGCTTCTTTGTCCTTTACCTTCTTTAAATTACTGAGATTCTTGGTTTTCCCTTTCATTTATTTGTCTCTTTCATGTGCGCATGCATGCACACACAGACATAGGCACACACAGAGCAGAGGTAGGCCACTGTCCCCTAAAGACAGTGCCCCGGGAATGTCTCTCATCATTCTTAGCTCTGTCTTCTCAGTAGGTGAAACTCTTAACTGTTTCTTTCTGAAAATTGCTAACCCTGCAGAATTCCCATCACATTAGGTGAGAAAGCCAAAAATAAAATATTAGTTGTGGGGAAACTAGGCTGGTAGAGATTATCTTACTATGTTCTTGGGTTGAGTGGGAGCTGACTAGGTCTGGCATGCTTGTGTTATTCCGGGATAAAACTAAGTCATGATCCAGGATGCACAAGAACTTATTTCGGCCCTGTAGGTTCAGCATATTTGGTTAAACTTGAGTCTATGTAAGTTAGATTTTGGCTGTTAAGTCATGTCCCTAAAAGAAAAAGGTATTTTGGACATTCAGTTATCGTTTTAAGTTGATGAGTAATGGGTGTAAATGAGTCAGGACTATATGGATTTGATTTCCCTTGTAACTCTCATGGGTTTAAAAACAAACAAAAATGTGTAAGACCAACCTGTTTTAAAAATAACAGTAATTTCCCATTTTCAGTGTGTCTTCTAATCATATCTTACTCTTGAATCTTATTTTAGGTGCTTTGATTTTCTATCTCTTATAGAATGTAAAAGAGACTAAAATAATTTCCTAAAAGAAAATCCCTCTGGTTTTTGTATTTCCTATTAGGGCTTGTGTGAAACACAAAGCAGAAATTACAGTGACATAAACATTAATTCTGTTGACCCACATAGAGCCTAAGGAGATTATTCTGAATCCTCACTGGGTTTCATTACATCATGTTGTGGGTTTCTATCAGGCCTCATTAGGAAGGACAGGTTAGATGTTGTCACATATGGGTACCCTGGTTTACCTCCTCCTCTGTGGGCCTGCTGGTGCTTGCAGCCTCTCCTGACTTGGTACAAAGCGCCTACTACAGCACTTTTATCTCCATTCCATATGGGCATCATTTATTTGCATGGATCTCCTCCACTAGATGGGAGAACTAACATTCTTTACCAATATCCATCCCCAACCCTCACTAAAAGCCCTTGAATCTTTATATACCTGGCACTCAATAAATGTTTACTGAGGGAATGAATAAAAGTGGAAAATCCCTTTAACAATAGGCTTGACATTCTCATGCAGCATCAGTGTCAATATATTCTTTTTAGCTCAGTGTCTACCAGTCATGTTGTCAGATGCCCCAGGTTATCCTCCGTTATTTCACAGCATTAGGCGAAATTAACTACCAGCAGAATAGAAACAACTTAAAAATGCTTAAATTCCATTTTTTTTGCCTTCTTCCTTCCCTCCTTCCTTTTTTTGCATGTAGGAGGATATCCAGGTTAGGGATATTTTTTGCTATTAGAACAGTAGTATTTTAGTAGTATTTTTCATGAAAATTGGCATTAATATAGTTGATTTTTGGTTCCCTTGACTGCTGCTTCTCTTCTACTCTGCTGTGGTTATGTTGGATCTGAGAATTGGCTGTGGTATGTAAAGGTTTTTGTAGCAACTGGCCAAATACTCACACTGACCAATCCATAGATCATGCCAGACTCCACAAATCAGTGCCTGGTCAAAGGAGAAGGCATTGTCTCTGAAGCCTGCTAAGGTGGCATCATTTAAATCAAGAAAATTTTCTCGCGCTGAATTAACTGATTCCCCTTAAAGATGATCCCTACATTTAACAGGACTGTGCAGTTCTAAATATCAAAGGTTTTGTAGGCACAGGCTCAAGTAAATAATCTTGGATCAGCTGCATCTTCTAATTCCTTTTCTCCCATTAACATGCTCAGTGCCTTGAAGTTAGATGCTGAATCTTCGTGTACCTCCATTACCTCTAAAGAAATAGGGAAATAAATCTACTTCAGGCACCAGAGCTCTGAGGGATAATGAGTGATAGGAAATGCAAAGAAGACTTTACAAATGCATTTATTGAGCGGCACTTCTTCCTGCCTCCTTGCATCCTTCCTCCGTCTATTTCAGCACTCACCTTCTCTGGAAGGACCTGCCAGTTTTCAGGGTGGGGGAATGGGCCGTGTTCCCAAAGCATGCCTGCATGGCTCGCCGAGCCTCACTGAATTTGGAAAGCAGAGCCTGTGAGTTCTTAAGCCACTTGATCAGCCTTGATAGGGAGCACTGAGAAGCTTCAAACCTACATGACAACCAGAAGTGCCCTTAGGCTGCCAGGCATCTGTTTCTGTTCGATCAAATCTGCTCCCCAAGTGTGAAAATTAATTTTACTCAATTTAGGGTCTGATTTTCTGTGCTTAAAGAACCAGAGAGGATTGAAGAACTGTCTCTTGGTCTTGTGTTGATGTCCAGTCTCTAACAAGTGAACATAACGTATGATTTTCACATTGCTGGGTTTGAAATTATTTATTTGCTTAGTGTTCCTGTTTGGGAATTGAAAAATCAAGTGTCTTAAACTTCATTACAGTCCATGTTGCTTGCACTAATAGCTAGATGGATGGATGGAGTAAAGATGGACTGGAAAACATACTGAAACCAGATGCATTTCATGTGGCATCAGGGAACCCTCACTTTCCCTGATGGTTCAGAACCAAGAAATCCACAGTCAGGTCTCGGCTTGAATTAAATGTCATTTACTCAGAGAAGGCTTCCTGAGGTAGGGTCAGGTCTTCTTTTATATACTCCTTCAACGCCCTGTACTTTTTTCCTTTGTAAACACTCATCACAGGTGTAAATAAGTAACTATTTGGATGATCATATTCTGTCTTCCCCTACTAACTGCACACACCGTGAGGCCAGGGGCCCTGTCTGTCATTCTCACCATTGTAGTTCAAGGTCATTGCATTTCCAGAACCTGGCACAGCTCTTGGTGCTTAGAGGCATTTAATAAATACTTGTTGGATGTTGAGCAAAATGATGATCATTATCGTTTAATCAAACAAACAGTTATTGGCTACCTACTATGAACTAGCTGTGTTCTAGACCACAGGTCAGCAAACTCTTTCTGTAAAGGGCCAGATGGTAAATAATTTTAGGTCTTGGGGCTGCAACTACTCAACTCTGTCCCTGTTGCCTGAAATCTGCCATAGATGATCCATAAACAAGTGGACGTGGCTGAGTTCCAGTGAAACTTCATTTATAAAATCAGGCTGTGGGCTGGATTTGGCCTTCAGGCTGTAGTTTGCCGACCTCTGTTCCAGGCACCAGTTGTGGAAGAGAAGAAGAAGAAGGAATCTGAGCAAAAGGAAAATGGAAAATAAAGAATTTCGGAAGTATCCTCTGGATCTTATTTTGTAAATTTCCCTAAATTATAAATCGGGATATAGTTGTTATTTTGTTTCCTAGGAGAGTTTCACAGTCATTTTTTACTTAATCCCTAGTCAGGGAGCATAATTATTATCATTTGAGATAAACTGAGACACATACAAATGGAGACATCAACCTTTGTGACCCAGTGGGCATCAAAAATTAGCTAGTGATAGAGATAGGCCTGGGTAGGACTAGCTCTGTGGTTAGCCATGGTAGTTAACCGCCTGGATGGTGAGGTCTTAGGGGCACCTCTCCCAGGGGTGCCATAAATTCCTACCATAAGCATCCTTCTGTGAGATGAGGCCTGCAGAGCTTGGGTAGCAGGGTTGGAGAGGACTTTAGATGTCGTGGGTCTGATTGCCAGCAGTGCGTGTGTCCTCTGAACCAGAGCTCGTTAAGAGGCCGTCTGATCGCCGCTGTCTCCAGAGACTGTTCACCTGATGAGTAAAAGTTTATCCTCAGGTGGAATTGCAGGTTGGCTCCCCTTCCGGTCCTGGCTCAGGCCAGCCTGGGTGTGATCGTCTAACAACAGTAACAGCTGCCAACACTAATTGAGCACTTTCTGTGGGCCAACCGTTATGCTAGCCTCTGTAGATACACTGTCTCTTTTAATCCTCCAAACAATTCTGTGAGGTAGGTATTACAGGTATTTAGCAAATGAGGAAACTGAGGCACAGGAAGGTTAAATACTTTATTCATGGCCATACAGGCTCATAAGTGGATCAGACAAGTTTTGAACCTTGGTCATTCTGACTCTGGAGCCCAAATTCATACTGAGCTGCCATGGGGAAGCCACGTCCTGTGTACCTGGGAGGTAGAGAGAGGTTATAACATAAGAAGTAGCTGCACTGGTCACCCAGTGGTTTTAGAGCTCATTTGATGTGGCGTCCATGATTTACTAATGAAGAAACTGCAACCAAGAACCATCAGTTGGTTTGCCCAGGGCCCCATAGGTGTTTAATGGTTAAACCACAACTACAATTGGGACCTTCTTTCTCTTCTTTTTTACTTCTCCTTCTCCAAAGGTCATCTCTCTTGGCTCTGGGGGTGATATGAGATTTCATGTTTTTACCCAAAGAAGACTCTGGGATAGTAAATGAACGTAGATAATTCTTGTACTAGAAGTCTTCTTTGGTTGCAAATTATTTAGCCCAGTACTGTGACTTAGTTATGTGTTCATGTCTACTCAAGCGAGTTCTAACTACTAGAATTAACATTCTGTGCTGCTGACTTCTACATCTATCTTTGAACTAGAGCTGATTACAATAAAAGGCCTTGTTGGTAATCTGGTATATCTCTTCAGATATGAAAGAAAAATTGTTGAGACCAGAATAGAGCATAGAGTCTAAAGAAAAGTTCTCTCAAAATGTCTATGAAATTAAACTTTTTGTTTTCTGGGTAATAAGAATAAAAAATAGGCAGAATAGGGGCAGGCCCCATGGTGGAGTGGTTGAGTTTGGCACGTTCCACTTTAGCAGCCTGGGTTTGCAGATTCAGATCCCAGACATAGACCTACACCACTTGTCAGCCATGCTGTGGTGGTGACCCACGTACAACATACAGAAAGATTGGCATAGATGTTAGCTCAGGGCTAATCTTCCTCAAGCGAAAAGAAAAGTAGGAAGATTGGCAACAGATGTTAGCTCAGGGCAAATCTTCCTCAGCAAAAAAAAAAAATAAAAGCAGAATACAATGAGTAACTCTGTGATATAGTTTCTTACAATTAGTTTTTGAAACTATTTTTGGTTCACAAATCATGGTGAGAGCATAGAGCTGTATCTTAATGGAATCTGAGAACTTTGAGGGGACAAAGTGTTTGTTTTAAGTCCAGAAAATTTGGTCTTAGACCATTAAAAATAAGCTTGCATCTGCTCCTAATTTTCTTTTTGCTTACAAAGACTGTGGTTTGGTAGAAAGAAGAGACAAAAAGGATCTGTTCAAAGCAAGTCACAAAAATGACAATGGGAGGGGTTGCAGAAGTTAAAGAGAGAAAATTTAATTGCAGGTGACACATTTCTTTCTTTCTGATTAATCCTAGAATGAACCACTTCTTTCCCAGTTATAACAGTTTCCCCAGCATAAAATTCTATCTTTGGGCCAGGTTTTAGTGTGAAGCCATATCTGCCATTCAGAGGACCCCGTTAGAAAACATAGTTTTATATATATATATATATATATATATATGCACACTATAATAATGCCTTAATTAAGACAAATATAAATATATAACATATACCTATATTTACATACAATAAAATCTCTGTACATTTTCAGTATACAGCATGATGAAATGTAATCACCACCACAATCAAGATGCAGAGCGTGTGGAGTTCTTTCTCCCCTCTCAGGCGAGCTGGTGCTCCCACCACCGTCAGTGTGTTTGCCTTTCACTACCTTCAGATCGTGGCTGTTTGCATTTGTCCAGGTTTTATGGTTGTGTTCTGCATGGGGAGCCAAATCATCTGGTCAGGTCTCCCTTTGTCATACCTGGAAATAGAAGTGGCTCTTGTTTATCTTTTTATATTAAGAAAAGAGAAGGCAAAAAAGG
This sequence comes from Equus przewalskii, assembly GCF_037783145.1. Lineage (NCBI taxonomy): Eukaryota > Metazoa > Chordata > Mammalia > Perissodactyla > Equidae > Equus > Equus przewalskii. The sequence goes on from NC_091836.1 coordinate 6,511,456, forward strand.
ACTTCTGTTCTGTGGCAGTTAAAGAAAGTTTAAGTCTTTAGGTTTGGTTTATGGTTGATTCACAAATATGTATATAATCAAAACCAAATGCCCTGTGCATCCTATCTTTATGTGGCATTATTAATTCATTGCCTAATTTGTTATGATGCTGTCAGCAGTGATATAGAAGTCCCAGGACATTTTTATTTCAAGGAAAAAAAATAAAGTGGAAGGTTGAAAAGTACGTTTGGAAGCTAAGCTGGATAAATGGGTGTATATTCAGTCAAGCAAATTTGCAAGCTACATATATAATACACTTAGGTAGGTAAAAAAAAAACTATGAATTATTTCTAAATGTGTAAGTACAGTTTCTAGAATTAAAATGCACTACGGAGCTGGCCCTGATGGTCTAGTGGTTAAAGCTTGGTGCTTTCACCGCTTCAGCGGCCCGAGTACATTTCTCAGTCGTGCAACCACACCACCTCTCTGTCAGTTGCCATGCCATGGTGGCAGCTCACATAGAAGAACTAGAAGGATTTACAACTAGAATATACAACCATGCACTGCAGGGCTTTGGGAAGAAAACAAAAAGAGGAAGATTGGCAACAGATGTTAGCTCAGGGTGAATCCTTCCCTGAAAAATAAATAAATAAATAAAATGCAATATGAAGAATGACTAGATTAGAAAAAAATTACGTTGACAGCTTTTGCTGGTATTCAAGTAAATATTTTACCAAATCATACCTGAGATATTTTACTTTTTTGGTGCTACAAACTCAGTTTGGGGCCTGGATATTAAAAAGCAATAGAAAAATTGTAGAAAGTAACAAAAATATAATAAGTATGTTAAGACCAGAATGTCCATTAGATTATTAGAAGATTTTGTGGTTTGGCTTTGTTACTTTCCAGTGATAAGTATTTGAAAACTATCATTTAAAAATTTTATTTTAAAGACTGAGTTGGAATTTGATCATGTATCAATAGCATCTTCTTATTCAGTAAGCTGTTGCCTAAACTTGCCGTATCTCTTCGCATACGAGATGCTCCTGCTAGCTTAGATTCTTAAAATCTTGCAAAGATAGAGGGGTTTAGACACACTATGAAGTAAGCCCAATGGGAAGAGTAAGACAGACAGACATCGGCCGCTGTATCTGGAATACAAGGCAGAATATGGTAAGGACCCGTTAGAGAACTGCTCCCCCAACAGGAACACCCCCTAAAAAAAAAGCATGTGTGTGCAGGTTCTCCCACACCAGAACGATCTCTTTTATTGAAGGAATCAGAAAAGCTTCAAGCAGCATGTAACCCTTGGGGTGGGCCTTGAAAGCCCATTAGTATCTTAGAATAATTTTGCTGCCATAGTACTGTGTAAAAGGGAGAATTTCTGTTTTCCTTTTCCATTTGGGCAACAGAGCTGGAATCAGTCCTTCACACTTCAGGCTTTGCGTCCCTTTCCTGTATTGATTCCTTTCTCCAAAAGATTTCTTCTCTGCGTTTTAACAACAGCCATTTCCTCAAATCTTTGTTTCCCTTGCAATGTCTGAACCAGTGGCTTTCAAACTCACAGGTGAAACGCACGAAAGCTGAAAAGATTTCTGGTTGAGACAGGGTGCATTCTTCAGAACGCCTTTTCTTCCTACTGGTGTGTCCCCCCTGCAGCGTCCCTTCTCTCCCCTTCCTTCCCCCTCCCAGGGCTCTACAGAACAGAGTTCGGTTTGACCTCCTGTTCTTAATTTCCTTATTACAGAATTCGTTTAAAAACAGTTCACTCTCTCAGCCATTGAAAACACACCCCGACTGGAGTGTTCCTGTGTTTGCTAATAGACCTATTTACCCACCCACTCACAACCTATGTCTCCATTGCCTTGCGGAACCATGGCAACCTGCTGTGCATGCAGGGATGGCTTAGAGCTTAAGACCCTTTCCTGAAATAACAAGCTTCCTTACCTGACAAACTTTATCAGCAAATTTTAAAAAGACAACAAAAAGGCAAACCAGCGGCTTATAGGGTCAGCTTTGTATTATATTACTGAATTAATGAGTGTGGCTTTTAAAGATAGATCATCTTTCAGGTTGTTTTGTATCAAAGAAGCCTCAGGTGAATAGGTCTCTCTTATATGATGTGAACAGTGCTCTGTTTGGATTACGTTTTGGCTGTCTCTTTCTGGATTCATCAGTTTGACTCTCAAACTGGGGTGAGGGGTAGGGGCAGATGTTAAGAATGAGCTCCTGAGCGTAGAAAATCTTTAAGGCAGAATGAACCTAAATAGTTTTGCAGATAGTGAAGTAGATGAAATACCTTCCTATTGTCTTTCCACTCCCACAATCTCAGAAAAAAGAAATTACTTTTCGTGTCAACAAGCACTTCCAAATGGATGTGACTCGAATTACCCTGTAAATTGTAGCTGACCCTTGGAATAGACTGCTCCCCGTCACTTGTTCGGTCTCACAAGATATGGTGCCAGGAGCTCAGGGCTGAGGGATCTTTGAGGAGGAAGAAACAGGAGGAGACGTTTTAGAGAGGAGTAGTATGGCAAATAATTATTCGGACATTGTTTCATAAGAGGGAGCCCATTTCATCAGCATTGTGGAGAGGTTTCTAGTTACCAGAATTGATGCCATTTGTGTTGGTCAGCTTTATCCTAAGGCATTACCAAACTATCAAGTCCTTTCTTGCTGGAGAAGGGAGTAGAGTATCTAGTAATTTTTCATTACAAAAAGAAAAATCTGCTTGAGCCAGCTTAAGCCCAGATAAGAGGACTGTTTTTTAAGTACCTTTGTGTGTGATGGAGCCCCCAGGCAGGATGTACAGGCAGGCCTCACAAGGGCTAGGGGCCAGGCTTGTATGTCTGTGAGAATCAAGATGTAGTTTGTACTCGGGGCGGGGGGGGGGGGTCTGTGTTTGTCTGTGAGGCTGTTTCCCTCTCTCCTTCTCACTATGGACTCTCATCCACCTTTCTACGTCCATCAACTTGGTTCTTCATTCTCTACAGCGTGGCTTTCTCTGTTTCTCCAAAGCACATGCTGGAATATGGCTGCCAGCCTAAGAGCTAGGTTGGTTGCCTGTCCACATCTGCATCACCACCTCTCCAGGCTCCCACTTACATAGTCTCAAATGAGAGACTCGGATTGACCTAGCTTGGGTCCTATGGCCCTTCATGTTTGATCCCCTATCAAATGGGGAGTGGTGAGAAGGGGCAGATGACAAGGGCTTCGAAATGCAGACCTGGCTGCTTACCAGAACTTAGCCCTGGGGATGGAGGACCGTCGTAGACAGCTTTTCCAAATGGAGTGTTATCTGAGCAGACGTTATGAAAGTTGTCTACTCCATAGAAAGTTCTAGGCTAGGGCCTCTTTCAGGCCCTCTCCCAGTGACCGCTAGTGCTGGACATGGGGCTTCTGCTGTAGTAGACAGAGGGCCTGGGCACTGTCAGCCACGTCTCTCCTCAGCCTCCCTACCCAGCCTCTCCTTTGCCTATGGCCTGTCCTCTGGTAATGTCCTTTAAGCTCTCTTCACTCAGAGAGTCCCAGAGACTGTACTCCTAAAATCAGTCTCATCAGTCAAATGAGACTTCTAGTCATCGGCACTTCAGAGAATCGTTGACATTTGGGAGAAGGTTAATTGGATTGTGCCTGCCTCCTCTTCCCTTACCTTTGCCAGCACCATTCCCTCTTCCCACATCCAAGGCAACAACTACCTTCCTTGAGGAGTGCCAGGGAAATAACTGCAGAACCACAGCCAAAAGGGCCAGAGTGCATCGCTGTGCAAGCCATACAGGATTTGGAGCTTGAACAGAATTAGCTTAGTCTGTGTTTATGTCTACACACACACAGACACATACTCCAGCATAGACGTAAATCCCCAAAGAACCATCTGGTTAAGGGGTCAAACCATAGTTCGGCTGAAAGAAGAGAAGAGGGCGAGGAAGACCTGCCTTTTACCTTCCAAGCATTCCGGTCAGTTAGTCACCCCGTGGTCAGGTTGGCAGCAGCTGGACTTCTCCATCCCTCCAGCTGTATCGGGCTTAGGGGAAAACTCATCAAAAACCCATTGTATCAGGAAAGGCCTAGAAATTAATTCCTACTTGAGAAGGGCCAGGTTACAGCTTTGTGCGCCTCATGAGCTCAAGCTCTAAGTTGGAGCACTGAATTAAAAACTGGAAATGCAGCACACAGTGCCCTGACACCCCCACCGTCAGATCTCATACACATACTCCACTCTCGGTATTTCTTAACAGAGGTTACTAGGGTCCACCATCCCGTAGTTCAGCCAGCAATTAAGCTGTGCTCAAATAGTAATTGCAGAAACAATTTTAACAGACTGTCCACTTCGAACCTTACCCAGAATGGCAAAGGAGAAGGGTAGGATGGAAAGGGAGCTTCTTTGAATTATTGGGCCCAGTGCTAGTTTCCATCCACTTCTGCTCTTTCCTCTAAGAAGAGTCTAGCCTATGGGTAGAGGCAAACAAGCAACCACCATTTGACCTTGTACAAGTATCATAGCTCATTTCGCTTCAATTTTTTTAGTTGACAATTGGAACTATTAGGAGGATTAAATAAGGTTCTGTTGTAAAGCTCAAGACACAGTGCCCAGGACGTGGTAACCCCCAGTAATGTATGTTAGCTCTTGTTATTATTTATTATCTGTTATGTGCCAAGCCCCATGGCAAGTATTTTACAGGTAGTCATTTTAATCTTCACAACAGTCCTGCAAAATAGACCTTGTTAGTTCCGTTTGAGGAGATGGAGTCTCAGAGAGGTGAAGCCACGTGTCCAAGGTGAACTAGTATGTGAAGGTGCCACAATTAAACCAGGTCGGCCTGGCTACAAAGCCCATGCCATCGCTGTGGTTTCCAGAGTAAACAGTGTATGAGCAGACATCCTCTGTGTAAATGGGACCCGAGCCATCAGGCTAAACAACTCCCTGTTCCATGCAGTTCAGGGTAATTCATATCCACTGAGTAAACATTCTTGACCATTCTGGGCAAGAGTTCCCTTGTGTCAACTTGCCTGTTCTAGGAATTCTTAGTATATACATTGGAGCCCAACCAAAAAATTCAGTGTGGGGCTGTTCTTTCTTGAGATCCCTCCCAAGGGGCTTAGCTAACAGTAAACTCAAGGGACCTTCCTTTGAGGTGGTTTCACTCGTGGGACTGTCCTTTGGCATCTCCCAAGAGATGACTTTTCAGGATGGCTCTAACACGCCTCAGTCCCCGTGTCTCCAGGGAGTTAAGGGACACAGTTTCCCTGCCTCATAGGCTCACTGCCTTGACATCGTCTCCTCCTCACGCCCTGAATTAGATGTCCTTGTGTTTTCATAGTACCCTGTGCAAGCATCTATTAGAGCCACTGGTCACGTGGCCTTTGCCTATGTCCTTCCTCTCTTCCCGCCCGATTCAAAGCAGATTGCTACATCCTCCTCACCTGTAGCCGCAGAATTTGTCACTTTTCAGAACAACAACAATAACCACAGCCTTATCGTAGTTGACATTTACCGAGTACTTACTATTTGTATTTTGAAGTAGGTTTTGTTGTGATCCTCACTTTAAATGCAAGGGAACTGAAGCACAAAGAGGTTCATTTACTTCCAAAGTCAGAAAACCATGAGTGGTCAAGGTGGATAGGAACCCAATACTCTGATGCCTCCATGTAGTAGATGCTGAATTAATATTTGCAAGTGGATACACACGTGGATGTAACTGCCGTATCTTGAGAAATATGATATGACCCGTGACATACATGAATCTGTGCAATCATGAGCTCTGTTACAGTGCAGCTCTGCTATACTTTCTGCTTCTGTTCTGCAATTCTTCATCTCTCCATACTTGCACAGGGGAGGCAGTCTAGAGCCGTGCTTGTGAACATGCATTAGAGATGCACATGCAAGTTCTGGCTCTACCACTGATGAGCATCACTTCTGTGGGCACGTTACTTACCCTTTCTTAGTGTTATGTTCCTCAGCTGGAAGATGGGAATAATAACAGTGCCTACCTCATACAGTAAACTTAAAGGAAATAATGTAAAGGGAATAATACAAGTCACCATTCCTGGAACACAGCACTCATTCAACAAACATGAGCAGGTTTTGTTATTATTATCACTATTGTCATAAATAGCCTTTTTAAAAACTTTATCATTGAGAGCACTGCTTTCTGTCAGTGAATGAGGAGTTCTGAGTCAGTGTGACTGATACTAACTGATATGGTTGCAGTCTGAAGTCTAAGGTCACTAAACTCAGGACAGGGATGTTTTGACCCATGATTCAGAGGGTCTTACCAGAGCTAATGGAATCTGTCCAATACCCACCCACATCTTTGTCCTGTGGTATACACTGGGAGGTTCAGGGAGCCTGGGTAGAGAAGGAAACCAGGGATGTCCATGGTCCGTACCAGCCATCTGATGAGTGGTGGCTTCAAAGGGGGAGTGGACAGCTGTATAACAGATGCTGTCGGGAGACCACAAGGATACCAAATACCTAATAGCTAACGAGAGCTGCCTTTTATTATATAGTTGGCATTGAACTATAGTCGAGATTCATTTGTTCATTCAACAATATATATTGAACCAGGCAATGATCTAGGCTCAGGGAATCAATAATGATCAAAACAGATGAATTCCTGAATATTCAGGTCCTTTCATACTTTCTATGCATCATCTCTATCAACAGTCATCACAACAACACTATCATGTAGATGTTATCATTCCCATTTGATACACAAGGGAGCTGAGACTCAGAAAGGTTAAATACTGTGCCCAAGGCCTCAGAGCTGGAAAGTGGTGAACCTAGGATTTGAATCCAGGTCTTTCTGATGCAGAAGTCCATTCTTTTTTCTTTTTTTTTTTTTAAAGATTTTGTTTTTCCTTTTTCTCCCCAAAGCTCCCCGGTTACACAGCTGTATATTTTTAGTTGTGGGTCTTTCTAGTTGTGGCATGTGGGATGCCGCCTCAGAGTGGCTTGATGAGTGGTGCCCTGTCCGTGCCCAGGATCTGAACCAGCGAAACCCTGGGCTGCTGCAGTGGAGTGTGCAAACTTAACCACTTGGCTACGGGGCCGGCCCCAGAAGTCCGTTCTTCAATCACAATGTGATACTGCCTATCAAGGAAATAGCAAATGCTAGAATCCAGTGTGTGTGTTGGAGTGGAGGGGTGTTTGTTAATTCGGAAATCTAAAAAGTTGTCATTGTGACACTGCAATAATTATGATCATTAGTTTGCAAACTGCACGAAGCTCTGTTTGTGGCTTCTAGTCTTGAGCTCAATCTGTCATTTTACTGCTTCTGGTCAAAATCACAGTGTCCTTGGCTGCCAGCAACAAAGAGAACTTTTATGCTTAGGTGATATCCAGGTAGAAGCTCTGAAATCTAGTGGTTCATTCCAGGCATGCCTGCTGAGTGACTCCTAGGTACTCTCCAGGGCCCGGACGAGGCCAGTGGGCATGATGTCTGTTGAGATGTTGTCCAGACCCAGGAAGATAGTGCTCAAATGTTGGTGACGTTGCACAGAAAGAGTGCAATGCTCTGGTCCATTTAGGGCTGTGGAGGAATGGGCCCAGAGCCAGTGGGCTGATACTGACCCATTTGTTTAGGCCTGTTGCATGCCCGTTCTCCATGGACTAGGAAGGAAGTTTCAGAGGCAGCATTTCAAATGCCACTGAAAGGAGAAAGGGTGGGGGGTGAGTGGGGAGGGGCAGTTGGTCATTGTGGTGGGGCATAAAGAACCCAAGAGTAATGCTCTGTGCTGGGTCAGGATCTTGGTGGCCTCATTTTGTTTCCAGAGGGTGCCATTGTTTCTAGGCAGCACAGCCACTATTTAGCTTTACAAGTCTACTCATTCAGACTGTCAGTTCCGAAGCCATTCCATTGCTCTCCGATCCCAACAACATAAGCCACAATGCAAGGGCAGTGCAGTCGAGTGGGAAGGACGCTGTAGTGGGACATCAGGAGACCCAGATTCTGGCCCTGGCTCAGCCCCAGCTGGCGGGGGATCTTGGACAAGTGCCTTTGCTCCTGGGCTTTCCTTTCCTTTCACCCATAAAGCAAAGCGGGTGGAACCGGGTGGTGATGTTTCCTATGATCTCTTCCGGCTCTAAAATTGTGAGTTTGTCATTGGGTATTTGCAGCCTTAAAGTGTCTTATTTATTCTTGTTCCTGTATTCAAAACCACATTTTTCTGCTCCTTAAGCTCAGTATTCTTTCTATTGCTTCATGGCCCATAAGGCTGGTCCTTAACTTTTGATCCTATTTATTAAATTAATGAATGACTATATGAGGAAATCATGAATGAATGAAACCACTGTCACATGCTGGTGTAGCTTCCAAACTTGTGTTCTCTGTTTCCGTGAAGGTTGCTAGGAGGACTGAGATAACCCATATGAGGCATTCTAATGGTTTGGGCACATAGAAATCAGTTTCTAACTATTGTTGTTGCTGCTACTGTTGTATTTATGCCCTGTTTTCTACAAATACGGAATAGTGTGCGTGGGGTTTTACAACCACCTTTTTTCGATAATGGAGATTTTTTTCCATGTCACTAACATTCTCTAATTTTAATGGCTGCATCCTATTCTATTGTAGGGTTTATAGTAGTTTATATAATCAATCCCTTAATCTTATACATGAAGTCCATTTGAGTTTTTCTATATTATAAACAACATATCTACATATTCTAATTTATTTTTAAAACAAAATGTGTTGCTTTTGTAGCAGGAAAATGTTTTCGATAAATAACACTGACCCATGACACTATCAGCCCTGCCTGCTTCAGCTAAAATGGTAATCAGTCTGTAGGAAGGTGGTGTGGGAGCCACCGAGTGCGCAGCAGCCTTTGCTCTCCATGTGCAACACAGTGATCACCATCAATTACATTGTCATTGAACGAGAGGAAAGCAGTTTCCCCAAGTCCAAAGCATTGTCCCTTTCTTCTCTTGAACAGAGCTAGAAGAAAATGTGGGGCAGGTTATTTGGGAAGAAGATCCAGCCAGAGACTGGAGGGCTGGGTTGAAGCTGCCCTCTGCTATCTGGCCTTAGGTCCAGAGCTTAACCTTCTGGACCTTGTTCATTTTTCTGTGAGTGAGAATATTAGTATTATTGTTAGTATTGCCTACCCTTTCATCACCAGTTTGGAAGATGGAAGCAGGCAAGGCTGTGAGCATAAAGTGAAATCGTAGGTACGAGGTTAATTGGAAGCATTAAAATAAGCGTTGTACAGGAGTAAGTTATTAAGAACACGAGGTCACTTGTTCTCTGTGCGCCATTCATCTTTGGAACTGTGACCTGGAGTGCGTCTAGAGTTAACAGTGGTTTTAAAGAAAATCTTCACCTCACACACCACTGCTATTATTAAGAGGGAGCAAAAGCAGAAATTCAACCCTCTCCTGTTTGCATGCCTTTTTATTTTTAATCCTTGCCAGATGTAGACTGGCACTGAGCCCAGAGGGTGAGCACTTTCTGATAGAGGTAGTTTTGTTCTTGTCTCCCTTCTAGACAAAGAATTCTTGAAGGAAAAGGAGAAGCTAGAAATGGAGTTAGCAGCAGTGAGGACTGCAAGTGAGGACCACCGGAGACACATTGAGATCCTGGACCAGGCTCTGAGCAATGCCCAGGCCAAGGTCATCAAGCTGGAAGAGGAGGTGAGAGCGCCGGAGGTTGGGAGGGGGAGGCAGAACCCCGGAGCCTCCATTTCCTTTTCCTAACCCTGAAACTTTAACCAGATCCAACTCCCAGGAGGTGAGTCAGGAGGAGGGATGTAGAAGACTTCCCAAAAGAAAATTACAAAAAACAAAGTGTATCCAACCCAGAGTCAGGCAGAGTGTGAAAGGCATACGTGAAAGAGCTCACTCTTAGCCTAAAACCCAGCCTACAGCCCATTGATGGGCAAGTGTCCAGGGCTGGAAATAAATGGAAGGATTAAAAACCACTGGTGCCTTTAGAGAAAAAATAACAAAAATAATAATTCAATTGCTGTGTTTTGGGGCTCTCGATTGCATAAAAAAGGGCAAAAGTCTTCTCATGAGGGTGGGGTAGGGGTGGCATTCGGCCAACCTGTCTCCAGTTTCCAGAAGTTGGCTCAGCTGTGCAATGACCACCACTACCCACCCCCCCCCCCCCCCACTCCAGGAGATTTTGATCCCACTCAAGCATTATGGATTTATTGGTTTCTGATGAAATTAACCCTTTAGATTAAGTTTTTTGAGGGGAACTTTCCCTTTAAGCCTGACTGCAGAAGTAGAATGACCACGTCTGAGGCCCATTCTAGGGGACTCAGGCTGTAGACACAGTGTCAATAAAGGAGGAGAGGTCTGCCAGGTAGACAGGAGCCTGCTGCCCCACACCATCCAGCTGCTCCCGGGGGTGGGCGCCTCCCTGTTGTGAGGGGCTGACCTGAGCAGAGCCATTGTGGAAAGTAGAAGCTCAAAGTCTAGAAGAGGCGTAACTGAGATATTGTACACAAAGTACTTAGCTTGGTGCTTGGCACACAGAAAACACTATTGTTAATTAATCCAACTGCTGTTGAAAGTAAAAAGCTATTCCTTCAGAAAAGATCTCCTGACACCGGGTAACTCAGGTGTCTCAGCAAACTTCAACTTCAAGGTTAAAGCAGCTAAAGAGGAAGATCGTTAAGTCAACAAGGGTCTTGTCCATTAGAAGCCCTTTAAAGCCCTCATGTTCTATGTCGAAACTACAATTTTCATGCTAGCATGAGGATCCTGGGCAATAGCCCCAGAGCATCTTCCTTGTTGCCAGTGAGGAACTCACTAAGTCAGAAAACATTTGCTGAAGAAAGTGACCTTAGCTGCTAAAGGGCAGGAGGTGTGCTCTGAGGAAGGGAGGCCAGCACTCCTTATTATCATTATAAGTGAAATCACTTATTGGGGCTCCATCACCATGTGTGGAGCAAAGGAAAATTATAATTTTTTAAATCTTTTCATTTTAATATTTCTATTAAAGTAAAAGTTGTGAACTCCTTGAAGGCAGGTTCTTTATAATCACCGTTATGGATCTTGTCTTGTCCTTGTATTTATATAAGATCTTTGACTGTGTGTGGCCTCTCCAAAAGGTCTCATGGGTCTGCCTTCCATTATCACTCCTTGTTGTTATGAAAGTTTCTTGTGAGGGGTTTTAATTCAGTTCACGTGGCTCTTATTGAGTGCTTACCATAACTTCCCACGATGGGTAAGAGCTTGGACTCGAGAGCCGGACACCAGGATGGATGTATCTGTCAGCTCTGTGACCTTGAGCAAACCCTTCAGTCCTCAGTTTTCTTATCTCTTAAATGGAGATAATAAAGTAGTTTCCCTTTTACTGTTACTGGGAGGATTAAATAAGATATTGCATAGAAGGCACAAAGCATGGCATGCTAATGCTTCAAAAATGTTGACTGGTATAATTATTATTATTATTAATCACCCTCATCATATATACTCCTTGCTAAACTTAAGGCTGATACAAAGATGAATGCGAGAGATCTGTGCCTTCAAGAATCTTGTAACTGATTAGGAATAATATTAATTCGTTCATGTAACAAATATTTATTGAGTACCCACTGTATGCCAGGTAATGTTCCAGGCATTGGGGACACACTGTGCACTCTGCCCAAAACAGACAAATCTCATGGCACTTATATTCTAGTGGCTGCAAACTCAGAAAACTATACAGTCTAGGACGTGGTAAGTGGTTTATGAATGGTACTCACAGAATATTTGATCGGATGAGGCTTCTAACGTAGGAACCTGCAGTTAGTAGGTCCTCATATGTCTTTTAAATTGAATCAAGCAGTCGAAAACACAGTGAATGAAAGAGCCAAAGGAAAACTGATCTCAAGGGCAGGTATGGAAAAGACTATAATGTTGCTGTACCCCCCCACTGGAAAAGGCAGAAGCACCTCCATTTTATTCTGGTGGCCTTGGCTGGGATATAGGCATAGCTTCTGGCAGTGCTGCCTGCTAACTCAGAATCCACCCTTCGCAGCAAGCTCTTAAATCATGGGCGTGTTCCAACTTGCCACTGCAATCATGGGATGAACTCAGGATCTGAGCTGCCTGCAAGGCATCTACACGCTCCAGCGCAGGATGACGGGAAATAGCATCTGGTGTCTTCTCACCGAGGACCAGATCAAGGAAATGCCTCAGCCTGATTTTTGGCACCAGCCAATTCCCAGAAAGTTACAAATGTGCCTGGGATTTATGAACAGGGGCCAAACTCCTAATTGGAAGAAAACAAAGTCTGAGAGTAAGAATTTGAAGTTGTTGATCATGATTCTAAATCCGTAGCTCATGGGACATTTCCATAAATCGTTTTTACCTTAATTTCTATCTCCTCAGTTACGGTGTTTTTTGAGTCTTCATTATGCCCTCGTTGTCTCTTCAGGGCTGTCAACTACTCATCTATAAAGGGCTCTGAAATCTGTAGGAGAAAGTTACTCCACAAATATCTATAATAAGAAATGTTTATATTCAGACACACACAGAGATGGGTACACATGCATATATACATGCAAACATAATTTCTCTCTTATAATAGCAATTTATAGTTATAGAAAATTTGAAAAGTACAGAAGAGAATAAAGAAGGGAAATTACTATTCTTTCATACAGATAAACACAGTTAATACTTTGATTTCCTTCCAGTCTTTTTTCTTATATAGATAATATATAGATCAATAGATAGATAGATAGATATCTATAATTGTGATCATGTTGTATATAATTTTTGATTCTGGATTTTCCAGTTAACATTATAAAATAAGCATTTACTCATGACATTAAAAACTCTTTATTAACCTCATTTCCAATGGCTGCAAATGCTATAATTATTAAGCGTTAACCAAGGATTGCGCTGAGAGCTTTACAAATTACTGAAAGCCGGTATCCAAGTAGGGTCTTGAATTGCAAGCATCCCAGCCCTTTCAAGTATAACTGGTGGCCTTTGTCTAAATCTTTTCTTTCCTGAGGGGTAAGAATAGGGAAGGTACATGCACTTGTAGTTTAAACAGGATCTCCAGGTAATCTGACCGCCCACCTCCACCCCTACTTTGAGAATCACTGGTCTAAATTCTATGTTCCTTTTTACGCTCTCTGCTCAGTTACGAGAGAAGCAAGCATATGTCGAGAAAGTGGAGAAGCTGCAGCAGGCCCTGACCCAGCTGCAGTCAGCATGCGAGAAGCGAGAGCAGATGGAGCGGAGACTGCGGACCTGGCTGGAGAGAGAGCTGGACGCGCTGCGAACCCAGCAGGTGAGGGACTGCGGGTGGGGCCGACAATGGAATCAGACACATTCATTCGGCCAACGTTATGGAGCAGGGCACTTGCTGTGGGCCAGGCTCTGCGCTCTGCACTGAGGATTCAGAGGGAAACAAGAACTCCCTGTCCTCAGCAAAGCAACACAGCAGCCAGTGGAGGAGCCAGGCAGTCCACTCACTGCAGTAACAGACGTCCTTCCAGAGAGAAAGTGGTGACCACTGGGGGCTGGGTGTGGGGGAATGCGGCTTTGGATGGCTTCACAGAGGAGGACATTTGAGTTGGACTTTGAAAGATGAGTTTGTTGGGCATTCGGGGGAAGAACATCAGAGGCAGAGGAAGAGTATGTGTAAAGGAGAGAGGCGTGACATGGCATGGCGAGTTCCAGACAGCTGGTGCAGCTGGCTGGGGGAGAATGCCCAAGGAGGTGGCTGGGAGGGGGCAGAGGCCAGTTTGTGGAAGATATTTGGTCAAGTTGAGAGACTGGACTTTCCTGTAGTCAACAGAGCCAACAACTGGGAGGTTTTTAAGCGGGAAAGGATTATGATACAAAAGACTGGGGAAGAGCCCCCTTTGGTATCAGGAGGGGCTGGAGGGGTGAATGTTGAAGTCAGGGAGGCCAGCCTGAAGGCTGTTGGTATCGTCTAGGGTGTGGTGATAATGGGAATCCATGGGGGAGTAAGAGGGGGTGAAATTAGTAGGACACGATCATCTGAGTTTTCAGAGGTAAAGGAGAGGAGGGAGTTCAGGACTATCCCTAGAATATAACATTGGCCATAAGCTCCTAGTCCTTCTGCCTCTCCTTCTGGTTCCCCGTAACAGCTGTTAATGTAACACCTCCAATAAGCTCAGAACAAAACACCCCAGCCCAGGGTCCACGTGTGCCTCGGCAAGGGGAGAAGTCCTGCAGGAAAGCTCTGCAGCTGGGCTAGGCTCCATCCTAGGCTGGTCAAAGGTTCCTGGCTGCAGAGAGAGCCTGGGCTGTGTGTCATCAGCCAGCGTGGTGGGCAGAGCCCTCTCTGCAGCTGGGGAAGGGTGTGCTCTAAGTTGGGAACCAGGGGAATGCAAGACAGGGCTCCATGAAATTATCTGCTGGATAGGGCATAGTGGTTGTGGTTGAAACACTTGAAAACACTTGAAAGCATTCGCTCAGGCCAGCTCAGCCCTTTCTCATGGCAGGCGCACACAGTTCCCTCTGGGTGTGTGTACTTGGCTGGGGAAGGAGGTGTTAGTGAGATTGCCCAGAAAATTAAGAAACCCACCCGGCCTCCCACCATCTTGGCTTAGTTGGTAGCTCGTAAGGAAGGCTGAGTCTGTCTCCGGACTTCTGATCTTGCTAACCTGTGCCACATTCCCTGACACTTCAGGTGCACCTTCAGCTCTTTTCTGTTGCATAGTGAGATCTCAACCTCCCCACTGGAAGGCAGGCTTCTCCGGTGCCTGGTACCGTGCTGGCACCTGGTAGATACTTCCGAGCCTTTGGCTGACAAAATGGGCACATCTCAATACTTAGAGCCAAAAAGAATGTTCTTTTCCAGTTAATGTGCCACCCACACTGTACAATTAGATTACTTATCCTTGGATTTTCTATTTTGAGTGCCGTGGAACCAGACTCAGCTCCATTATCTTGTGTACCAAGGAGAAATATGGAGTTAGAATTATTTGAAAAATATGTCTCTTGCCGCAGAGGACATTCGCTGTATGCACACTCAGACCCATGCACACTCATGCCCATTATTTCCTCAGACTAGACTGGCAAAAACAACATTCCTGCTGTACACAAAGCCTGCTGATGGATATAGACGCACCTGTGGAGAACAGAAGTTTCAGAATTGAGGCTTTCCAGGGAAATTGCTTGGCTTACATTTTGGGTTTGTTTTTGGGAGCTGATCGCAGATCCCCAGCTGTTTATGGCTGACATAATATGGCTGACCAAAGGAGGAGAGACAGTCTTTACGGTTAAATGGCACTTTGATGCTCAGCATCTCTTTAAAAGTAATGTTATAGTTTTGTTTCCAATGAGAGTATTAATCTATCTCCTATGAAATGAAAGACACTCAGGATTTCCCTGTTGCTTTTGCCTACTCATTAAAAAGATGAGTATTCTTTTTTATTTTTTCCTTTAACACTTCTTTATTTTCTCATTTTACCAGTGAGCATACATTTTTCTATAACCAGAAAAGGTAAAAATGGTATTACAAATAAATCCTCCCTAAAACCTTGCTTTTAACTAGTTCCATGTTGCAGATGCTATAAAGGGTAGAGTTGGGTCAAACTCATGGGCTAGTGTGGCGAGCACAGCCCTGCTGGCCCTCAGCAGGGATGGTTAGCGTCGACTGTAGTCCACTCCAGAGCATGGCGTCACTGGAGAAACTCAGCCTTTCCAGGAAAGGTATCAAGGGGCTTCTCTGATCGGCTTCCTCCTCATTCACGCTTGAGCGGCTCATGCATATGCCTGCCTGATTTGGCAAGCCCATGCTCACCCTGCTCCTCCCTCCTGTGTGACCAAGGCATCTGTCTGACCCCTTTAGAAAGCACACTGAGGTCACACTGTAACAAAGCCCTTAGTCATCTGCCTCTTCAGCGAAGCAGTAAGACCACACTGCCTTGCCACATCCCCTAGGGAATTATTCTGAAGGGACCATGGAGAGAGTAGCCTAGAGCACTTGTTGAATCAACACTCCACACTAGGGCTCTGCCCTTAGACCAATGCCAGGACACAGCTGAACTTCTCCACCTAGTCCCCTAACAAGAAAGAGCTCCCTAGAGAGCTCCACTTATTCCTGCACAGTTCCCTGGAACCTTCCAGAAGGGTGGGTAGACTGGAGGTGAGCTGAGTGACGTGGAATCTTGAATTGATTCAGAGCGTGGGCTCTGGGGTTGGACTGACCAGGGTTGAATCCTGCCTCCTCCCCCTACTAGAAAAGTAGCCTTAGGTAAGTAGGCTTTCCAAGCCTCGACTTCTTTGTCTCTAAAATGGGGCAAAGGAATTACATGTACATTATACTTGTAACTACAAATAAAATCTGCACAAGGTGCTTACACAGTGCCTGGCACTTAGCAATTGATTAAGAAAGAATAACTACCATTGCTGTTCGCATTATCGTTGTTACCTTCAGAGCTATTGGAAGGCATAGGACATCCTCGGTACCCTCTCCCAAATTCCTTCCTTACTCCAACTTTCCCAGTCCCGCTGAAAAAAGATGACAGGGTGTGGCTGATTGAGAGATGGGGAGGGGAAAAGGTAGGTCAGGACAGTAGGATTAGCAGAAAGAGCAGGTCCCAGGGAACAGGTTCTGTTATTATAAGTAATCTCCCGCCACCTTGGGAGAGGAAGTAGTACTTAAGCATCATTAGAAGCTGGGGGGAAGTGAAAGAGGAAATAAAGATGAGAGGGAGGGAAATTAACATTTTTAAGAACTCAAAATTTTATCTTTCTTGCAAAGAGCTCAAAGTCATTTTCACATCTCACTTCCACAGTGCTGTGAGGTAGAAGAGGGAAGGGGGAAAGTTCTTGGAAGAGGAAAATGAGGCACCGGGCAGTTGAAAGACCAGACCAAGGTCATTAGCTAATTAGGACATTCCTCCCGGGTACACACATTGAGGGCAGAGATTTTTATCTGTCTTGTTCACTGTGGCATCCCCAGCACTTTGTACATGTTCAGTAAATATTTGTTGACTGGCTGAATGGGCAGCAGAAGCTGGCCTGCCTGACCCCCAGTCCATTATTCTGGCCAGTATATTTACTCATTAGACCGTACTCTCTCTGTATGCTTGAATGTTGAAATTTTTGCATTTATTTAAATAACTCCTAAAGACCTGAATTAGGGGCCCTGTGGTTTCACGTGGGGTTGAGAGGATTCTGCAGAAATCAGCCAGCTGAGACGGCAACATAAGTGATTTAGATAGAAACTGACAAGCATAGATGGCAGCTTAGTGAGGCTGTGGGATCTTTTTCTTGGAAAGTTTCTAACAAGAGGGAGCTTCTCATCCTGATGGACTGGGTCATTTGTCCTCCTGCCTGAGGCCAAGTCCTTCCTGTACAGGTCAATGAGGAAGGTACGTCACTTCTACCCTATTCTTACTTAAATGTTGGTCACTGACAAGCTACCCTTAGATCCTAGATCTAGTGCTTTTTGCTTTTAGCTAGTCATTGTCTAGCCCTTTAAGTGTTATTAACTGCTCCTGTAGGCCTTATCTTCCATGATTCCCAGGCCTCTAGGTAGGGCAGGTATTAGTTTCGCAGATGACACGTTGTAGCCTGTGCCTTAGGGCCTCTCTCTCCCACTTCCTTGGCCTTTACACTTTATCTCCCAGCCTCAAGGGAAGCAAACAACTGGCATCACTTCCTTGAACTCAGGAGAAAGTGTCCTAGACCAGGAGAACAATCCTTAGTTCGCATTCTTGCTTTTGGTGTAAAGTAACTGCTGGACGTTGGACGAGCCACTTCCGTTCATGGTCATGCAGAGCTGTATGGCCAGACAGACCTGACTTTGAATCCTGACCCCACTGCTGATTAGCTGAGAGACATTGAACAGTTCATTTAGCCTCTCAGAAGCTTGGTTTTCTCATCTGTAAAGCTGAGACTTTGTTTTACAGAGTTCCATGAGAATTAAATGAGATAGAGGAATCGGGGAGGTGAGGTAGCCTCCACCGAGTTTGGGTCATCCATACTGGAGAGGGAGCAAGAGCGTGATGACAACCTGGGTGAACCAGGTGTGCTCCAGCTGGGTAACCATGCAGACAAGGTTTATGTGGTCTCCTTTATAGCCCCGTTTCAGTATCAACATGTCATTTCTCCTGTTTTCTCCAGAAACATGGAAATGGCCCACCTGCCAGCATGCCGGAATACAATGCCCCAGCCCTCATGGAACTTGTGAGGGAGAAGGAGGAGCGGATCCTGGCCCTGGAGGCCGACATGACCAAGTGGGAGCAGAAGTACCTGGAGGAAAGCACCATCCGACACTTTGCCATGAACGCCGCAGCCACTGCCGCAGCCGAGAGGTGAGATCAGCGTAACTGGTAGCCGGAAAAGCCCAGCCAAAAAGAAACAGAGGGAGTCTGGAGAGGTCCAGAGTCCTACCCGGGGAGTGAGATCAGTTAAAAATAATTGTAAAATGGCTGTAGTGCTAGTTAGAGAGCAAGATGTTATACATTTCTGAAGGATAATTTGGCAATAGGTACCTCCCCTTTGGTTCCAAAATTCCAGTTCTAGACATTATCTTAAGAAAATTATTATAGAAGTGCCTGAAGATTTATGTCCAAGGATATTCATCCCATTGTTGTTGAAGATATCAGTACACTTAAGACAGCCTCGAATCCAACACGAGGGACTCATTCAATAATTTAAAGTATGCCCACACAGTGGAATGCTATGTGGTCTTTAAGAATGATGTTGTGAAAGTATATTTTATGACTCTTTTTAACAGTGGCTGTGTATCATGGGCCAGACAAGAATATTTAATCTTCATAACAGCCCTGAGAGTACAAACTATTATCCTCATTTTGCAGGTGAAGAAATGAGGCTTCAAGAGGTACAGTGGTTTATTCCATCACACTGGTAGTAAGTGACAGGACCACATGTCACGTTGAGATTTGTCTGACTTAAAGCCTGGTTTCACTTGGTTTGAAATTTTCTGTTGCTGTCGATTATTACCTCTGTTGCTGTATTTCCTTTTTATAGGCACATAGCCTTATTCTTCCTTTAAACTTAGCTCAAAATGCTCAACTCTTCACAAAAATAATTCTGTCAAACTGTGCTCTTGTCTGAGTGAGCAGGAGTTTTCCCCAATTGCTGGATCTCGCGGCATGCATCCTTGCTGTAGGGACCTGAGAGGTTGTGCATTCCACCCATCAAGGCTCTCACTGTGCTCCCGCAACCCTTGTTTGCTTTTTGCCCACAAGTTATATTCGGCGTTTAATGCAGAGTTGTTTGGAATTTACCAAAATTTTATTTGGAGAAGATCCTCAAATTTCAAAGGCCTGTCCATAAAACTGGACTTAATAAGGGCTCTTGTACCATTAGGGATGGTAGGACCTGAACCAGTGGAAACCAAGGATGCAACTCAGTCATCTGGTCTGTCCCATACTTCTTTGGGATGTGTTGTGTCTTTAATGAGGAAGAGAAGGCCCATTGGGGCGGAGGGGGGATACTTTATGAGCTGTTTATGAGCTCTCATGTTCATTACTCAAGTAGAGAGGCATCCCAGATGTTACCCCTGGAACATGGAGATTGAGCAGTGTCACCTATGCGGGCATAGATGCCTCTGCCAGGTGCCACAGCACACTTAGACCTGGGGAGACCTGCAGACTCCGGTGGAAAATGAAATTGGGGGTCATTTTCTAGTGCTCACATGTTGTTGATGTATATCTATGCTGTGAGAGAAAACAACCCACAATATCCCATCTGAGTGAGACCATGGGAATAGGAATAGCCATTTGAGACGTGTATTGTGTGCTGGAGCTCCAAGGTCACGGCGTGAGAGTTGGAGGAAATTGCAGCCTCCACTTTAGTTGTTGGACTGCGTGGGTGACAACAGTGAAGCCCTTGGAAGCATTTCTTGATTTTTACATAATCGAAATGTTTTTATTTTCAGCTTTTTGTTTTCTAAGGTAATATCTAAGTCTCCTTTCTATCCTGAGGAAGAGAACAGACCAGCATAAAGTTACAGGGGGATTTGGCTTTCTTGGTGAGATTTGGTCTAATGCATAGCTCTCAGTGATTGCCCTGGAAATGGTCTTTCTTCGTGTGGTTTTTATTGGAGAGAACATTGCCTAAGGAGGCAGGACACCTACCTTCAAGGCTTTTCCCTCTGTCTCTGACTATAAGTGTGATTCTGCACAAACTTTTCTGAGCATCCCTGACCTCATATGTGAAGTGGAAATTATAATTCTTGGCTACTTATGAGTAGGAAACCAGACCTTATTCCACTGACTGAGAACACAAAAGCCCCATAGCAGTATAAATACACTACCTTGGAAGAATGACACAAGGGCTTGTATCTGTCATTGTTGTCACAGCTCCTATTGATTTATTGGATCAGATGCATGTTTGGGATCCTGGGCCCTGAGAGGAGGAATGGGACTGGAATGTAAAATCAGAAGTGGGGGAATAAAGAGGTGTGAAGCATAAGACCCCTGAGGTGGGCACGGGAGGGGACAGTGAGGGAATGAGTAGAACCAGGCAGAGCCCAGACAGCATCAGCCACTCACCCTCTGCTAGGCTCCGCCTTGTTGTTTGTCTTCCTTCATGCCGTCAGAGAATAGAATCCTTTGGGATCTACCAGCCCTCTGCTCCTCCTCTGCCCTATTTGGAGTCCTGGACGGACGAATGGGTCAAGGCCTTTTGCAACGTCCCACTCTTCCCACCTTCTTTGCTTCCACATTTATTTATTGAGCATCTGATAATTCGGTGGGAAACTACCCTCCTTTTACAGACCACTCCTTCAGAGGAGGTCAGGTTTTAGCCCCAATCCTAATGTTCTTTTCAAGGAAAACCTCTGTGATTTCAGCATTGCTTTTCTGTTGATAGAAAGAGAGAAGAAGGAAAATGAAGAATTTTTGAGAAAGCTCAAAATTCTGGCTGCTACTTCTTCTTCTTTTTTTTTTCTTTTTTTTTTGCTGAGGAAGATTCAGCCTGAGCTAACATCTGTGCAATCTTCCTCTATTTTTTAGTATGTGGGTTGCCAGCACAGCATGGCCACTAACAGAGCAGTGTAGGTCCACAGCCGGGAACCAAACCTGGGCTGCCGGAGCAGAGCGTGCCGAACTTAACCACTAGGCCACCGGGGCTGGCCTGAAATTCTAGGTTCTTGTTGTATAGATACTAAAAGGCTGCATATGAATTGGTAAAAATGACTACTTCTGGCCATCAGTTTTGTGACTCCAGTCGTGATGCTTATTCCCATTAATAAGCAACGATTTTTCAACAAAGAAAATGATTTCTGTCTACCAACTGATTTTGTCATCTTGGTGCATTTGGACACCATTGATCAGAATTTTGAGAGGTTGAGCCTGTTTTTTATGGTTTTGAAACTTTTTACAAATTTCAAAGCAATGTGATACTTTTTGAAGTTTTGTGTGTTTGCCTTCTTAGTTGTTCTCATCTAATTGTGCCTGCTGTCCTTCCCTGGCAGTATAAACATGAATTTTTAAATTTATCTCCAGCTCTATGTAAATCCTCCAGAAGTAAATTGGTTGAAAATGTTTCTGTAGCCACTAATTCAAGTATTGATGATTTTTGTGTACCATAGGGTGGATTTATAATTTTGTCGGTATGTCTAAAGCATTTTGCTCGTTTTCTACATTATTTGGCTTTATGATTTATTTTCAGCCACAATTTACATGTAGCCACATTCTCACGTGTGCCCTCTCTGTTGGTTTATTCTATCTTCATGCATCTTTGCTGAGGTCTCCTTCGTAAAGACACAGGAAACTTCAGGAGGGTTGAGTGATGGGTTGAGGACATGGACTTGGGAATCATAAATATCTGGATTTGAATCCATTTACACCATCCGTAACTCGGTGTTCTTGAAAAGTCACCGAACCCATTTGTTTATCTGTAAAATGAGGATAATAATACCTACTTCACAAGTTGCTGTGAGAACTAAATGAAATGCCCCGTGTAATGTGCTTTCCCCTGTCCCTGGCATGAAGTAAACATTCATTGATAGCTGTCACTAAAAGAGATGAAAGAAGGGGCTCCTTTTTGCTGATTTTGAGTGTTCTAGGAAAGAGCTGTAAAATAGGATTGTAGCATTGTAATATGAAGTCAGAGATGTGAAATAGGTGGCTAGAGCATTTCTTATTAATTTTCTATTCACTTATGAAAGACATTGCACCTTGCAGTCTAAGATATACTTAGATCACTTAGATTGCTCAGTTATCTTATTTTTACCAATTGTCCTTAACTAGGAGTAATTACATTTCCAAAACCAGTAGCAGGAATAGTTATATTTGACCTCTCAGACACCTGCTTCCAGCTACGCTGCTTTTTAATCTACCTACCTCTGTCCCTCCCCTCACTCTGCCCACTGGACTGGACTTCCCAAGGACAGGGTGTGTGGCATCTTCATCTTTTCTCCCTGCTACCCAGCATGGTTGTCACACTGAATGGACCTGAATCCTAGACAGGGGCCTGCAAAACAAGAAGTGAGCTAAAGGCAAACATGATATAAATTTCAGCTTGAACCTCGCTGTCTGGGAGGGACCAGTCTCAGTTTCAAGTATTTACTGAGTCTCCATTTTATTGTAAAATACTGAAGTAGCTGCTATGTGGATGACAGATAGAAATAAACTTTAATTCTGATTGAGAAAGTGAGAAAGGATAAGTAAGTATGAAAAGGTACAAGCATAGAAACACTAACAAATATAGTAATAACGGTGTCCTTATGTCAGTAGGAGTAGTATCCATATTCACAGCATGCCGTGTGGTTTAATATACAGTGTCATTAGTAGAAAGGGCAGAGAATTTTGATTTGGGGATTTTATTTTGTTTTCTTTAGATACTGTCTTAATTCCATCAAGTTTAGGGAGAGACTTGACCAGGATTTCGGAGAGGGAAAGTGTGTGAAGGAGTTTGTGGAGAGATATTTTTAGTGCGGTGTCCTCGGGTGCCTCCCCTTGAGCATTTGCATCATTCTCTGAGTGTGTCCTGTGTTGCTAGGGATACCACGATCATCAACCACTCGAGGAATGGCAGCTACGGCGAGAGCTCGCTGGAGGCCCACATCTGGCAGGAGGAGGAGGAGGTGGTGCAGGCCACCAGGAGGTGTCAGGACATGGAGTACACGTAAGGGACAGGCGTGTGCGCGGCTCCACTCTGGCCACTCACCTCAAGACCCCAGTGGGGTCCACCAGCCCGATGTTGGCGTTCACACTCCAACCCCTTCCTGTTCTGAACAGCTGCAAGCTCGACTTCTCCAAAAATTCCCCTCCCCCACACCCTGCCCTGGTGAGAAGGGAAAGTTCAAACCTAAGCAAGTGGCTCTGCTTAACGATGGGACTGGAGCCTGAGGTTTCTGGGGGATAATTTCCTGTCCAATGCAGGTTTTAAGATGGAGGCTAATGACAGAAGAATTTAGATGCCCGTGTATTTTCTGAGTGTCTGTCTCTGCAACCTTCTAGATGTTACCAGCTGGAAAGGGGAAATGTCATATTTTAAAGGCTCAGAGCTTTTGAGCCAGGATTTATATATTCCAGCCAGAAATAAAGAACTTATTTAGCTAATGCATTCTTCCCATGGGCTAAGCAAGACTTCCAGCAGGCTTTGTGACATAATAAAACCAGCCTGCCCCCACCAATTCCTGAGGCCCCGTGGGCCCTGGGAACCGAAGCCTCTCATTTTTCGGTTGTGAAAATAGGGCTGAGTAGCTGAGTCATTGATGGGCCCAGTGAGTTCCTATCTAAGCTGTGAAAAGAACTCAAGTGTTTTTCTGATTCTCATTTTTGGCCATCAGGGAAGAAATAATCATCTTCTCCCAGAAAACTTGTCCATCTTTTAATTTTTTTTCCTCAGAAAATAGGGAAATCGACTTTAGTGGAAAGCTCCCTCTGTGTGAGGTTTCAGAGTTTCTGTGCTTCTCTTCTACTCTTCCCACCCCCACCGTCAGGCATCCTAGACTCTTGAAGGTGGTCCCTGAGCACACTGTGGGCCAGGAGGTCCTTGCTGGGCTGCCATAGTCACTAGAACTGTACGTCCTCGGCTTGCCAGGAAGTCCCAGAGTCCCGTGAGGGGCCAGAGAAGGTGCACCCTTTTGATCTACTACAAAAGGTCCATCTTATACAATTTGCAGGTTATAAATGTTTGAAGATTTCTACTGCAGTTAACTCTCCATCCTTGAATGATAATTAAAGTCCCTGGGCAGCCTGAGAGAAATGTTTCAAGTTCTTTTAGGCAAATGCGTTTTGATTATGACTATTTGATTTGATTTTGTTATACAGTATTAAAAATCTCCATGCCAAAATCATAGAGAAGGATGCCATGATTAAGGTCCTTCAGCAGCGATCCCGTAAAGATGCTGCGAAGACGGACTCCTCGAGCCTGCGGCCTGCCCGCTCCGTCCCATCCATTGCCGCAGCCACTGGGACCCACTCTCGCCAGACCTCTCTGACCAGTAGCCAGTTAGCTGAAGAGAAGAAGGAAGAGAAGACCTGGAAGGGGAGCATAGGTGAGTCCCACGCCTCGCCTCCTTCAGGCAAGGATCTGAAAAGCAAGAGCTGCCCACACATTGAGCGGCTGGCTCATCTGGTGGAGAGAGATTCCTCCTACTTTTGTGGTTTGCTGGCTCTGCCCCTCATGGGACACAGAAATGTCATTGGCTTTTTCCAGGCCTCAGTTTACTCACCTGTAAAATGGGGAGGAAGCTCAATCATCCTTGGGTTGTGGAAATTAAATGAGCTGTGTGGAAGCAAAGGCTGTGCCACCGGAGTAGCCCTTAGCCCTGGATTGACTCATAATTATCGTTACTGTTGAAAGTTGAGGAGACCCTCCAACATAAAATGTTCTAATGGGAAAAGCCCAGAGACGTAAGCCTCTGAACTTGGCTCTGCCCCAGACGAGTTGTAAGATGGCTCCACCTCTGCCTCCATGTCTAGAAAAGGGTCCTGTCTGCCCTGCTGTACCCCATGGGGCTGTGCAAGGGGAAAATGAGATAATGGGGAGAAAGCACTTTGGAAGAAGTGCTCTTGAGCCTAAGGGATTGCTGTTGGTGGTTTTTGTCATATTGTTGTTGCACAGGCAGAATTTTGAGAATTCCGTGGATGTGGTCTTAGCCACAAAAGGGTTTCCTGGGGTGAGGGTGGGGCCAGTTGAGGGTTCTAGCTGAGTCTGGAGAGGAAGCAGGCAGGGCCACCCGGCACGCAGGCAGCATTCCCACACACACGTCCTCCACTCTCTTCCCCTGCACTCTGGCAACTCCAAGGGCCTGGCCCTTCTTTGATGCATTTCCCTGGGTCAGAGTGTGTTTTGTTTCTCTGTGGAGCTGAGAGCCAGTTTTCCTTAGCACAGGACCTCAGAGGAGCCTAGCTGCTCCGTGCCAAAGGGGATAAGAGCTTCCGGTATGAACCCGACAGAGCTGGGTGATCAAAGTGCTCAGCCAGAAGCTCTGTTTGAAGTCCCTCCACAGGTCGCTTCAGCAGCGCCTGCCCTCCAAGGACATATACTTCAAAGAGGATGTGTGTGGACAGCAGCTGGGATCATCAAAGACCCTCCCAAGGACACTTAGCTCCTCAGCCCAGTTAAAGAGCCTAGGAGGTGATGCTCAGACAGGCCTGGTGAAACTGTCTGAAATGTGCTCAGCTCCGACGGAAACCTCCCTGGAAGAGGCCAGTTTGTGACATCCAGCCAGGCAGGCATTCCTCTGATGTCTGTGCCTGTATCTCCCAGCATCTGGCACAGCTACACCAGGCCTGGAAGCCTGAGGACCGGCCTGCAGGAAGGGTTGCTGTGTTCTCTGCACTGGCATTCCTCCTTGTTACTGTAATTGATGTCTATGTGTCACAGAAACAGAGAGGGGCTCTTCGAGATGCCAGGCAGAGGCACACATTCGTGGGCCACTGCACCGTTCTCAAAATGTTTCCACAATCTCTTGCCAGACAGGCTCTAGAAGGAAGTAGAGGTGACAGCATATTCCTTCCTGGTGGCTCAGGGGCTCCCGGGTAAGATGACTGACTAGTAACTTAGTTCCACAAGAGCATCCTTGTCGGACTGTGGAGTTTTGACAGGCAAGGTGATGAGGTGGAGAGAACACCCGTTGGATTTAAACTCAGGCACAGCTGGGTTTGGATCTCACTTCTGCTCTTTCTTAGCTGTGAGATGTTAATTTCTCTGAACTTCCATTTCCTTTTCTGTAAGACAGAGGATAGCAACAGGACTTGTCTCATAGGAGTATTGTGAAATGTAGATGTGTGTGAAGTACCTAAACAAAGACTCTTGCTACTCAAAGTGTGGTCCATGGACCAGCAGCGCTGGCATTACCTGGGAGCTTGATAGAGAAGCAGAGTCTCAGGCCCCACCCATGGAATCAAATCTTCATTTTAACAATATATCCAAGTGAATGAAATGCTCATTACATTATGAGAAACGCTGCTGTGGACAAACTGAATTCCTCTGCGTTGCGTTATGAATGGGCACCTTGAAACAGCCCTGGCAAGGAGACGTTATGAATTGCTGGCTAGTTAAGATAAGGGAACAAATACTTGATTGTGCTTACCGCATTTTCTATAGGCTAGTGTTCTGGAGTGCTGGCACTTTTCTGAATGTGTGCCGTGTTTTGCTACTTAAAAGTAAAAAAGTTGCTCTCCTGTCCAGCTTTGAGAAGAGAGACGGCGCTGCGCATAATGTGTCCCTTTTCCCTAGCCAGCACACCCTCTTCCCCCGCAGCCTCTCTACTCTTGGGGTGGGGAACATGAAGAAGGCTAAGCGGCCTTCTCAGGAGCCCACCTGTCTTCCTGCTTCTTGGGGACCGTGATTCTCCACTGCAGGGATCTCTTTGGGTAATAAGGTGCACCACTCAGTGTTACCCAGACCGAGAAGCATGTTTGTTTTTGAACCTAGGCCTGTGGGAAGCCATCTATTACCAAGAGTAGAGTGCAATTGTGGGCTATTCAGAAGAACAGCAGGCCAGTGGGACCTTGTCTAGGACCAGGGAAGCCTTCAGTTTTTCCTTTTTTTTTTTATTGAGGTCTTATTGGTTCATCACATTATATAAATTTCAGGTGTACATCATTATATTTTGACGTCTGTATACACCATATCATGTTCACCACCAAAAGTCTAGTTTCTATCCATCATCATACTCATGTGCCCCCTTATCCCTTCCCCCTTCTCCCCAACCCCTTCCCCTCTGGTCACCACCAATCTGATCTCCGTATCTGTGTATTTGTTTGTTGATCTTCCACATATGAGTGAAGTCATATGGTAATTGTCTTTCTCCATCTGACTTACTTCACGTAGCGTGATACGCTCAAGGTCCATCCATGTTGTCTCAAATGGCACGATTTCATCTTTTTTTAGTATTCCATTCTGTATATACCACATCTCTATATATTCATCCCTTGATGGGCACATAGGTTGCTTCCAAGTCTTGGCTATTGTGAATGTTGCTGCAGTGAACACAGGGGTGTGTATATCTTTTAGAATTAGTATTTTTGTGTTCTTTGGATAAATATCTAGAATCGGAATAGCTGGGTCATATGAGGATTCTTCAAAAAATTAAAAATAGAAATACCATATGATCCAGCCTTCAGTTTTTCTTAGGCCCACAACCACTGCTCAAGGCCAGCCCTCCTGGGCCACATGAGGTAAAGCAAACATTGTGTCTAGAAAGCCTTGCAGGAACGCCCCCACCCCTACACTGGCTGTTTGGCACTTCTCTGTTCCTCCATACTACCCTGAGAATAAGTGTATCCCACTAATTATTATATTAGAAGCAGTTTACTTGACAACTCCTCTTCCCCTCCAAAAAAAACCTATAAATTTTTAAGGAGGGGACTAGGTCTTTCATTTTTTTTAAATTCCCTCAGTGCTTGTCGTTTATCAAACACATAAACAAGTGCTTGGTGAATGAATGAATGAGTGAATGAAACACTTCTCAGTCAAGAAGGAAATGATCTCCAAGACCAGGATTTTTTGTTTTTTTAAAGAATGGCATTGAAAAAGCTGTCCTTCCACCCTCAGGGTTGCTGCTGGGGAAGGAGCCCCATGAACACGCCTCCACCCCCTTGCTGCCCACCCCATCTGCCACAGCGCTGTGCCCCACGGCCTCTGCCACATCAGCCAGCAGTGCCCACGCCAAGACAGGCAGCAAGGACAGCAGCACCCAGACGGACAAGAGCGCTGAACTCTTCTGGCCCAGCATGGCCTCCCTGCCCAACCGCGGCCGGCTGAGCGCAACCCCTTCCAACAGCCCAGTCCTGAGACACCCGGTGGCCAAAGGGACTGCAGAGAAACCGGGTATGGGCTTCTTCCTCCTTTCACACATAGAAACCTGTAGGGCTGTCTGGCCTGAGAGAGGGAACCTTCTGTTAAGCTGGTGAGGGAACAGGGGCACAGTTGGCTCTCACTTTATGGGGGTTTTTTTTGAGGAAGATTAGCCCTAACCTAACTGCTGCCAATCCTCCTCTTTTTGCTGAGGAAGACTGGCCCTGAGCTAACATCCATGCTCATCTTCCTCCACTTTATATGTGGGATGCCTACCACAGCATGGTGTGCCAAGCGGTGCCATGTCTGCACCCGGGATCCCAACCGGCGAACCCCGGGGCCGCCGAAGCAGAATGTGCGAACTTAACCGCTGCGCCACCAGGCCGGCCCCTAAGGTAGGGGCGGGGGCAGTTTGTGATTATGGCTATCTGAATGCACTTAGGCTGTGTGTACTCTTTATTCTGATGGGAATAAAATGTGTGTAGACACTCCTAATTTGTTACCATTTAAATGAGTACACAAGTTGAGTGTACCCTTTTACTGTATGCTTGGAAACCAACCCTGTCCCAGAAGGGGTGAAAATAGCCCCTCCAAGGGATGTTAGGGGATTAGTTCCCTCCAGTATGTTCGGGAGCTCGTTCCAGGCTCCAGGCACATCAGAGCATCGGGTGCACAGACCTTGCCTTCAAGGTGTTTACCCGTCAGGATTTGGGGTCTGGAGTACCTCCCGATTGAAGGAGCAGGTGGATTTAATTGCAGAGCAGGTGAACTGCTCGCACAGCGCTCAGGCTAATACTAATGAGTCGCTTTAAAATATTTAA
Source organism: Equus przewalskii (assembly GCF_037783145.1). Lineage (NCBI taxonomy): Eukaryota > Metazoa > Chordata > Mammalia > Perissodactyla > Equidae > Equus > Equus przewalskii. The sequence continues at coordinate 6,540,409 of NC_091836.1, forward strand.
GAGAAGATAGCTTGGGAGGGGTGAGCCTTGCGATGAGTTCAGAAGCGTCCGGGGAAAGAACAGACTTGGCTTTGGACTCATCTTCATCATGGGGATAGCCCTCTCCAGGAGTTCTCTTGAGGAGGTGGGGGCTACTGCGGCCACAAATTGACTGTTTCCTCCAAGGGGGTTTCTTATTTTCATTCTCCAGAATAGACAAGTAAATACAGCGTTGTCATTTTTTGGAGATTTAATTCTCGGGACACGCTTTCCAGGGAAGGCAAGGAATGTGTGAAATGTGCCGGCTCACGGTGTGCACTTGACAGTTTAGAGTAGAGTAGAGGGAGAGCGGGCGTGAGGGGCTCCAGGGACGAAGTCCCGATGCTGTCTTCACTCACTTAATCCTCTCCCATCACCATCCTGGTTCTGTTATTTGTATCTGAATCCCAGGGCCGGTCTTTTATCTTTTTCCACTATGGGCAGGATTATTTGGCCTTCTCTACAGACACTGGTGGGGAGTGGTGGTATTTGAAATGGTTCCACTTTAGAGAGAACTGGTAAGACCCGCGCCCCTCCTGAAGAAGGGGCTGCTGATGTGTCCCTTCTGTTTGGCAGAGAACTCTCCTGGCCACGGGAAGTCACCTGACCACAAAGGCCGCGTCAGCAGCTTGCTCCACAAGCCCGAATTTCCTGATGGAGAGATGATGGAAGTTCTCATCTAACACCAGCATCCCTGCCGAATTCCGTAACAGAACATGGACAAACAAGGAACGTGGCAGAGAGGGAGAGGAAAGATCAAGAAGGTTGTAGATGGGAAATCAGGAATGATTTGAACTGATAAAGATTTCAGATTAGTAAGAACACTTCTTATAAATGTTCAAAAGAAAAAAAAAAAAACAGGAGACCTACATGACTAAAGATGAGGAGAATGTTCTGGATTTTTATTGCATATGGTGGAAGAGAGAAGATGCATGTAGGTTTGGAAACAAAGAAGTAGGAAGTGGAATTTGTTATTGTACAGAAAATGTATCTCTTGGGGAGGGTCTGTGTGTACCCATTCTCTGGTTATAAACAGATAAACCTAAACATGGATCTTCCTTGGAATACCCCATTCTCCTTGCCTCTTAGCTTGTTTTGTTTAAGAAGAACCTCCTAGAAGTCTCAGCAAGCCTGTCTTGGCATAATGTAATATGACCTGTGCCATCCATGGGGACTCCTGTGAATGTGTGAGTGTGGCAGTGAGAAGACGGGTCTAGGGATGATGAGGAATTTAAAAGGCCATCTTCACCTAATTACCAGCTTGGTTTGGGTTTTTAGGAGATTTTGGGGCTTCTTAGCTTTTCTGGATTCAGCAGTGTTTTCTAAGCAGAAAGGGAGCATTATGACCTTGGTGCTCATCTTCCCCGACTTCTCTGAGTTCATCTAGTCTCTGCTTCATTCTCTTTAATTTTATTCTTCTTTTTCTTCATGTTTTTTTCCTTTTTAATAAGACATGGCAGATTCCTTAGGCCTTGGATTTGTTAGAGCAGTATTTGAGCTGTCACTGTTCCTGCTGTGTTTACTAGTAACCCGTGGGACAGAGCCACACGCTGGCTTCCTGGGTGCCTCCTCCACCTGTGAGTGGCTGGGCCGCAGTGTTAATCTCGTTCTGACTATGAACTAGGTCAGCTTTGATGGATGAGGCAGAAGATCCGTGGTCACTGTGACATCTTGCGTTAAGATCACGGCCCTGGCTCTTTTCTCTCTTGCGCAGAGTTTGGTATTTCTACCCCATTGCTCTGTTGGGATAAGACTTTCAGGACTTCACTCCAGGAAACACATGACGCTTGACATGGTGGCATCCAGAATCCACCAGCACGTGCACCACTTTCTAGTATTTGTGGCTCCTGCACATATTCACCACTCTCCCCACCCCCTTGCACTCCTCTGGTCACTGTTGATGAGCACACGGATTTCTGTGACTGTCAGCACGTGTGTATTAACACACCAGTTTTTCTCCACCATGAACTTGTGTTATAATCTAACAAGCCAGTATGTATGACAGCGTGGTCAGGTTTTTTGAGGTTTCAGTTTGGGGAAATTGTCCAAAGTAAGACGGAAATACCACGTCACAGAGCCAGGAGTGAGTGAGGTAGTGGGGCTCTTATGCCTGTGTGTGATGTTTCCCATCTGACTCCTCAGACTTCGGCTTTCTTTACAGATCTGGGAGGTCTGGATCAGAAAAGAGGAGAAGCTAATCAGGCCGTCAGGTGCTCTTGCAGGACCCTGATATTTTCCTCCCTCCGGGTGAGCTGGATCCATGTTTCCCCAGGTCCCTTTCCTCATGCTTGCTTAAAGGAAGAGGGGGAAAAAGCCCTGGGTCTGAGACTTTTTTAAGTTCCACCTAAATGCCGCTCTGAAGGCAACATTCTTAGGACATTTTGCTTGGGTGGCTTATCTTAGGGTTGATCTTTGGGGTGTAACCTGGGTGAAGTTATAGCCTTCCCAAGCTGAGGTGGTAGAAGGATGACAGGTGTAGGCTGGAGAGGGCACGGGAGGCAACCAATGGCTTTGGCCGGACAGCCCTGTGAGCCATCCAGTGGGCAGAGTAAGTAGAAACCGACTCTTCCTGAGCTCTGCCTGCGGTGGGCGCTGGGCTTCCTGCTTCATGCGCGTGACCTCCTTTGGTCCCACATTAAACCTCACAGAGTATTGTGCAGCCTGGGAAACCAAAGTGGCTCACCTCATGCCCTGGGATGTGCAAAGAGAGCAGGGAGGCCGCATCGCATCACAGAGGAAGAAGTGTATATGGGTGAGGGTGGGGATGGGGCCGAGGGCTCTCCACATCTCTGCCCCCAGTGCTTTTCACAGGTGATGAGGTTCAGCTGATGGCAGCTAACTCTCTTAAGGACATTTTGGCCCCTGATTAATGTTAGGGATGGGCCAGGAAAGAAAGTGTCTAGAGATAGGATGGCAAGTCACTTCTGCCAGCCCCCACCGTCCACGTCTGGGCCACCCCAAACTTGGGCTGTCTCCCCGAGAAGTGGGTAAGAGCAAGAGCCGCAGCCCAGCCCCCCAGGCCTCGTCTTTCTGCTCCAGCACCCCTCGCTGGCGCACTCAGGCACCAGGCCACTTGCTCTCCTTGGTCCCCCTGAGTTGTCAGGCGTGTTAATTGAATGCAAACACAGACATCCCCATTTTCAGTGGTGCAGTGGTCTTTGTCAATCACTTTTTCTTCTAACCTGCTAGGACTCTCCCATAAGAAAAGGGATCTAAAGCTTTAGAAAGTCTTCTTTTATGGGAGATTTCCTGCTAAGCCAGGGTCCCCCAGCACTTATCCTAAGAGCTTTCTTGAAGCCCTGCTTGCATACAGGAGAAAGGATGGCAGATACTGAGCACCGGCTCTGCCTGCCTGCTCTCTGGGCAGTTCATGCTATGTTATCTCGTTTGATTTTCAGAAAGATAATCGTAGCTCTGTTTGTTAGTGCTGACAGTGTGTAAGCACTGTGGCAAGTACCTTTTAATGAGTCCTCAAATGACCTGGGGAGCAGGGACCAGTTTCTTATCATTATTTCACAGAGGAGGAAGCTGGGCGCGGGGAGGTTAAGTGCCTTCCCGGAGCCTGGCAGCCAGGAGAAGCTGGGATCTGAACCAAGGGTTCGGGAGAGGAGCTGCGCCTTAGGCACAGGCTGGGCTGCTCTGACGTGGCGATGATAACCATCTGCCACGTCTGTGATCTGGGCCCGTGTACACATACACGTGTGTGCACACATGCGCACACGCACATACACGCGCACAGCTGCCACAGCTCTCAGGAGCTAAGAAATGGGACTAAAGCCCAGAACTCCTAGAATTGCCCATAAACACCAGGCACAGATGGACATCTTTGCATTCTCTTATAAGCAGGGCTACAAAATACATCTGGAGAGCACCTCCACGTTGTCCAGGAGCCTGGACCTCTTCGGAACTTCCCAGTGGTGTCTGCTTGTGGAACTTGTGGGTCCTGTCTCAGGGTAAAGGGTTAAGGCTTTGGCTGTGTGTGAAAAAACATACCAGAGTAACTGCTTCCCCCTGGACTGTCATCGGCTGTTTCTGCATGCTGCCCAGGGTATTACATGACATAGGAGATGTTGCTGGATTCCAGTCTCTACCCTAAATTGCAGCTAAGTAGATGGTTCTCTCTGTAAGAGCCGTTCCTGTCTACAGGGCCATCAAGCTAAGCTGCCAGGAAACACATTTTGCATAAGTATCAGAGCATGTGCAGAACCTTTTCTTAGCCTTTTCTTCTCTCAGCTTTTCCTCTGCTTCCCAGAGGTTGGTTGCCTGTTCCATGCAGGCGTGCAGCAGAGCCTGCTGCGTCCCTCCCTGGCAGAGGGCAGAGGATGGCGGGCCCTTCTCTCTTCAGCCCTGCAGGGCTTGTTCTTTGGGGCTGTGTGAATTTGGCTGCACAGGGCTCAGGTTGGATCTCGCGACAGTTGCCCCAAATGGGTTCTGAACTTGGAACAGAGATGCAGGGGTTCTGGTGCTCAGGGAAGAGGCTGTGGGAACACCTCCCACCGAGAAGCCAGTCAGCACTCCGATTTGCTCTCTCCGGGTTCCCCTCAGCCCCCTGTATCCTCAGGATTCAGGGGCTGAAGCGCCCTCCTGCTGAGAGCTGATGGAGTGAGTTCTCCCTACCCAGCAGCCTTCTGAGTCCCAGAGACTGAGGTGAACACAGACGCTGGGTGAGACTGGGTCCCAGGAGGCGGGGAAGAATAGTTTGTGGGGTTAAAAGGTTTCAAGGCAGGGAGCTCATGTGTAGACTGCAGAGAGCTGTGCTGAGCAAAGACGTATGTTTTCCAAAACCAAAGACCCACTCCATGTCTGCACTGGAGCACGCGTGTGTTTCTGTGTGCTCCAAATGACCTTGCGCTCCTGCTAAGCACAGAAGGACCGGGGCCATGGTCGCCGGGAACCCACGAGTGTTCTCAGATGGTGAAGGCTTTAAATAACCAGAGGGTATCCAGCCCACAGGCGACTTCTTCACATCCCCAACCCTGAGGCCGCCATGCCATATGCTTTATATATGTTGATTTTCTTTTCATTTCTCTTGCTAATTAATCGATGTGTTTAAAATGTCTTCATTTAATGTGAGGATTGTTTAATGGGTTGGCCTCTGATGCGTGGCTCCATGGGAGGTGGGCAGAGTAGTTAAGAAGTTACCAGAAGCTGATCAGCTGGGAGCATGTGATGGTCAACATTTCAGGAAATGGATTTCTTCTGGAACTAGTGAGCAATTTTTTTCTCTTCCTTTTAAGTAGTGTACCCTTTCTCGTTTAGTAATTTAATGGTATATAAAGACGTGTGTATATGTCAGTGCACACATATGAGATATGACTATAAGGTTGTGCATTGAATTTCTTTTTTTTAATATCCAGAAGATCCAGTGTTTCATCTCACCCCACCCTCCTTAAAAGGTGACCCTTGGGGAGACTATACTGATGATCGCACTGTTCCCCGAGTAGAAACATTTTGCGAACGCCTCTGTGAGAATGGCCTCTGGGGCCTGGCACCTTCCTCTGATTATCCTTAGAGATGAGAAATCTTCATCCTTTGAGGATGGATTTAAATTTGGAAATAATCCCAAGTCATTCACTCAGTTGGAGAAATAAAGATGGGAGATTAAGGTAAGTCACACCATTTTAGCTTTTTAAAAAAAAATTCCTAAGATGTTCCTTGGAATGAGTCTTTGGACTTCTAGAACCTCTCAAAGTGACCACTTCAAAGGAGGATAGTGGTCGTTAGTACGCGTAACTTCTAGTGCATTCATTTTTAGAAATCGGTTTTCTTGCTGTGCCTTGTATGTGTTCCCATCTCTGCATACACACAGGCGTCAGTGCACATTCATGGGTGTAGCTCTCCAGTAGGCCTTCTGTAAAACCGTTATACTTAAGTGCATGTTATCGTCACGTTATGCTATGACTGAGGTGTTTCTTTGTCATGAAACTTTGCTTCTTCACAGAATTAAAAGTCTGCTCTCAATATAATGAAGTACATAGACAGCATTTTCTTGTATCAGCTCCCAAAGTTTTGATGCCCAGTAGTGTGTTGACATGTGATTTTGCCTAGGATTCTGTTCACGTATAGACCCCTGTAAGTATTTATTACAAAACAGAACGTAAGCAAATTTATCCACAGTGGTTTTCTTTGAAGGAAGGTGTTTTCCCTTTTGTGGAGGGATAGCGGAGCCCCCTCCTCAAGGGGGCACTTACAGAATCTGTGTGAAATTTTGTGAACCAAGGGCAGGCACGTGCACTAACCTCAGCCGAAACTCAGACGGCTCTGGTGCCACCGCTCTTCCCGCCTGCCACGTGTGTGTCGCTGTGCTTGGTGACAGTGTGCTGCGTGCTCTCCAGTAGACTCTGGTGTAACATTTTGGCATCTTCGTCTTGCTGGTCTGTGTTGAGGGGGGTGTACAGAGCTGCACAGCCGATGGGTCTGTGTACAGAGTTGGGGGGGGGTGTCCAAGAACACGGCGCGTCCCCCACAGCAAATATTGATACTGTTGGTCAGCCAAAGATTTTCCTATTCTTTGCTGCTTAAACTTGTGCCTTAATATTGTATATAATAAATGGATAAAATGTCTCTTTCCCTCATGCTTGCTCTTTTCTTTCCCAAAGAACTTACATATACTGCTTAATAAATATTTGTCAGATCTCCTTTCATTGTGCTGAGCAGAGGCAGCCTCACTTGCTGTTTCACTTCCAGGGGCATCCTGCGCCCCCCCATGTGAGCCTCATGCTTACCCAGCATATGCTCTTGACTCTGAGGAGGAAGTGAGTCATCCAGACTGCTGGAACCTTCTGTCCACCCACTCCTGGCTCTCCAGACAAATAAGGAAAGAGGAGACGCAGGGAGGCTGGGCCTGGGAAGACAGCGGCCACTTGGATCACATCTGAGTGTCCTCTTTTGGGGGGTTTCTGGGTTCAGAGCCTGCCAGTGACCACTGTCACTCAGGAATTAACCCAGGCAGCCTGGGCCCTGAGTCTGGGCTGGAGTCAGAAGGGTCTCAGTGCCCCATAATAGATGTAGGAGGTATAGCTGCCTTATTAGTGTTTTGGGGCCACAGAGAAAAGGGAGTGCTTTGATAGAAAGGAGTCACATAGTAAATTGGTGAAATTCAGGCCAGGAGCCTCAGTGATGGAAGCAGGAGAACATAAACCCTGTGAGAGTCCCCAAGGGAAGGCCCCTCTCAAGGAGACAGTGACCCTGGGGACACTGTGTTGAGGGGAGGAGGTGTCCTCTGTGCTCTGGTCATGTGTCCTTTAGCGGAAGCCTCTCTCCTCACCCACCCATGGGCCGGGCATGGGAAGAGCTTCCTAAATGGGAGCTTGGGGACAGTGAGGGACACGCCTTTAGTCCCCCAGCAACGGCTGGTGAGATTTACATGCATTGCCTCCTTCAGTCCTCACAACCACTTAGTCATCCCCACTTTAAAGACAAGGAAACTGAGGCTCAAACAACCTTGTGCAAGCAACGTGTAAAAGATGGCAGAGCGGGACTTGAACCAAGGTCTGCCTGAGACAGAGCCCGTGCACTTGCAGTGAAAGGCAGGTAGGCGCTGGGAGGCAGGAGGGCTCAAGCTCCTGTCTGCCTGGGTTCTTACAAGTCCTGCCTTCTCCCCAAAGGTAGCCCCCCAGATCTCTGCATGCATGTGGGTGTAATTTGTGTAGCATAAAGGACAAACTTCGCAGCTCCCCAGCCTCCGCGTCCTAGGACTGCTCTGGGGACAGCCGGAGGACTGTTCTCGCCTCTAGGGCTCGGATGAGGACCTTTCCAAGCCGATATCCACCTCTGCCCTCCTCCTGTCCCCACCCAGTGTTTGCATCTTGTGTCAGCGCCCTTAGCTCTGGCCTTTCTCTGGGCCCCTTGTGCACCACAGGAGAGAAACCCTCACCCCCAGTGGTTCTGTGTCCTTGTTCCAGAGGGGTAACCAGACAGGGTTGTGCCCTGCAGGAGTGCTGGCCTCGGTGCCGAGACCCCAGGCTGGAGCCTCAGCGAGCTACAGGAGTAGCAGTGTCTTTTAGATCACGAGGCGCGTCACAGTCAGGAGTTAGGGCGCAAATGAGAAACGAATCAGGAGCTCTGAAATTCCCTTATTAGAAATAAAAAGTTCTGTGTAGATGAAATAAAAGGAGCTTTCTGTCATTAAAGAATGTTGCTGTTTTCTTGTTTCTGTCGCCCTTTTTGTCAAGCATGACCATGTCTCTGATGTCCTCCTTTACCTGCCCCGTTTCAGGCAGGCAGACATCTGATACCACGTCCAGGTGAGCTGACCTCTCGTGACCAGTCTGTCCGTCAAAACTCTCCCCTTACAGAGACCTAAGGAGGCCCTCCTCATCTGGTGTGGATTTCTATCAAAGAGAGACTCTTCCCAAGTTCCTGATAGGAATACAGAGAGTATAGGGCTCACGGACTATGTTGTCGAGTAATTTGGGGCAAAGTAATGTGAATCACAGTCCTATTGCCTATTGTTAGAAACTAATAATGCGTAACTTTACATCCCCACTGGCTTCACAACCCTCTGACAGTTGGCTGGAGGGAGGACCTAACATTTATTGAGTTGGCTTTGCAACGTTACTTCACCTTAACTCCCTCCGGGGGCGGGGGGTGGGGGGGTGGTATCATCATCAATCACCCTCCGCTTCAGAGGAGGAAACAGGCTCACGAGAAGTGCGGTGTGTGCTTGGGCTGCTTGTGAAACCCCGGCTGCTCATTGCTAAGTCCCCGTTCTTCTCTCCAGGTACTATATTGTGGCCTTTGACTTTTGTTAGTTTTTATTTTGAATGTTTGCTTGTTTTTGTTTTTAATAGTGCTAAAGAGAATTGGTAGGTAAGTAGCTAATTGGCAAAACATTTTTGAGGCTCTTTTGGGAAATGTGGTATTTCCAGCAGGAGGCCTGTACTGGACGCACAGGCTAGATCAAGCCTCTGGTCTATGTGTAAGATATACATTCAATTTAGAGGGACTTGACGGGTTGTTAACACAGGGTACACCTAGTGGGCATCGTGGGGCAGAAGGGACCCAAAGGCAGACGCTGTTGTAGGGCCCACTTGGCCTGGGGTCCCGCTGTTGTTTTTCCTCAGGCATATCCTGAGACCACAGAACTCATGGTCCAGAGATGCTGAGCGTAAAGCAGAAATGCCTTTGTTTTTCCGTCAAATGCAATCTTTGCATGTACCTGATGGATATCTATATGTGGGTTTCCCAGTCACCTGAAACTCACATAGCCCGGTCCAGACCTGCTGCCTTCCTCGCCACATTCACTGCTGTGCTTGCCGCCCCATCCTCTCATCACCTCTGCTAGGAACGCAAGTCGTCTTGGGCTCCTCCCTCCCTCTCCCCTTTGGTTAGTCAGTTACTTGTTCCTGTCCATTCTTTCCCATGTTGTTTCCATACTCTCAGTCTCTCCCTCCTCACAGCCTTAGTTCTGGAACTTATCTCTCACTTGGACAATTGCAGTAGCTGCCTGCCTCCCATGTCATCCCCTCCATCCTTGATGCAGACACCAGAGAAACAAGAGTAACAACTGACATTTATGTATCGCCAGTATGCACCCAACACTCCTGTGAATCTCTCCTATATTAGGAGGTTGAATTCTTACAATCACTCCGAGGCCAGCACTGTTTTTATATTCTTATTTTACTGGTGGAGAAACTAAGGCAGAGAAGCTAACTCTGTTGCCCAAAATCCTAGAACCTGCGAGTGGCAGAGCTGGGAAACAAACCCAGGCAGACTGGCTGCAGAGACTCATGGCCACACTGTTCCTCCCTCAAGCTTTCTAAAGCTTGTCTGATCCCATCACTCCTTGGAGGGAAACAATAACAAAGTGCTTAGCTCCCTGCGCCCTTCCTTGGGATAAAGTTCAAACTGCCAATAAGCATTCATCTCCTACGTCATCTGACCTCAGCCCATTCCCCAGGCTGGTTTCTCTTCACTTCCCCTTCCACTTCTCCTCTCAGGTCACTCTGGAACCATCACTGTGCCCTGAATCTGCTTTGTGTGTTTCTGTTTTGGCCCCTGCCTGCAAGGTCCTTTGGCTTGAGGTGTCCCCTTGTCTGTGTGTCCAAATCCTATTCCTTCTTTAAGATGAGGTTCAAATGTCACTTCCTTCAGGGAGGTGTTCCTGATCACCAGTATCAAAATTAACTGCTCCTCTTCTATTAACTCAGTCACCTTGAGAAAGTTGCTCAACTTCTCTAAACTTCTCATTTGTAAGATGGAGTGGGTGTGGCATCTATTTCTTCACTGATGTGAATCAGGCACCTAGTCATTTCCTGACACACCTGGGCACTCGTGTCTGTTGACTGAATGAGGCAACCCTAAGGAGTTGATGAGAGAAGAATTGTAACGTGTCCACGCATAGTGGGCCCTCCACAAACAACAGCGCGGAGCATCAAAGCATCTATTCCAGCCCTTGCCTCCTATTACAGTGAACCACGTACATGAGCATCTGTCAGCTCATCTGCCTGGAGTAGGAACCCCGCCTTGTATCCAGAGTAGATGCTCATTAAAATTTGAGCTGAATCCCAAGCTTCTTATTACATGTGTTCAGTGACTTTTCGGGGAAACTGAAGAGGAAACTAAACTAAAATTTTGTTTAAAAATTATTATGCAAGTAACGCACATTTGTTATATAAACAATCAAATGATACGGAAGTGTACAAAATAGAAGCCACTCCCTCTAAATCCCTATAAGTAATCACTGTTAACAGTTTGGAGGATTTCCTTCTAGACTTCTCTACAGATATATACAACCAAATAGATAAATAAATATGTATGAATAAATATTAATTTAAAAATAAGGCCATACTATTTCATGCAACTTGCTTTTTTCATTCAACAATAGAACATAGGCAGACTTTCTCTACCAGCATCTATAGATCTAACTTCTTATCTTTTGTGGCTGCATAGTGTTCCTTTATATGGAAGTGGGGAGCGTATTGAGATCCACACTCTCTGGCTGCCACCCAGCTTCCCTACAGCATTTACCCAGCAGCTAAGGGAGAGCTAAGAGCCTGGTGAAGCTGGGGAGCTGTTTGGTTTTTCTCCCAAGAAAGAAGCCAAATTTTGCAATACATATCAGGCTTCGCCAAATGCTGTCCCTGAGCTCCTCCAGCGCATCAGAACGTTTCCATTTGCCTATCCAAGCATGAACTGGTGATTAATGTCCCGATGACGTTGAGATCCCAAGGACTTGACAATGCCATGGCCCCAGCTGGTGGCTCAGGCCCCGCCTGGCCTGGCCTGGCCTGATTCTATCCAGAAAACCTCTGTCGGCTCTCTCGCTGAGGGGCTGATTTTCCATCCAATGTCCTACCCTTTGGCCTAGAGAACACATTTTCCTGGCATCATTCATCTCTGCGCTAGCCCCAGTCTGACTTTGTTCAGTGATGTCGATGACATCAATCCTTCCCTCGTCCCCAGCACTTTCATTCGGCAGAGTGTCTATCAGATTCTCCTAAATATTTAGCTTTAGGATGGCCTGTAAACAGAAGCCCAGTTCATGATTCACTTATCAGGTTACCACTGAAAATTAATTATGTACCCAGTACACTTCAGATCCTGGGGGGAAGCCAGGGGTAAAGATTGCTCTGGCCATCCTTACCCTGAAGGAAGGGGAGAGGAGACTGAAGTCACTGACAACCTACTGTGTGCCAAGCATTTTACATCAGTCATGCATTCGGTCCTCAGGAAAGCAAGGACACGGAGGTTTGGAGAGGTTAAGCAAATTACCCAAGGGCCACATTTCCCCAAGCAAACAGCAAGTTGGCATTTGAGTCTAGGCGTAGGTGACTAAAAGTCAAGATTTTCCCGCTGAATCATGCAGCCTCCATGTTTAAGTCTAATTGAGGTGACAAGACAAGTACAGGAAACAGTTTGCTCCCTGCTCGTTCTTGTCGGGGCATTTACACCAGGGTGCCTGGACAGATCTATTAAGACTCCACCACCCTGGAGAGAATTTGGCTGATGGCGCCCAGCCATGCGCTTCAGTCCCCAACCCCGAGGCGGCAGTGTGGACAACATGCCCTGGTGAGAGCAGATGGCCCCACCGGAGTTTGCATGTGGCAGTCTCATAAGTGGGACACATTTAGAGATCCCAGACTGAATCTTTTCCCACTTTCTGCTGTCTCTAAGAGTTTGCCACCACCAGCCGGGGCCATCAGCTGTCCTGTCCCAGGCTTTCCAAAAGAGCCACTGAGGGAAACTCCAAACAGGAGCCAGTGGTGTTCCCTGCCCTCCTTTGCTGGTCTCTTTACCTTCACAATCTAATCTTACCTGGAACGGAGGTAGTTGGAGGCAGTAACCATAAGTATCTTTGTTTATTTAAAAAAAAAATTTTTTAATTAGATGTCAATAGTTCATATCTTTTTTTTTTTTTTTTGCTGAGGAAGATTTGCCCTGAGCTAATACCTGTGCCAATCTTCCTCGATTTTGTTTGTGGGTTGCTACCCCAGCACGGCTGCTGATGAGTGGCATAGGTCCACTCCTGGGAACCAAACTGAAGCAGCATGTCAAACTTAACCACTAGGCCATGGCACTGGCGCCAGTTTGCATCTTGATGAATAAAAAATTCCGTTCCCATTTCTTCCCTCACTGCCCCTCTCCTCCACTGAATTCACAAACTCAGCCTTGGGCGTATGTCACAGCTTTCCAGGCATGTGCAACTGATGGGGAAGATGAAAGTCCATGGCAGCAGGGCTTCTGGTAATAAACAAAAACACCACCACCGCATCTGTTTTCTCTAGAATAATACTGGGCATTTAATGAGCGCCCAATAAATGTGAAATCTCTACTTAGTAACATCCCCCACCCTGTGCATAATGCCTTTCTTCTAAAGAGCCTAAGTATGTCTTTTATGCTATTAACACTGCCCAGGGACAGCGAGCACGATTCCTTTCTACATAGCTGGGAGAAATGGAAAGAGAACTGGGGCGCTTTCCCGAGGTCATGGTGAAATGCCAGCAGAGCCAGATTTCGAGCCGGGCCCTCCGGCAGCTCTCTTAGGACTTTTTGGGCATAGTGGGCCATCTGTGTCGATGCTGTGTGGGTACCCGGTCTTTTCAGAGCCCTGCACCCTTCCCCGCCTGGGGATCAGGAAGCTGAGACAGGATGGGTGTGGTGTGGATCAGTCAAGAAGTCACCTGGGAAGAGCTGCTCATCTGACTTCTATGTCTAAAGACAAGAGATTTGACAAGGCATCGTTCTGTACTCAGGAGCTGGGATTTCTCCTTGTGGCAGAGCCAAGAGGACTGGGCCCAGTATCGTGACATCACGGCAGAAAATGCTTAGGGACTCTTCCTTTGACAGCCTCAAAACCTATGACCTCACAGCAGGGCTAAGATGAGAATGGCAGATGAAAATAGACAACGGGAGGTTTCCTGGGAGATAACAGAGCTGATGGCCAAGGCGGGTCCCTTTTGCATTTGGGATATAGCGTTGGAGAGACACCTCCCATCATAGTCTGGTGGAGACCACATGTAGCAGCTGGTTCCTAAGGATTCTCAGTACATGAAGAATCAGAAATAACTCAGGATGTAAATAATTCCCACTGAGAAACATGCTTAAATGTAACACACGCACACACACATTAGTTCAACATACTCTTATAGTGTTAGAAGAAGGATGCAAAGATAAATAAGATGCTGTGCTTGACCCCCAAGCTCATAGTCTGGCTGAAAAGACCAGAAGGGACTACAATACAGTGTATAGTAAGTGTCAAACTCATTGGTTATACAGATCGTTCTGTTGGTCTAAAGGAGCAGGGAAATAGAAAAACAGGTGACATTTGAGTTGAACTTCGGTGAATGAGAAGGGGAGACAGGGCTGAGGTTGGAGGGCAGAGGGAACAGCAGGCACAGAGGCTGGGCATGCTCAGGACATGACAGTGCTGGTCTGCACAGGTAGGTGGAGATGAAGCTGGGTGGCCCTCTACGTCCCTGAGCTGCTGTGCCAAAAAATTGAGACTTTGTCGTGTGGCGGTAGGATGTCGGGAGCTGACAAGGGTATATTTGAGCAGAAATGTGATCTGATCAATGCTATTTTATCGAAAGATAACCAAGGGCTGCATAGAGTTACACGCACTATTAGGAAGGGACAATAATGGCATTGGGTGTTACGGTTTCTATGACCATGTAACAATTACTCCAAAACTTAGCAACATAGAGCAAGCATTTATTTTGCTCAAAACTCTGTGATTTGGGCAAGGCTTTGTGGCGGTAGTTCGTCCCTGCTCAGCACAGCTAGGGTGGCTCAAAGTCAGGGAGGCACCAGAGGGGGAGTCCTGGGGCACCTCCATCTTGTGGTCTCTCTATAGACTCTCTCCAGCATGGCAGCTTCACGGTGGCTGGATTTCTTACGTGGCAGCTCAGGGTGTCAAAGACACATGTCGAGAGAGAGGGAGAGAGAAAGTGAGCCAGGCAGAAGACATATTGCCTCTTATGACAAGGCACGCAGCATCACTTGTGCCACATCTATTCAACAAGGCATTTACAGAGAACTGCCAGGGTTCTAGCGGGAGGGGGCAGGGCAGGGTAGACTTCACCTCTTCAAGTGGAAATGGCAAAGTTCTAGAAGAGCACGAGGGACTGGAAATACTGCTATTTCTGTGACCATTTTGGAAAATAAAATCTGTCACTCTTGCTATATGCCAGACACAGTCTCCGAAGTTTTACACATGTTTTCTCATTTTATTCTCCCCTCTGCTGGTTAGATAGGTAGTACCCTTCTCACTTTACATCTCAGGAAGACGAGGCTGGGAGATGTTAAATGGTCTGCCTAACATCACACACCAAGAAGTGATGGGGCTGGATTCCGTGCGTGGGCCCCACGACCCCACGACCCCAGGGCCTCTTTCCCTCTTCCTGCTGCCACGTCAGACATGGGAAGGAAAGCACGGAGACAGACTAATTCAAAGGTCATTGTTCTGCCCGGAATGTTGCCACCATTAAAAAGGGCAGGTGATTTATGAGCTGAATAGGAAGCTGAATCAACAGATCTTGCAGACCAATTGAATTCATACTGTACCTGCATTGTAGATGCTATACGACTAGCATTTTCTGTGGTAGTCATTGCAAAGCACTTGCAAATACCAAGGAGTCAGAGCTGACAGTTACAGACTGTTTGCCAAAGTGGCAGGCTCTGTGCTAAGCACTTTATGTGCATTATCTAATTTAACATTCACAATAACTCTGTGGGACAAGTATTATTGTTTTGTTTCATAGGACATTACAACTGATGGCCCCCCCACCTCTCCACCATGAAATCCTTTCCCATCCACAACATAACAACATGAATAGATAGTGAATAGATAAGCTGATGGCCTCCCCATCTTAGTGGCACTGCCACCCACACAGTGGATAACGAAGCCCCTCTCTGGAGTCTGGAGCCCCTTCTTGGCAGAGTTGGAAACCAGCTCAACTATTGACTAGCTGTGTGAGCTTGGGCCAGTCACATAACCTTGTAGTGCCTCAGTGTCCCCATCTATGACCTGAGGCTACAGCCCTTTTCTTAGACAGGTCCCCATCAGGAGTATGAGACTAGCCTGGACAGTACTCAGAGCAGACCTTGGCACAGAGAAAGCACTCCATCCGTGTCAGCTATTGTTATTAGTGTGGAGGGTGGGGCCAACAGCTCATTAGACTCACAGACAGTGTGTTCTCATGGTCCAGGGATGTGCATTGTCTTCTGCAGAGAGCCAGGGAGCAACTTGTTTGTACTCGCCTTGCTGACGTGGAGGTAGGGTCAACCAGCCCAGCCACATGCAAGGGATAAACCAACCAATGAAATGAGGGGTGAGGTAGGGGGAGGGGGAGGGAGGAATTTGCAGACACTGCAGCTCCTCAGACGCTGGAAAGGGCAGAGAGCTGGCCCCAAACCCAGGGGTACCACTGATGCACTGAGTCAGGGCTCATGCAGCTGTGTCTCCAGGAAGGCAGGAGGCCCCAGATTTGGACTTATGTGCTTTTGGTTAGCAAAGGAGCTGTGAACAAGGACGAAAGAGCCACCTGTAATTCTCAGCATCTTACCACCTACTACCTTTATTCTTAGCCAAACCCGCTTCTGCTTTAAGGAGAAAAGAAGGGAGCTCTCATGGTTGTACACAGGGAGGCACAACATACGAAGGACCTGCCTTGGACTCTGAATTAGGCCCATGTTTTTACCAGCTGGGCCCCTGTCCGGAGTCTTCATCCCACAGGAGAAATGTCCTGCTGCTGACAAAGCTACATGGAGAGGCTTCTCCTCAGACCAGCAGGCAAGTGACTGCAAGGAATCAGCCCGCAGCCAGGATGAAGGGAGGGCTGGAGTTCCCCAGAGGAGCTTTGCACCTTCCTAAAAGCTTCCATGGATACTTTCGGAAGAGTGAACAGGGAGCCAAGCCCCCAGAGCTCCAGGGTGGCCCCGCTGTTTGGCTGACACACTGTGGGGGACGTCCATTGTTCCATTGCCTGGGGCGCCCAGAGCCCCTCACCTTTCTCCTGCGGCTCTAACCACATGAGCAGATGGGAGCTGCCTTCCTCTCACAGACCACACCTCCTCTCTGCCACTGACAGACCCAGGCTTGTTCCTTCACACTCTTCCTCCTTACCTCAGATGACACAGGGGTCTGTGCTGGACCCTTCAGTCACAAAGTCCTTCCTGGCGTTCCGCATGCCCCTCCATACAGACCTTTTCAGCTCGAAACAGGCTGCAAGCCCTCTCTGGTGGGAGAGCTGGGGTCCCGTGGACAGATGCCCAGCATTATGGAAGCAGGGCTGAGAGCTTGGACCAGAGAGGAGTGACAGGGAGCATCCTGGCTGAGTTCCTGCCCGTGGTTCCCGTCATCCCCAGCCCAGGCGCACTCCTGTCCTGGTGATTTGGTTAGTGAGCCAAAACACCTCTCCACTTGCCCAAACTGGTGAGTTAGGTTACTCTGGTAACCCATCACTCAGATCCTGAGTAATGCGAGCACAAGCACGGAAGGGCTCCTGGCTCAGCCGAGGCAGCTTGCCTCCATGCCCCACGATGAGGATAGTCAGAGGACACATATCATGGCCTCCCCTCTCAGGCTTCTGCAAAACCTTCCTTTCAAACATCTCAAAATCAGACCGTTGTGTGCAGTCACTGTGGCCCCCATTGTAGGACCTACTGAGGCAACACTCCGATGGTTCCAAATGTGTGAACGCACCTCTCCTCTTTCTGTATTATCAACTCCGTAGGCTTTCTTGTAGCTAAGTCTGCTTTTGCTTATTTCCTTTCCTTCTTCCTTTTGAAAAACAAAAATCAACATTAAAGACCATAGATATGCCTGGCTTTAAAACTCAGCCTTCCTGACGGGTGGCCACGTGCCTCCCAAGAGTCCCATGATGAGGAACCATCCCTCATTCCCGCATTGCCTTTCAAGTGGGAGTTTTACAAAACTTCTGTTTACACACAGCTCTCAAAGAGCACATCAATTTCGTGTTCTGAAAATCTGTCACTGCCTTTTCTCTCCTCCTTTGAACTTCACCAGCATCTCCCTCGGGCTTCTTGCCTTTCTGACATTTGTTTGTTTGCTTGTTTTCATCTCTCATCTTTCCCACAAGGATTCCAGGCGGTTCACAGCAAAGTACACGCACACACAGAATGGTTAATAAAATAAAAAAGGAGACCCTTGATATTCGTAATTTCCTATTCCCAGTTTCAGCTGTTCTTTGATAACGCTGAAGATCAGTGACATAAGATAATTTTGAAATCCCTTGAAATTCGAGCCACTCAGCCTCAGCCCCATTCCCGGGAGGCAGGACAGGCTGCACACTCCACAGTGAATACAATGTTGCACGCCCTCCCCCAGTCCCTCCCCAAGGCCAGCGGAACCCTCAAAGACACAGCCAGTAGCACGGCAGGGGCAGGCCTCCCGATCCAGCTCACCTGATGCCTGGCTCATAAAGCCCCATCCACGGGGCCGATGCCAAAGGGGACCTGCTGTGTCAGTAAATTTCAATGTGTTCTTTTTCTCTCGTCCTGCCCCTAGTGTATTTGATAATCAGATGCAGCTTCAAAAATTAAAAAATTCTAAATAACTAATTCCCATCATCCCTCCTCCCCGCCAGGAGGCTACCAAAGCCCCCCGTCTGGATCTGAGCTTCTACCCTACTTCCAAGGTGATAAGCTAGCCTGTTACTGTTTCATGGATGCTTGCAGAAGACAGGACACTCCTGGATCAGAGACAAAGGACTCTGTTATTCCCAGGACAGAAAGGAGCATGAGGATCATGTCAGTATCAGTTTCCCAAGCCCCCAAGTCACACAGGGCAATGCAGAGGGGCTCCAGTCAATGCTGTTCACGAAGAGGTTTTGCATCCAAGTTGAGGATCACTGAGCTTGAGGAAACCCCTGCTTTTACAGAGAGTGGTAAGCAAGCCTGCTCTTTGTCTGGAGGGAGACATTACCTCATCCCTCAAGGGTACTTGCTGCAAATACAACCCTGAAAAACGGCCTGCGTAAAGAGCAGTCGGGGCTTGAGTTCCTGGCGAATCTAGTAAGAACGTGCAGGGATGGTCAGCACCCGGGACAGATCGTCTCTCTCTCAACACCCTTCCCATTAAGAATTTTGGCTGGGATGCCTGGATGGGTCTTGTTCTACCAAGACCAGCAGCTCAGTTTCCTCAGGCTGCCACGAGGACTGCGAAGGGCTTTCAGCTCTAGATGTGTGTCTTGCGTAGTCCCAGCCCAGCCCTCTGGGCCCACATCTCTGACTGCTGACTTGCCATCCAATGATAATGACGGTGGCTGAAGTTTACGGAGCCCCAACTGTGCCTGGCACCATGCCAACTCTTCTACATGTGTTATTTCATTTAATCTTCACAACAGCCTCTGAAAAAGTGTGAACCCTCCCCCCACCACCACCTACCATTTACAGATGAGGAAACTGAGGCTCAGAGAAGCTAAGGAACTTACCACCTATCAGCCTTCTAGAAAGTGATGGAGCCCGGGTTTGGCCCACAGTCTGGCTGGTTCCCTAATCTATGCTCTTTATCACCAATTGGTGTGTCTGCTCCTTTCCTGGTCTATAGGGGATAGATTTTCTTTTCCTTTTTGCAAATTCATCTTCACCAGCAGGTGTCTTCCTCTGATCCCCAGCCTCTATTTCTACCCTAATGTCTGGCTGGGATTCAGCAGGTTCTCAGTGGACTTTGGAATTACCCTGAGCAAAGGTGCAACAGGAGGCCCACTGAGCAGGGGCAGCCCTTAAGGCTGATCTGGGCTCCTGGAACAGCCCATCGTGGCTCTACTTCCTTGTAGATAGAAGGGTGACTGCAGCCATGCCAGGGCTGCTGAGGGCTCAAATGGCACCTTTTGCAAATTAGAAAAAAGGGCACCCTCCCTTGAGACACATGATCACCATTTGCTGGAAAACTATGATTATAAATACACACATTAGGGAGATATCTAAAGGCATGTCACCCCCTGCAATTGGATAGTGTGTAACCTGTACAACCATACTGGTCAGACTGAGTCACACAGACCTGGTTCTACATCGGTTCTTCCACTTCACAGTGATCTAGCTGAGTGATCTTGGGCAGGTCACTGGGCTCCCTGAGGCTCAGTTTCCAATAGAATGGAGGCAGTATTGCCTCCCTGTCTAACTTGTTCACAGGTTTGAACAGGAAAATAAGAAAGAGCTGCTGCTTAAAACACAAAAGGAGAGCTTTTTCTCTTGGGATGAGATGGAAATATTAAAACTCAGAGACTGAGTCCTTGTCCCAGGAAGACATGTGACCCTCCTTACCTCCCAGTCCAGCCACAGGTGGGATAATGAGAATCCTTTTTAAGTCCTTATGTGTTATATTTTTGTCACAGTAGAAGAAGAGTGGGGCTAGTAATCGAGGCTTGCCTTCAGTTTCCTCGGCTCCTCCCGTTTCAGTGACCTATTCTTTCCATAAATCTTACCCCTCCCCCACCCTGCTCCTCTTCCCATTACTCACCTATTCTTTCCTCCTCCTGTTGAAGCCTACTTTCAGAAAATGATGGGTGAGGCTTAACTAGTCTTTGGAAATTTGCTTTTAAATAACTAGGTCAAAAAATCTGAATCTAATAAGTGCATTTGGACTTCAGCGAAAGATATTCTGGAGCAAGTGCCTGCGCCTACATATGACATGGAAGTATCACCAAGAAGTTGGCCTGCTGTTCGACGTTTAAAAAGCATCTAACTAAAGGAAATGACCTGGTGTCAGAACTCGCTGTTCTGACAACAGCGCCCTCTAGTGGCCTGCCATGGGAATGGCCACCATTCTCTCTCTAGGGTCCGGACTAGGAAATTCTGCTACTCCAATGCTAGCTCCCGGCATCTGTTCAACCCTTTATACGCTCATAGCAATGAGGTGAGATATTATTTGAGCCTCACATTCATCTTCTGATGTCTCAAGGGCAAGAACATCACTCACTTTGGATTTCTCAGAAGCCCAGGACTCTAGGCCAGCTTGATCATTAACTGGGGCACCACTCTGAGCCTCAGTTTCCTTCTCTGTAACACGAGATTAGTTGTGCCTGGAGTCTGTCTCTCACAGGACTGTTGTGAGGATCAAAAGAGATAGTAAAGGACAAGAAAGGTGACAGCTTTTTGAAAACTGCATCCATAAATAAATATAGTGATGGTTCTGCTATGCTGTCCAATATAGTAACCACTAGCCACATGTGACTATATACATTTAAACCAATTAAAATGAAATGAAATTAAAAATTCAGTGCCTCAGCCTCACTAGCCGCATTTCAAGTGCTCAGCAGCAGCGTGTGGCTAGTGGCTAGCGTATTAAGAGAGCACAGGTCTAGAACATTTCTAACATCACAGGAAGTTATATTGGACAGTGACAGCCTTGCAGTCTAGAAAATTGATTTGAAGAATAAGCTTTACATTCCCCAATTCTGCTCTTCTCCTTGAAGAAGAAAGCACTTTAGCAACAGTTTGTAAGAAGACACCTAGGTCCTAATCACCTGGGGTGCACAGTTCAATTAGGCATGGATTCATTCATTTTACTTGTATATGTGTCTGTGTGTGTGTCTGTCTGTCCCATACATATGTATATCCATCCATCCATACATACATACACACACACACACACATATACCGAGAGAGAGAGAACCTGCTATGTGTCTGCCAAGCACTGTGCTGAGCTCATTGTGGGCAGTTCTGTCACAAGGAGGACCTGGTTGTTGAAATTTATTGTTCCATCAGGGTCTCTGGATGAGGGACTGTGAACAGTGCAGGGAAATTTCATCCAAATGTCAACCCCTCCCTCACAAACACATAATTAAACTCCTTCTGCAGCTCTCATTACCTCTGGGAAGACTTTTCTACACTCGGTTGTGAGTCCTCCCATTTGCTCCCATAGCCCCTGTTTTTCCTTTTTCATTGCACGTGTTATGTTGTATTGTGACTTGCCTGTTTGATAGTTTTCTGTTAAGATGTGAGCTCTATGAGGACCAGGTCTGTCTTGCATTTGCTTGCATCTGCAGCCTCCCACACAGGGCCTGGCCCATACATAGTAGATGCTCAAAAAAAGTTAATGAATGATGAATAAAAGAATGGGATATATGGATGAGTGGATTTCTTTGTTCCTTCATTTGGGGTTCTATATTTCCCTGCTTAAAGCCCTCAGTTGTGGAATTACTAGAGATCCTTTTTATGCTGTGCCACCACATCCTTTGAGCACATCCCTTTCTCCAAGAAGGCAGCACAAGTTGAGGGGGAGAAGCAGAAGTTGGTTTGTGTTTCTGGCAATTTAGCTGATGAAAACAACTAATATGCTACATAAAATTTAAAAATCACATTTCTTGGAACATTGCTCATTCACACAAAAACTTATACATGAATATCAATAGCAGCATTATTCATAGTAGCCAAAAGTGGAAACAACCCAGTGTCTCTCCTTTGATGATAAACAAAATTTAGTTTGATGACAAACAAAATATATCAATACAATGGAATATTATTTGACATGTAAAAGGAATGAAGTACTGTTACAAGAATGGAGGAACCCTGAAAGCAATCTGTTAGTTGAGGAAAACAAGTCATAAAAGGTCACATATTTTATGATTTAATTTGTATAAAATATCCAAAATAGGCAAATCTATAAAGACAGAAAGTAGCGCTTGCCTAAGGCAGGGGAAGGTGAGGAATTACTGCTAATGGAAACAAGGTTTCTCTTTGAGGTGATAGAAATGCTCTAAAATTAGATTGTAGTGATGGTGCACAACTTTTTTAATATCCTCTTGGCTTTTCTGATGAATTCTACCAAAAGCTTAAAGATGAGTTAATACCAACCTTCCACAAACTCTTCCAAAAAATAGAAGAGAAGGGAACACTTTCCAACTAATTCCATGAGGTCAATATCACTCTGATACCAAAAGCAGACAAAGAATTCACACACATAAAAGAAAATTACAGACTAATATCCCTTGTGAACATAGAGCCAAAACTCTCAACAAAATAATGGAAAACTAAATCCAGCAACATGTAAAAAGGATTATATACAATAACTAATTTATCCCAGGAATGCAAGGTTGGTTCAGCTTCCAAAAGCAATCAATGTGATAAACCATATCAATAGCATAAAAGACAAAACCAGCATGATCATCTCAACAGATGCAGAAAAAGCATTTGACAAAATCCAATACCTTTTCATGATAAAAACACTCACTAAAATAGGGATAGAAGGAAAACTTCCTCAACCTGATGAGGGCAACTACCAAAAAACCCACAGCTAATACTATACTTAACGATGAAAGACTAAGTACATTTCCCCTAAGTTCAGGATCAAAACAAGAATGTCTGCCCTCACCACTTCTGTTTAGCACTGTATTAACGGTTCTAGTCAGGGCATTCAGGTAAGAAAAAGAAATAAAAGACACTCAGATTAGAAAGGAAGAAATAAAATTATTTATTCACAGATGATATGATCATGTATATTGAACATCCGAAAGAATCCACAACAAAAACAAGAACAACAACAACAAATCAGAACTAATAAATGAGTTCAGCAAGGTGCAAGATACACAAAAATCTACTGTATTTCTATATACCAGCAATGAATAATCTGAAAAATCAAATTAAGAATACAATCCGAGGGGGTCGGCCCTGTGGCCAAGTAGCTAAGTTCACACACTGTGCTTCGGCGGCCCAGGGTTTTGCCAGTTTGGATCCTAGGTGTGGACATGGCACTGCTCATCAAGCCATGCTGAGGTGGTGTCATACATACCACAACTAGAAGGACCCCCAACTAAAAAAAAATATACAACTATGCACCGGGGGGCTTCAGGGAGAAAAAGGAAAAATAAAATCTTTAAAAAAAAAGTATACAATCCCATTTACTATTGTATCAAAAAGAATAAAATATTTAGGAATAAATACAACAAAATAACTGCAAGACTTGTACACTGAAAACTATAAAACATTGTTGAAAAAAATTAAAGAAGACCTAAATAAATGGAAAAACATACATGTTCATGGATCAGAAGACTTAATCTTGTTAAGATGGCAACACTTCCCAAATTTATACAGATTCAATATGATCCTTATAAAAATCCCAGCTGCCTTTTTGCAGAAATTGACAGGCACATCATAAAATTCATGTAGAAAGGCAAGAAACCTAGAAAAGTTCAAGCAATCTTGAAAAAGAAGGACAAAGTTGGAGGACTCATACTTCTCAATTTCAAAACTTAACTACAGATGTACAGGTATCAAGATGGTGTGGTACTGGCGTAAAGATGGACATATAGATCAATGGAATGGAATTGAGAGTCTAGAAATAAACCGTTACATGTATGGTCAATTAATTTTTGGCAAGAGCCTAAGACAATTCAATGGAGGAAGAAGAGTCTTTTTAATAAATGGTGCTGGCATAACTGGATATCCAAGTGCGAAAGAATGAAGTTGAACGCCTACCTCACATCATATACAAAAATCAACTCAAAGTGGATCATAGACCTTGCTATAAGAACTAAAACTATAAAACTCAGAAGGAACCACAGGAATAAATCTTTGTGACCTTGGGTTATTACGACAGATCTTTAGATATGACACAAAAGCATGAGCAATTAAAGAAAATATAAACTGGATTTCATCAAAACTTAAAAACTTTTGTGCCTCAAAAACACTATCAATAAAGTGGAAAGGCAACCCACAAAACGGGAAAAAAATTTGCACAATGTATATCTGATAAATAACCCAATTAAAAAATATGCAAATGATTTGTATAGACATTTCTCCTAAGACAATACACAAATGGCCAGTGAGCATATGAACAGATGCTCAACATCATTAGTCGTTGAGGAAATAGAAATCAAAACCATAATGAAATATCATGTTATACCCACTAGGATGACTAAAATACAAAAGATAGATAACAAGTTTGGCAAGGATATAGAAAAATTGGAATCCTCATACACTGCTGGTGGAATGTAAAATGGGGCAGCCACTTTGGAAAACAGTCTGGCAGTTCCTCAAATGGTTAAATATAGAGTTAGCATACGACCCAGCAATTCCACTCCTAAGTATATACCAAAGAGAAATAAAAGCGTATGTTGACACAAAACTTACACAAGAATGGTCACAGTCGTATTATTTACAATAGCTAAAAAGTGGAAACAATTCCAGTGTCCATCAACTGAAGAATGAATAAATAAAATCTGGTCTACCCATACAAAGGAAGGCTATTTGGCAATAAAAAGGAATAAGTAGTGATACACGCTGCAGCATGAATGAACTTTGAAAATATTATAATAAATGAAAGAAGCCAGATACAAAAGACCATTTACTGTATGATTCCATTTGTAGGAAATGTCTGGAAGAGGCAAATCTACAGAGACCTAAGGAAACTTAGTGGTTGCCAGGGACTAGGGGGAGAGGGTAATAAGGTGTGACAGCCAATGGATACAAGGATTCTTTTGGGGGTGATGAAAATGTTCTGGAATTAGAGAATAGTGATGGTTGTACAGCCATGTAAATATACTAAAAACCGCTAAATTATACATTTTAGAAGGGCGAATTTTGTTATGTGCATTATATTTCAAGAAAGCTATTAGTTTTTTAAAAAACTATATTCCACTATAAAGAAAAGAAATAATGATGAACCAAGAAAATACTAAATATGTGGATAAATCCAAACAAACATTGTTTGTACAAAAAAAACCAGTGATAATAATGACTTCTAATCTGTGGTGTTAAGAAAGAGATAGAACATAAATATTGGACAAAAATAGCATCTAGGCTGAGAGAGAATAACTGCGGTTGATTAACTCTAAGGTCCTTGAATAGTTTGGGAGGAAGGCAAGAATTCTGATTACTCTTAGGCTCTGTTAAATGTGTCTGTGAAAATAGCAAGGGTAACCACCAAAAGGACAGACACAGAGCATAACACTGTAAAATTAGTAAAGGGAAAAAATGGGCATGACAATAGTAATACCTCTCCCAGAGTCCCTGAGGGGCCCGTACCTGGGGTTCATCCAAGTCTTCATTGGGCGCTCACTGCTGAAGTTTCCTGGGGCTGCGGAGGGTATGCTGATAACAAGAGAACCGATATTTTTGGTGCCCTTTACATGCATTACTTAACTGATTCAAACTTCTCAACCTTGTGTGTTAAGTACAAAACCATCCTCCGTTTACAGATATAGAAATGAGGCAAGGCCAGAATGCTTAGGTCACTTGCTCAAGGGCACACAGCCAGGAATTGGCTGAGCTGGGATTTGAACTTGGTTCAATGCCAGAATCTATGCTCTTTTCCATTGTATAGTGCAGGTTCCCTGCTGCTCTCACCCCATGGCTCTTGCCTCCAGAGGATGCATGTGATATTGTGATCTATAGGAAATATATATTTGGTCATTCAGATGACTAAAATATATTTCTCAGATATATTTGGTCTTCATCCACGGTTCCTGGCTCAAAGCTCCCGAAAACCTTGGAATTTCCTGAGAGATAAGAGCAATGGGAGCACTTTTTGTTGTAACGGTTGGTCTCTTGTCTGCAGATCCTGAAATCACTTGAAAGGCATAAAGACAAAATGAGTGTCTTGTTTTTTATAACAAATCCCTTTCCACCATAACTGGGTTTATGTTAATAAGGCGACTTTTGGAAAGTACCTAAGGATGGCGGCTTGTTGCCGGGGGGAACCAACGACGACTATAGGGTTAGAACTTTCAGTCCCACACTCTGATTTCCGGGGAGGGGAGAAGGGCTGGAGGTTGACTCAATCACAGATGGCCAATGAGTTAATCAATCATGCCTATGTAATGAAGTGTCCATAAAATCCCCAAAGGACAGATTTTGGAGAGCTTCCACGCTGGAAACCAGAATGCTTCCACATGCCACCGTGTCGGGGCCCCACAAGGGCAGAAGCTCCTTCGTTTGGGACCTCACCCTACTATCTCTTCATCAGGCTGTTGATTTGTATCCTTTAATATCCTTTGTGGTAAATTGATAATCTAGTGAGTAAATAGGTTTCCTGAGGTCTGTGAGCCACTCTAGCAAATTAAATGAACCCAAGGAAGGGGTGGTTGGAACCTCTAATCTGTAGCCAGTTGGTCAGAAGCACAGGTGATACCCTGGGTTTGGGATTGGCATCTGAAGTAGGGGCAGGGCGGTCTTGTAGGACAGAGCCCTCAAACTGGAATCTGACGATATCTCTGGGTAGATAGTGTCACAACTGAGTCAAATTGTAGGACTCCCAGCTGGTGGCCTGAGAACTGCTCAGTGGTGTGTGGAAATTCCCCCACCCCACACATATTGGAATTGGTCCCAGAACTTTTAATGCATTTAGCGTATTTCAGACGGTCGTAGGAGGCAGGCTCCCTGGACCTCTATAAACTGGGTCTCAGCTGACACAGCAGAGCGTAAGCCCAGTGAAGCGGCCGCCTCCCTGCCCCCGGTTTCTTCCTCTTGTGCCTGAGCGCAGCCTCAGTCCGTAGGACAGGCACCATCTCTGTAAGGTGATGTCATTTGTGGCTCAGAGGGTGGGCTATGGAGTCAGAGAGACCTGGATTCAAACCTTGATTTTGATATTCCTACAAGCTTTGGGTAACCCACTCAGTCTCTCTGAGTCAGCTTCTGCATCTGTTTGGGGATAACATTTGTTTCCCAGGATTACTGCTGGCAACCTGTTTACCCTGCTAACCCACATCAAGTTCTCAGTACAAGCCTGGCACATATCGAGTGCTCAGTCAATGTCAGGTATTATTATTACTAATTTTGCTCTATAGAGACTGGGCAAGTCTCGTAGAGAGGGGGATGGCTTAGGAAAGAGAGAGGACAGCATAAAGAAAGGGAAGAGGAGCTTTTTCTCTCTGCACTCTGATTATCCCGCAGCTGCTAAGGAAGAGAATCCAGGCAGCCTCTTTCTGGCTGCAGATTACTTATGGAAAATGGGCCTAAAATGGCTCCGGAGAGGCTTGGCTGTTAAAGGAAGTGCTGAAAGGCTTACTATATATATCCTAGTCCTCAGGCCCTCCATACCCCAGGGAATGCCAGTTTCCGTTCAGTGTTCAGATTTTATGAGTATTTAAAAAACTTTCCTCTGAATATATCTGTAGGACGGTATGCCAAAATGTCTTGTCCAGGGAACAAAGTTATTTATTAATAGATCCAAAGGATGGCTGCACCCTTTGCAAACATCATTTTAGCCTGTGTCTTAATGATCCACCCATTAAAAAAGAAAAATGGCGCTTCCTTTCTTAAGTTTCTTGTGGCTCTGAAAGGTTGATGCTTTCATTTCATTAACAGTGGCTTCCTAGGTCAAACCTTGGAAAAATCTCAAACAAAGGGCACTGATTCATCTATTTCTCATTGCCATAAACCATGGGATTCTGATACCGATTTCCAGTTCTCTGCTCACTGGCATTTCTGTTAGTTAGCTGAATGTCTATTACGTGCCAGGAAGTTTGCTAGGTTGTGAGCACACCAAGATGAGCCAGCCAGACAAAGCTCTGGTCCAGTGGGGGATACAGACCCTTATGTAGACTGTCACGATGCAGAGGTATCCATGAAATAATGGGAAAAGAGTGGGTGCTGTCTGATTAACTGGAAGAGGCATTTCCCTGAGAGGAGGCAGAAGGAGGTGTGGGATGGGACTAGATTGCAGGTTGGGTTCTCGGGAAGAAGATGCTGAGACAGGAGGAAGATGCTGAGTTGGAGTTTAGGGTGTGAGGTGTTTAGTAGGATCAACACCTGTAAAAGGAAGGGAACGAGAGAGGGAGGCAGGATTGGGCCAATGAAGAAATCAAACTGAAGTGCAGTCCAAACAGAGCCTCCAAGAACCTGGTGCGGGGCTCTGGAGAGAAGATTGCCTGGCACAGGGTCCCAAGTTGGGCTGACGCTGCTGAACCTGCCCCCTGCCCCCACCTCGCTCAGCCACTGGATGTGGAACTGACAGCCAAATGCTGCCTGCTGATGCAGTCCTTGTAACGGGGCAGCAAGACCTTCCTTGAAGGGGATCTGGGTCACCCCTCAGAGGGAGGCTTCCTGGAATAGGTAACATCTAAACCAGGATTTGGAAGACAAACTGCCAGCGAAAAAGTTGGGTTGGGTGTGGAGTGGGAACTGGTGGAGGGAAATAGCCCGTGTGAAAGCTTGGAGGAAACAGTCAGGTTTGGGAGGGACTGAAAGAGGCAGAGCTCAACTGAGGGGTGGGGGTGCAGCGAGCAGAGAAGAGATTGGAAAAGTAGGAAGGTGCCTTGTGGGCCACATTACTGAGTCTGGGCTTCATGCTAAGAGTTGTGAAGATGCACTTACAGATGAGTGGTAGAATGTCTGCTGTAGCTTCTATATGGGACGGTAGGTTGTGAGGTGAGGAATGGTGGGGCTCAGAGGGATGGAGGCCCTGTTGGCAGAGCGTGGGTCTCCAGAGGATGCCTCCTGAGAATGATGCCTCCCCTCCATGTGGAGCACGGACTGGCCGGGGGCTCCGTTTGAGGGAGGAGAGCCTTAGGATGGCCTGGCAGCTTCCACTTTTGCTCTCTTGGGTGAGGTCCACCTGCTCCACCTTTATCAACTCACGGCCAGTCTTACTTCATCTATATCCTCAGCAATTTCCCCTGCTCATATCACTTGGAAGCAAATCCCAGACATTATGTCCTTTAATCCATAGATATTTCAGAATGTATCCCTAAAAGATAAGAATATTTTTTAAAAAATACAACCACAGTGCTAATGTCACCTAAAGAAACTTCATGGTTTCTTGTGATCAAATAAACAGGCAGCGTTCAAACTTCCATTTGCCTCACAAATGTAATAAATGTTTATTTTGTACAGTTGGTTTAAATCAGGATCTAAGCAAGGTCCCCTCACTGTGACTGGCTGATACATTCTTTAAATCTCTTTTATTCTGGAGGTCCCTTTCCATCACTTCTCCCCTCCGCCCACCAACCACCCCCACTGCTACAATTCATATTTGGAGAAACTGGGTTGTTTGTTGTGTACCATTTCCTCTGAGTCTGGATTTTACTGATTGCATCCCCAAAGTGAGTATTTAACACATTTCTCTGTATTTTCTCTAAGTCACAGATTAATGAGAAAAGTTTTGAATTCCTATAGATGGAATTTCCAGTAGGGCTAGGCTGGCCTGGACTTTTAAGATCTCAAATTCCCAGGGACACTGTGGGATCTGCCCAGCATGCTGTTAGCAGATGGGAAAGAGATTCCACAGGGCAAGGGTGAAGGCAGAGACCCGGGAAAACTAAAGCTACAACATGCTTGTATCCTGTCCAACAAACTAATAACCAGAACAGCTATGAATTCCATAAACATTCTGATATTGATTTCCAACTCAGTTCCAGTTGATTTCTTGAACAGGTCTGTGAATCCTTTCCTCTAGTTCTACCCTATTCCTGCCCCCGCTAGCATGCTCTGGGCAGCCATTGAAACAGAGCCCTTGTTAGTAAATGCTGAAAAGTTTTGCATCTTTTATTGATCATAATTCATTTTATGCAGCAAATAGTATTGGTGTTGCTAAGGAGATTTGCTTCTCTCTGATACCCTTTGCATAAAGCTCCTGATTTCTGCTCATTGCAAGATAATGGCTCCCCCTCAACCTGTAGTCTATTTATGGGATGACTGTTGTTCTTGCTTTTCGTCAGAAAGTGTAATTGTTCTAGACCAGGTATGAGCTTAAAATGGATTCCTTCTTGTGGGGAACATGGCTATGCCTGGGTCCTGCTAGGCATCCTTCCCATCTGTAGCAGCTCAAGGCTGTTGCTGTGTCACCATTCATCTCTCAGCCAATGTGGGCTGGCTGAGTATAATCCTTATGCTGAAATATTTGAAGGACTGCCATGTGGTGAAGAATGTTTACACATTCTGGGCCACTAAGCCTGGGGGCCCAAGCATGGACTAACAGAGAAACAGATTTGGCTATACCCTAAGGAAGAGCTTTCTGATAACTACAGCATCCCATAAAGAGAAGGGGCTCTCTCCATCATAGGAGGTGCTCCCAGGTCAGTCTGGGGCCACCTGTCAGGAATGCCTGCAGAAGGCCTGCACTGGGTGGGGACTGGCCTGTAGGACATACAAGTATGGCCCTGCCCATCTCTAAGGCTCTTGGATTTTACCATGTTGGTCCATGGCTGAAGTCCCATTCCCAGAGGAGTTAACTGGTGCCTGGGCCAATCAGACCCATGACCTTGACCTCATTTATATCTTTCATGTCATTCTCAGATTTGGCCCTCCCTGTCCAAAAGTTTCATTTCCTGGACAGAGGCACAGCATGCTGGGAATTTAGTCTAAGAGAGCACAGTGAAGTAACGGCAATGCACATTAATAATCCAGCCCTTCTTGGCAGTTCACAAAGTGCTTTCATGAACACTAATTCAGTTTATATTCATTATAAACCCGGTGAAGTAGGCTGAGCAAGAATCATTATCCTCAAGTTACAAAGAAGGAAACTCAGATGGAGAGATGAATTGCCCAGTGTCACTCAGGTTGTAATGGGAAGAACCAGGCCCTCTACCTTCTGCAGCAAGTGAAAAGATGGTGTGGGGCATGGATGCTCCCTGAGCATCTGCTAGGGGCTGGCTGCTTTTGGAGGCAGTGAATACAGATGTGAATGGGCTTTTCCCCACCGAGAAATGTTGACAATCAAATAAAATGCTCATGCAATGAGAGGCATATATGTTCCCTTTGGCATCCTTGAATCTTAGAGCCAGAAAATCATCTTGTCCATTCCCTCTCACTCTCCAATATGAAATATACTAAGCTCAATTTTGTGAATGTCTGATTTATGTGGTTCACAGTTGTATATTCTCGAGAACTTATTTCACCATATTTTCCTCTCTTTTTCTAAGATTTATTAAGCATGGTTATGTGCCAAGCATTCTGCTAAACGGTTTAGTTATATTAATATTTAACATTAGTAGAATTTGTCATTGACGATTATAAATATGTCTTAATTTCTGTTAGAAGTTAATATTAATAATAAGAGCCTGAGTAAACAAATGGACAACAGCCAGACCATGTATAAAAATAGAACTCCTGCCCACAGTCTGAAGCAACCAGCCCTGGAAGCCAAACCACAAGCTCTGTAGCAATCAGCCCAAAACAGTCAGAACTTAATTGATAACTGACAGGTTCGCTGATTTTTGCCTCTGTCTCAAACTTAGGACCAATCAGAGAAAGCCAAATATGCCCCCCTAGCCAATCACATAGGATGCCCCTCTTCTAGTTGTCCCTCCTACAGCTTCCCCAGGCCAACAGCCTCCAATGGGGGCACACCTGAGACCTTCCATTTTCTCTACTCTAGAGCTTTCCCACTACACTGCCTGCCATTGAGTTTCTGCCAAACTCAACTGATGGTGCCTGACTCCCTTATTACAGCAAGCTCTGAATAAATATGGCCTCTGCTTGTTCCAGTTTGGCTGGTCTTCGTGTATTTCCACAATAGCTACCATGAGATATATACTAAGATCATTTCTATTTTATATAAAACTGAGGCATGAGGCCACACAGTCAATATATACCCACTCGGGTATTTAAATTCAGATTCTAAAGCCCATGCTCTGAACCCCTTTATCTCGTAACCTCCAGGACTTCTGCTCAGCCTGGCCCTGGCCCTCCACTTCCTCCTGGTCGTTGCATGGACTCGTCTGCCTCACTTTCTTCTTTAAGCCTCTGGCCTCCTGCTCTGCTCCTCACGTTCTTCCCCGCCAAGACCAGGTGGAGACTGTTGAGTCTCAGTGTACCCCAGTCTCTCCTCTTTGTTGATGCCCTTGCTGATTATGCCAATCATGGGGAAACAGGGTGCAATAATAATCGTGATGAACACTCATACGGCACTTACTATATAGAGCCAGTCATTGTTGCATGTGTTCTGAGTGTAACACAGTTAATCCTCACACTACCTCTATGTGGTAAAGGCACTAATATCCCCATTTTACAGATAAGGAAATGGAGGTACAGAGGAATTAAGTAACTTTTGTAACATCCCAATGCTAGTAGGCGGCAGAGCTGGGATTCAAACCCAGGTGGTCTGAATCCAGGGCTTAATCACACTTTATACTCTATGTTAGATATTAGAGGGAGCAAACACAGGGAAGTTACAAAGATGCCAGAATCTCACCAACTCTTACATCCAGTAGAAGTTGCCTCCTTCTTGCATAAAGCCCTCTGCCCCCAGAACAAATCCCATCTAGTCATCTTCATGGTTGAGGGCCTTCATCTTGGGAAGCCACTTCCTTGGGCCTCATCTCCACAAAAGAAACATCTCTTGAGGTATTTCCTCACCTAGCCAGCGCCCAGGAGGGAAGGAAACACTAGAGAGTTCTCAGTCACCCCCAGCCCCTCTGAGCTTCAACTGACCAGGAAGGCAAAGAGAGAGGTGTCTGTACTGAACTCCCCTGGCCAACAAGCAAGAGGGTGAGGGGGCCTGTGGGGGCAGCAGTCGGAGATAAGGTACTGCCCTAGTTGGTGGGATGGTCATCTCTCCATTGGTCATCACTGCATTTCATCTGGTTTTCCTGCCTAAGGTTTATTACAGGGGAGTTGCCGGGGAGGGGGGGGAGCAGGGAGGCAGGCTCTCTAGAGAGTTGTGGGACTCTGGGTAAGACTGGTTGGGTTGTAGTCTAGGGCACTGGCTTCTCCTTCCACCCCCGACCCTGAGAAGGAAGAAGCTCAGCTTTGGAGGCCTGTGGGCAGGTGGGGAAGGTGGCACTAAAGCAGAGAAGGAGGGAAGAATTGTAAAGGGTGTGTGGGATGGTGTGGGGCATGAATGGAAGAGATGAGGCTATAAGTGGGTTTGAGTGGCATCTTAGATGTCTTTGTGGCCATTTTAGCATAGGAAGGAGTTTGTCCTCTATCCACAGGCAATGGGATATCACTGGATATCTTAAAGTGAAGGAAGAATTTCACTCATTCATACATTCA
This sequence comes from Equus przewalskii, assembly GCF_037783145.1. Taxonomy (NCBI): domain Eukaryota; kingdom Metazoa; phylum Chordata; class Mammalia; order Perissodactyla; family Equidae; genus Equus; species Equus przewalskii. Next base: position 6,573,763 of record NC_091836.1, read on the forward strand.
TTCATTCAAGGAATATTGAGCCCCTGACCTGTGCTGGAGGCATACCTGGCCAGGTGTGCTGGAGAGGCAGCAGGGAGCAAGAATGGTCAGTTTTCTGCCCTCCTGGAGCTTAAAGTCTAGTGTAGGACAGCTTTTTTAAGAAAATTATTTTACTTGTTTTTCTTTTTTCTTTTTTTTTTTTTAGGAAAGATTAGCTCTGAGCTAACACCTGCCGCCAATCCTCCTCTTTTGTGCTGAGGAAGACTGGCCCTGAACTGACATCTGTGCCCATCTTCCTCTACTTTTTACGTGGGATGCCTGCCACAGCAGGCTTGCCAAGCGGTCCGTAGGTCTGCACCCGGGATCCAAACTGGCGAACCCAAACCCCAGGCCTACAAAGCAGAACATCCGAACTTAACCTCTGTGCCACTGGGCCAGCCTCAGGACAGCTTTTAAACAAATAAACCCACAAAGAAATGTAAAACTCCAACTGTGAAGGGGGCTGGGAAAGACGGGGAGTTTCAGGGATGCTTCTCCCAGGAAGTGATAACTATGGGAGATAAAGGGTAAGTAGGAAGCCACTAGGCAAGGCCAAGGGGAGGAGCCTTTTAAGGGAGGGAGAGGAAAGCATACTCAAACTGTTAAAATTTGGAAAACAATATTGAATTTATTTCTTCTTCAGGCAAGGGAGAACTAAAAGCATAAACACAGACTGTCTCCGAAGAAACAATGAAGCAGGATTGACAGAGGATTCGGGGGAAGTGTGGTGTTTAGATTAAATTTAAATAAAGCAGTATCTTGATTGCTTCAAAGTGAAGTGGGCTTTGAGAGACTGATCAACATCAGGTCTAGGCTAAGAAAATGACTTTGGAGTCCTGTTTCCTGGGAAAGGCAGAGTTAAGATAAATGTCGAATATCATATTTATTTGTTGGCAGTGAAACCCTACCTATGGCCCTCTAACAGTGAGCTTATAGGCATTGTGGGTACCTGATCAGATAAAAGATTGATGGGTGCTATGATCTAAATGTTTGTGTCCTCCCCAAATTCATGTGTTGAAATCTAATGCCCTATGTGATTCCATTGGATGGTGGGGCCCTAGAAGGTGGTATTAGAAATTGGTGGTATTAGGTGATGAGCGCAGTGCCCTCATGAGTGAGATTAGTGCCCTTAATAGCTTCTTTGCCCCTTCTACCTCGTGGAAACAAAAAGTGGGTCCTCACTAGACACTGAATCTACTAGCACCTTGCTCTTGGACTTCCCAGCTTCCAGAAATGTGAGAAATAAATTTCTGTTGTTTATAAGTCACCCAGGCATGGTAGTTTGTTATAACAGTCCACATGGACTAAAAAAGTAGGAGACCTAAACTGTGGACTTTTAATATCAGAAATCCATAGAGCTCAGACTCTTCAGGCAAGAGTAGAGTGTTCTATTCTCAAAGGCCATGGAGTACAAGTGAGCATGTTGTATTTAAGGAATAAAAGAAAGCAAGGATGGCTGGAGCTCAGGGGAAAAGGTTGTGTAGGGGAAAGCGAGACTGAAGAGGCAAACAGGACTCTGGGCCATGGGCACACTGCAGGTCATGTGGGGAATTTTAGAGCCATGTCTTTCAAATTTGCCTGACAGTAAAAACATCACTGGGTGCTTATTTAATAAACAGATTGCTAAGAATGTCTCCTGAAAATTCTACTTCAATAGACCTGTATTGGGCCTGGAAACCATTTTAAACGATTTCCCAGGTGATCTTTTATCTTCTGGAGAGTTTGGGAAACTCGGGAAGAGCCACTGATTTTATTTTTAAGTTGTTGGAGGGGGTGACAGAATCAGATCTGCAATTCAGAAAAAAATAAAAATTGATTTGGAAAAGGAACCAAAGAATCCATGGAAATTTGTTGAAAGACTATTGTGACAGTCCAGGTGACAGACTGTAGACATTTGCTCCAGAGTAGTAGTGATGGAGTCGGGGAGAAAACTTGGTGATAGATGGACATGAGACTGGCAGAAGAGGACTGTGTTGGAGATGACAGTTGAGTCTGATTTGTGCAGCTGCACAATTGGCGGGGGCATTGGCTAAGACAAGAAACCCTGCAAAAAGATAAAGGAGCATGAGGTCATTTTGAACAGGTTCAGTTTGAGATACCTTTGAAATATTTAAGTGAAGACATCAAGGAAGCAATTGAATGAATGCATATAGGGGTTATAGGAGATATGTGGGCTGGAGATACAAGTATGCTGGTCATTTGTTTCTAAGTAGGGATTAAACCTATAAGTATGCTTGAGATTTTTGAGGGAGAGAGCACATGGGGTAAGTATTGAAGAGGGCTTAGGCTGAAGCCTTGAGGTACTCCATTGGAAGAACTGAATGGGGAAGATGAGCCTTCAGCGGAGACAGAGAAGGAAAAATCAAAATGGTGGAAGGAAAACCAGAAGAGACTGGTGTTCTAAGAGCCAAGATTAGATCTGTGTTTTAGAAGGATCCCTGTGTCCATTACATGATGGATGCTTAGAGTCAGGAGATGAGTCAAGTGTGCTTCATATATATATACACATACTATATATAGTAGTATATACTATATATATATATATATACATAGTAAATAAGTGGCCTGAGTCTGTGTGAGCGCTTCTGGCTGACTGTTTTACTGATGTACGTGAGGCCTGCTGCCTGCAGTAATAAGAGACTCCCAGCAATCAAACTACTGTTTAGTGAATCCCTCAAAAGAATTCTTGATCTTGTGTTTCTCCTTCTTTTTTGCTTTCAAATGCAATTTTACTACACTGAACCCATTAAAAAAATGTTATAGCTAGGGAAAATTAGGACTAGAGAGTAACTCAGGCTCCTTTTGCTTTAAACCTTTTCTTCTTCACCCACGTAAAACAGCAGCAGTTATGCATTTACAGGTCTTCCCAGTTTTCAAACTACGTTTGAAATCTCCATGTGCTGAAGATGAAACAGTTAAACTGAAGAATCGGGACAAATCTGCATTTTATTGAAAGGGAACAATTTTTTTTTAGTTCCAGCTGCTGCGTTTAAGGAGAACATTTGATGCCCAGGGAGGAAACAGGCTCCTGAGAAATGGGGCAGCACCCAGAAGTTCAGAAACTTCTCCAGCTGTAGCTGCAGCAGACACCTTTGGTGGGGGTATTTGTGAGAATTTTAGGAGGCTGTTTTCAGAAGCATTATTCATTCATTCAATAAATATTTATGGAGCACCTATTTCGATGCAAGCATTGGGCAAGGCACTGGTATGATTAAAGGCACCTCCAACATTCCCTTTTTAATGCATGACTCCGTGCAGTTGGAAACAGGCACTGAAAGAGCCAGAGCAGGGGGCCAGCCCTGTGGCTGAGTGGTTAAGTTCGAGTGCTCCACTGCAGGTAGCCCAGTGTTTCGTCGGTTCAAATCCTGGGCGTGGACATGGCACCGCTCATTGAGCCACGCTGAGGTGGTGTCCCACATGCCACAACTAGAAGGAACCACAACTGAAATATACAACTATGTAGTGGGGGGCTGTGGGGAGAAAAAGGAAAAAGTAAAATCTTTAAAAAAAAAAAAAAGAGCCAGAGCAATTAAAGTTTGTGCAGCTGAAAGAAGCACCATCAGAGCTAAGCCAGCAAATCTTTGAGCGATCCTAAGACTTAAAAGTTTGTCTGGAGCAGATCCACCGGGACTCGAGGAGGTCCTCTGTGCTCTGGACTGATATGGACCAGTGGGATCTGGACTGGTGAGGGTGACCCAGAAACAGGACAATGGAAGGAGAGCATGCAGACTTGGATGTGCACGACCCTAGCCACTTGCCTCACCAATCGTTGTGAGTCATAGGGAAGGCTTGTCCCCAAGGCTTAGTATTCAGCATGTTGCTTGTATACTGTGTGCTAATGGTTGTGTATTCCAATACTGATGGGTGATGTTGACCCTGCTAAGAACCATGCAAACACTATCACTTTTAATGCTCACAGCAGCCCTATGAAGTGGTTACTATTATTATTCCCTTTTTAGAGAACAGGAAACTGCGGTAAGTCTCTTGCCTAAGGAGATGTGATAGTTGAGCTGATACTCGGCCCAGACCTCCCTGACTACCAGCCCGTGCTTTGATCCGCCATGTGATTGTCAACTCAGATTTAATAAACCAGGCCACACTGACTCCATAATGTGTGTTCATTTCTGCCCCACTAATCATTTTGCAGTTCTGATGATATCCTGAGTTAAAAGAGCCCTTTCAAGCATTATGCCGGAAAAGTTTCTGATAGGATGGACCAACAGCTGGAGTCACCATTCCAGGGCCAAGATGGGGGTGGACAAGGTGAACGGTGCCCCTTTTGGAACAATCCTGAACCACGTGTGTTTCATCACTTTCAGATATATTCCGGCCTCCCAAGACTTTACGAGGTTGGTGTTAGCGTCACTCGAGCAACAGCCATGCACACGGAGGCTCAGAAAATAAATTCCACAGCTGGAAAATGGTGAGCTGGGACGCAAACCGCTGTGGCTGCCTCCAGGGCTGCTCCCTCTGCATGTAGTGAATAACAGATGGCTGTCATTTACCTGTGTTCCATTTGGAGACAGTCCCGAACATGCCAATGTGCAGCCAGCCAGGTGGGCTTTCTTTTTATTTGTTTCCTTTAAATCATGGAGATGAATATCTGGTAGTTCCTCCTGAATGTGAGTATGAGTGAAGCTTTGGGAGAGCTGGGTTGGGGTTAAGGCACAGCTGGTTTGTGTTCACTGGGCCTGAGCGCTCGTGCTGGAGCTGGTTATAGAATCTCGGGAAGGAGATGTACCAAGCGTGGGTGGGAAAGCCTATGATTCATGGTGTCTTAGTCTTCACTGTCTAAAAATATACATCTTGGGGTGGCCGGTCCTTCATCTGGGTGTTTTTCCTGCAGTGGGATTTTTCCTGGGCTCTGTGCATTGTTTGGGGCCTGTCCTGAGGCCCACGGGCCTCTCTTGACAGATTCGTTTATTCAGTTACTTGGTTTCTTACCACATATTCACTGAACACTTACTTCAGGCAGTACAGGTGGACGCTGGATGCTGTCTGCCTGGGCCAGAGTCCTGGCTTAACTACTTACTAACCATGTGAATGTGGTTAAATGCCTTAAACTCGTTTCCACACCTATAAAGTTGAGATAACAGTAGACCCTACTTTGTGAACTGGTTTGAGGATTAAATGAGTTACTATTGAAGGGTGCAGAGCTCTGCCTGCTGGTGCCACTGTTTGAGTGCCCGCCATGTCTATTGCTCATGACAGGCTCTGAGTAACACAGAGAAGCACAGCGCAATGTGCCTGTGCTCACAGTCCCACAGAGCTACCAGGAAGTAAACACTATAACGCAAGGTCAAAGCAATGCATATCCCAAGACAGGGACCACAGAGCATCATGGGGGCATACTGGATTTGATGAACTATTTCTTTTTCCAAGATCTTTTTGTTCTTCTATTTTTGTTGTTGTTTTTTGTTTTTTGAGGAAGATTAGCCCTGAGCTAACTACTGCCCGTCCTCCTCTTTTTGCTGAGGAAGCCTGGCCCTGAGCTAACACCGTGCCCATCTTCCTCTACTTTATATGTGGGACGCCTGCCACAACATGGCGTGCCAAGTGGTGCCATGTCTGCACCCAGGATCCGAACCAGCGAACCCCGGGCCGCTGAGAAGCGGAACGTGCGAACTTAAGCACTGCGCCACCGGGCCAGCCCCAGATTTTTTTTTTCTTAAATGTCTGTTATTTCCTTACCGTTTCCGTGATGTCATTTTTTGAAGTACAGTATTCTAGAAGTTTAGAAAAAGCCACTGGTCTCCTAGTCCAAGTTCTTTATTTTATAGCGAAGGTAACTGAGGCTCAGAGAGGTCGAGTGAATTTGCCAGAGTCACAGAGCTTTTTATGGTAGAACTGAGTCCTAGACCACTGCCCTTTTCCACTATTCCAAATAGCTTTTTAATGTGTTGAATCTCTAATGCGGAGGGCCTCAGGGTTCACCTTAATAGCCATCTGTCAGCTAGGATGTGATGTTGGAGGAGACAGATAATTAAAAACTGCAGAACGTCCACAATCCTCATTTGGATTCAGAGGTCTACCCAGCACCCCAGAGGAAGCCTTTTTCAAGACTTCCAAGGACAGAAAGGACACTGGAGGGGAAGGGGCCATGCATAAGCATGCTAGCCTGAAGACATGTAGAACCACGTCTACTGGCTACAAAGGCCGGGCACCCATGAGTTTTAATAACTCATTTGGTTATTAGTGCTTGCTATGGCCCAGGTACTTTGCTAGACACTAGAAATGCCAAAGTAAACGAGATAGTCATAGACCCCGCTTTCATAGAGCAGTGGTGCTCAACATGGGGCAATTTTGCTCCCCAGGAACATTTGGCACCGTCTGGAGACATTTTTGATTGTCGTGACTTGGGAGGGGGTTGCTATAGTGATGTTGCTCAATATCCTACAATGCATAGGAGAGTCCCTACAACAAAGAATTATCCAACCCAAAATGTTAACAGTGCAGAGGTTGAGAAACCCTATCCTTGAGCATCAGGTCTATGATAATTAAACAAGTAGGAAAAATAAAGTATGATTAGTGTTATGGTAGAGGAAGTTCACGATGCTGTAAGACACTCTAATATGACAACTTACCCCAGAGATCAAGTCTCTGTGAATAGGCGATGTTTAAACTAAATCCTCAAGGATGAGTGGGAGGTTGCAACACCACGGAGTGGGGGCTGGAGACCCAGGAAACAGGGAGGTAGAAACACCTGGAGAGGAAACAGAACTCTCTCAAGGAATTGAGAGAGATTTCATATGGCTGGAGGAGTCTGAAAGTGGGAATCACAAAAGATGAGTCATGGAGGTTTTTGTAAGACGTCCCTTAGTATGCGGTAGGTGTGTACCAGGTGTCTACCATGCTGGAGAGTCCTACCCAAACCAGCTAATACCTCCGCCCTTGAAGAGCTTCTAGTCTAGAGAAGTGAAGGATTTGGGCTTTTATCCCAAAGGCGATGGGAAGCTGTGGAAAAGTTATTATCTAGATGATGACAGAGCAAGGTCAGCATTTTGGAAGGCATGCAGAGGATGGGCTTGAGGGCAGCAAAAGTGGAGGCAGGAGGACCGGTTGGAGGTTGTTACCATAATCCAGATAAAAACAAAGAGAGAGACGTGTTGGTGGAGGAAGGAGATTCCAGCCATGGGGTATATGTATGTGCATGTGCCTAATAAATGGTTTTAAATTACATTAAAATACAGAATATAACTGTTTCCTGACTCTATGGCCACCCTCAATTTAGAGAGCAGATGGTTGGTCAGATTTGTTGATGAGTACTGACCACGTTTACCTCCCTTCATTCTTCTGTTTTCCTTCCCCAGCTGTTTGCATGGGCTGGGAAAGTGACTTGAGCCTCCTGACCTTGGCTGACGTTCTAAAGAACCTGAAGTTCATGTTCCCTTTCCCCGTCTCCTGCACCCCCCGCCATTCTGGGGAAAAGAAGAGACGGCTGTGTGCTGCAGTGTTCCTGATCACTGCGTGCTTTCCCCTGAAGGTCAGGCCCTTTCTCCACCCCCAGGCATTCTTTTTTCCCTGATGCAACACAGCCTTGCTCATTCCAAGGGCTCTGTCCTGCTTTCAGATGCCAGGCGCACAGAGGTTTAGAGAATCTGATCATTCACTAATGCGCCCTTGTTTTATGGTCCCTTTTCTTCTGTAGTAATGGCAGGTGTGACTATTGAAAATCAGTCCTATAAAACTTTCCTAATGCTGCTGTAAAAAATTACCACGAGCTTAGTGACTTAAAACATCACACATTTATTCTCTTACAGTTCTAGAGGTCAGAGGTCTAAAACCAAGGGCTTGACAGGGCTGCATTCCTTCTGGAGGCTCTAGGGAAGCACCCATTTTCTTGCCTTTTCCAGCTTCTCGAGGTTGCTTGCATTCTTTGGCTCGTGGTCTCTACTTCCCTTGTCATATTTCTTTGTTTTCCTCTGCCTCCATTGTCACATCATCTTCTCTGACTCTGATCCTCCTACCTTCCTCATAAGGATCCTGTGATTATATGTGGCCACCAGGATACTCTATGACAATCTGCCCATCTCAAGAGCCTTAACTTAATCACATCCACATTGTGCCTTTTGCCAAGGTAACATACTCATAAATTCCAAGGATTAGGACATGAATATCTTTGGGGAGCCATTATTCAGCCTACCACATGTCACACACAGCTGTTGCATCCTCGTCCACTGCTCTGAGGACTCCCTCCTCCCTTGATGGTGGGTGAGCCCTGCTGCTTCTTCTGGAAAGGCCGATCTCACCTCCACTATCACTCCGTACATGGGCTCTCTGGGTATGGCTCTTTCAGTTCCTACCAAAATGCTCGACTGTTTTCAAAAGTATGTTCTGAGTCAGGGTGACTAAATTAGGGGCTTCCAGACTCAGATCCACAATTGTCCCCAGGACTCTATCTGAGCTGGGGTGCAGACTCACACTTCCATTCGCCTATTCCAGAATTATGGAAGTGGCTGAAATCGGATGTTTCAATACATAGAGAAACAAGAAACAACAACAAAACCTCTGACTTAAAATGATCAGTTCTGCTTCTTTTAAGATGCCATTGTTGCCATGGTGACCAGAGGCTAACAAAAGGGATTCTCTCACCTCTTTCCCATTTCCCACCCCCCTGTACATTTCCTTAGCACATCTCCATTGCATTCATTAACGGCTATCTCAGGGGCACTCCCCTACCTAAAAAAATCCTCTGTCTGCTCTCTCTGAGTGGACGTCTCTATGGCCAGCAAATCCAGCCCCCAGGATTGATAACACACAAGCTGGCACATCTTGACCTACCTCTTTCAGGCAAATGGAAAAGAAGGAATCTGCTGATGTGCTCATGAATAAATAATAAGCATCCTGCTGCTGAGTCCCTGCGTGCTGTGAGTGTCAATGCCTGCCACAGGGAGGGATGGAGGGAAGACGGTGCTGATCAGAGAGAACAGGAGCCACCGAATCCACTTGTTAGAGCTTCTCTTCTGCACTCTTTTCCAAGATGATTTTTCCCATGATTGCATACCCCAGTACCTGCCCCCCTACCATGGTCTGAGGCCCAATCAAGACCCAGGAGGCTGGACTGGAGGCAGTGAAGTGTAAGATAAGATCTAGCAGGGAAAATGGGATTTTGGCATCAGCTGTGTGACCTCAGGCAGGGCAATCTCCCAAACCATTTTCCCCATCTGTAAACTGGGATCAAGACCTCTGTCCTGCCTGTTCTGTGGGATCCTCGTGAGCATCAGCTCAGATCTCTGTCATGAAGGTGCTTTCTGAACTCGATATGGGGCTGTCAACATGATGATGATGATGGTGACAATGTCATAAAATTGGAATCATACAGTATATACCTTTTTAGACTGGTTTCGGTCAGTTACCACTTAAGTTTCCTCCATGTCTTTTCATGGCTTGATAACTCATTTCTTTTTATGGTTGAATTATATTTCATTGTCTGGATGGACCACACTTTGTTTACCCTTTCAGCTAGTGAAGGACGTCTTGGTTGCTTCCAAGTTTAAAGCTGCTATAAATATTCATGTGCAGGTTTTGTGTGGACATGTTTTCAACTCTTTTGGGTAAATATCTAGGGGCATGATGATTGCTGGATCATATGGTAAGCTTATGTTTAGCTTTGTAAGAAACTGCCAAATTGTCTTCCAAAGTGGCTGTACCATTCTGCATTCCTACCAGCAATGAATGAGAGTTTCTGTTGGGCCACATCCTTGCAAGCATCTGCTGTTATGAGTGTTTTGGATTTAAGCCATTTTAATGGGTCTGTAGTGGTATCTTGTTGTTTTAATTTGCAATTCCCTAATGACATATGATGTTGAGCATTTTTTCATATGTTTATTTGCCATCTGTATGTCTTCTTTGGTGAAATGCCTGTTTAGGTTTTTTGGCTGTTTTAAAATTAGATTGTTTGCTTATTGTTGAGTTTTAGGAGTTCTCTGTGTGTTTTGCGTAGCAGTCCTTTATCAGCTACGCGTTTTGCAGACTTTTTCTCCCAGTCTGTGCTTGTCTTCTTATTCTCTTAACAGTGTTTTTTACAGAGCAGAAGTTTTTCATTTTAACAAAGTCCAACTTATCAGCTTTTTCTTTCATGGATTGTACTTTTAGTGTTACATCTAAAAGCCGTTGCCAAACCCAAGATCACCTAGATTTTCTCCTGTTATCATCTAGAAGTTTTATAGTTTTCATTTTACATTTAAGTCTATGACCCATCCATTTGTGAAAGATGTAAAATCTATGTCTAGACATTTTTTGGCATGTGGATATCCAGTTGTTCCAGCACCATTTGTTCAAGAAACTATCTTTTCTCCATTGAATTGCCTTTGCTCCCTTGTCAGCAATACCACACTGTCTTCATTACTGCAGCTTTAGAGTAAATCTTCAAATCGATTAGTGTCAGACCACCACCTTTGTTCTTCTTCAGTATCGTGTTGTCTATTCTCAGTCTTTTCCCTTTCTATACAAACTTTAGAATCAGTTTGTTGCTATACACAAATAAGTTTCTGGGATTTTGACTGAGATTGCATTAAATCTATAGATCAATTTGGGAAAACCCGACATTTTAACATTATTGAGTCTTTCTATCCATACACACGGAATATCTCTCCATTTATTTAGTTTTTCTCTGATTTCTATTATCAGTGCTTTGTAGTTTTCCTCAGATAGACCTTATAGAATTTTTTTCAGATTTATAACTAAGTATTTCAATCTTTTTGATGCTAATGTAAAGGGTATTGTGTTTTTAATTTTGAATTCCATTTGTTCACTTCTGGTATGTAGGGAGGCAATTGACTTTGTATCCTGCAAGAATGTTATTATCATTTACTAGTTTCAGGAGTTTTTTGTTGATTCTTTGGGATTTTCTACGTAGACAATCACGTTATCTGCAAACAAAGACAGTTTTATTTCTTCTTTTCCAACCTGTATATCTTTTCCTTTTCCTGCTTTATTATATTACCCAGGTCTCCTAGTACAATGTTAAAGGGAGTGGTGAGTGGGGACATCTTCCCTTGTTCCTGATCATAGGGGGAAAGCATCTGGTTTCTCACCACTAAGTATGATGTTAGCTATAGGTTTTTGGTAGATATTCTTTATCAAATTGAGGAGGTTCCCCACTATACCTAGTTTTCTGAGACTTTTTATCATAAACGGGTGTTGGATTTTGTCAAATGCTTTTTCTGCATCTATTAATAGGATCATATGATATTTCTTCTTTAGCTTGTTGATATGATGCATTATATTAATTGATTTTCAAATGTTGAACCAGCTTTGCATACTACCTGGTTGTGGCATATAATTCTTTTTGTACATTGTTGGACCTGATTTGCTAATATTTTGTTCAAGTGCATCTATGTTCATTTTTTTTAAAAGCTCCTTAGGTGAGCTTCCTAGGTTTGGTTGAGAGCTATTGACATAGGGAAATAGCCGTGTGTTCTGAGAGATATGTCTGGGGATATTCATTTCAGTATTGTTTATAATAGTAAAATATTGGAAAACACATAAATGTCTATTAATAGAGAACTATCTAAATCAACTATGGTACATTCATACTATGAATACCAGCAGTTAAAATGAATTGGGTAGATTTATATATACTAACTTGTTAAGATGTCTGGAAGATATTTTTAAGTGAAAAAAAGGCATGTTGTAAACAATTGATAGTATAATCCTATTTTTATTTACCTTCTCAAAATGGTGTATTTCTCCATGTTCATAGGTATATAAGGGCATCGAGAAAGGCTTGGAAGGATGCACACCAAACTGATTACTCTGGGAAGGTAGTGAGATTGAATTGGGGTTGAGGAGGACTTTCTCATTATCTTTATTGCTTGGAATTTTTATAGTAAAAATGTGTTAGTATAGTACCTGTGCACTAAAATAGATTCTAAAATTAAAATGGCACATACTAAGACCCAGGCTCTGTGAAATTTATGGACATTCTAAAAGGAATAATACATGGCCCCTGTTCTAAAGGGCTTATAAACTGATGGAAGAGATATACCTGTAAAAACGAGAAAAATAAAATATTATACATAATCATGGTGGAAATCTGTATGGGTCACAGTGGGAGTTTAAAGGAGGAAAGAATCAATTCTACCTTTGGGCAGATGGTGGGGATAAGGAAAGGCATCATAGAGGTAGCAATCCTTGAGCTGAGTCTTAAAAGATGAGTAGTGTTAAATTAATTACACCAGGAGGCCATTAGACTGGGGCAAATCGAATACCCTGGTGGCCTATATAAGCAAACCAAAATCTAAGTCTATAAATGCCTTAAGGTTATGAAATCGAAACCAAAGACAACCAATCACAAACAGCCAACTAGGCTTTACACTAAGGCCAATCAATAATTTCCTTACTTTGCTTCTGTCTTTTCTCTATAAAAGTCTCTCCCCAGCTCCTGTTCCTGGAGGGCTCCTGACCACTTCTGGTTTGGCACTGCCCAATTCAAATCAATAAATGCTTAAACTCATAAAAATTTTAATATGCCTCAGTTTACCTTTTAACAGTAGATAGTTGCCAGGGGTGTAGGGGTGGAGTGAAGTGGTGAGCACTGGGAGGAAGGCTGCACGGGAATTCCAGGCAGAGGGAATCTTATGAGCAAAGTCAAGGATACATGTTTGGTGTGTACAGCCAACGTTGAAAAAAGGTGAGACAGAGGACAAGACTGAAGAGGTAAGTCCAGAGTTTGGGGCATGGAGAGTAGCCTTCGTGTTTGGAGTATTACCACAAGAGGGGATGTCACACACCACATGCAGTGGTGGGTTTGCATATCCTTCAGGTGAACATGCAGAGAGATCCTCAGGAGATAGTGGGTTGCTGTAACTGTTGAGTCAACTAGACTTGTGTTCTAAATCCAACTCCACCACTTCGTAGCGGTGTAATAGTTCTCCGGTTACACCTGGCCCTCAGTGTCCTCATTTCTGAAATGGAAATAGGTATATCTCCCTTGTAGGGCCCTTGTGTCTAGCATATGATATACAATACATGAAGCGCCCAGCCTGATACAGCAGATCAGCAATGAGAGTGCCCTGGCTTCCCTCCCCCACACCTCCTCCCGTTTCCCGCAGGCAAGGCACTCCCTTCACATGCACCCTCCTCCCTCTCCCTCCACACCCTCGGTTCAAGATCAAGAGGCCAGAGGAAAGCTGCTGCCCCCCAGGAGGAAGTGGAAAGCCAGTGTGGGAAAGGGCCCCTGGAGAGGCAAGGGATTCTTCAATCCGGGGATGAGAAGCTGGTGGCAGAGGAGGTCTGGGCCAGCTTCCTGACCCCTACCCCACTCCCCATGGGAGCTCCGGTTTCTCCTCTCTGGTTGTTTCTGGGAACTGTGCCTATAAATATTTCTCTCTGGATTCATTGGTGCTTTCAAAACCTCTGAATTAAAACGTTCTAAACTACCGTGGACTAAGAACCCAGCTGGCCCCTTGTTTAAAGGTCACTTTAAAATCTTTACAAGCAAAGAAATTCAGCTTTCCTCTGAATACCGTGTCCCTAATAATAACACTCCTGGGCACTTGTCTCCACGTTGTACCTTTCAGAATGCCTTCATTGACCCCATCTCGTTTGATTCTCACAAAACTCCACAAAGTAGCGGGGGCAGGTATTACCAGTCCTAGTTTACAGAGGAAGAAACCAAAGATCAGAGAGTTTGTGTCTTACAAAGCTTGTCAGTGGCAGAAATGAGATCATTTAGAGCTCTTTCCCTCCGTGGAGGACAGGACCTGGGCCTACACAGCCATGTAGCAGTGATGGACAAACACCCTCTGGGGAGCTCAGTGAAAAGGGACCCCAAGCTTGGGAGGCAGACAGATCAGGGAGGTCCGTAATCTGTGTGACCATAGACAAGATGCTGTCTAGGGCTCAGTTTATTCTTTATAAAATGGGACCAATGCCTTGTGCCTAGATCATGGAATTTTGTAAAAAAAAAAAACCAAACACTGGACAAAATGATGCCAATGAGAGCACTCTCAAAATATGGCATGCCAGCTGTATCAAGAGATGAGGATGCTATGGGTTGTTGTCAATGCCATTATGCCATTATTGTTAGTGACAGCTGCTTTCCGGGCTCGTGGGAGGACTGAATATACACAGAAAACCTGGTTCAGTCCCTGGCACGTAGTAGGTACTCAGTAAGTGGCAGTTATTTTCATTATGTGCTGTGGCTTGTTAACTTCCCACTTGGCCTCTAGTTTGTTTGTTTTGAGGAAGATTAGCCCTGAGCTAACTGCTACCAATCCTCCTCTTTTTGCTGAGGAAGACTGGCCCTGAGCTAACATCTGTGCCCATCTTCCTCTACTTTATATGTGGGATGCCTACCACAGCATGGCTTTTGCCAAGCGGTGCCATGTCCGCACCCAGGATCTGAACCGGCAAACCCCAGGCCGCTGAGAAGTGGAACACGCACAGTTAACCACTGCACCACTGGGCTGGCCCCTTGGCCTCTAGTTTTCTGTCCCTTGGGGCCAATTGGGGATCCCTATCATCAGCTGGAGACATCCTGGTCTGGGTCTCACAGTGGAGGTCTGCAGAAAAAATGGCAATTCAACAGGCTGGTGGAGCAGTGATCCACACCCCTGACCCTACAGAGAGATCAGCTGACCTGAGTTTAGATCAACTGGGCTCAATGCGAGTTCTCTTAGCCTCAAAGTCATATGAGAAATAACAATGCCACTTGGTTACTTGGAATTTGGGGAAAATCTCTGTCCTCAGTGCTTTGTCTTCCTCCCTGCCTGTAGGACATAGTGTGGCTCCTTGGCCTCTGTGACTTGGTGAACAGGGACAGGGGAAGTGTCTGAAACACAAATCCATCTCTCTGGCATGAATGGCTTTTCTATTTGGGGAGGCTTTGAAATTCCAGGCTTAAATGAGGCTCCCGGAACTCTCTGGAATGTTCCCTACTCATGCCCCAATTAGCAGGGACAATAAAGAGTTGTTTCTGTTTGCTCCTCCTCCTAGCCTAGCTGGAGGCATCCATAAACAAGCACTGCTGAAGTGATTTTGCTGGTGGTAATGGGCCTCTTCTCTTGACATTGGTTTTAAAGGACTGAAGTACATTCATTCAAAGCATATTTATTGGGTCCTACTTTGAGCTAGATTCTGGGTAATGGTGATACATCAATAAAAGCTGGCTTCTGGTAATACATCAATAAAAATAGGGTCCCTGACCTTAAAGAATTCATAGTTTATTACAGAATGCCAATAATTAGCCAGGAAAGTATAGTTCAGTGGGATAGATGCTCTAGAAACACAGGAAAGAGGTGCTTTACTCAACTTTGGGGTGTGTGTCAGGAAAGGCTTGGGTGAAGAGTGAGAAAACAGGAAGCTAAAGATAAGATCCAATGGAACATTTAAAGGGCAAGCAGAGCTAAGAGGAGCCACAGAGGAAACTGAGCAGTAGCAGTAAAACCAGGAGAAACTGGAACAAAAAAGCAAGGAAGGAGAGAAAATCAAAGGGCAAAGTGCTCAATAGGGAGCTACAAAAACAAAGTGCCTGCTAGACTTAGCTGTCGGGTCAATGGAGATACTTGAGAGCAATTTCCCCGGGGTGGTGAGAGGCAGACCCAGATCTCAGGGGTTATAGATGGGGTGAGATGTAAGCATCAGTCACTCTTTCAAGGAACCTGTCTGGAAATGTGGCAAAATCTTGAATCTGGGTGAATATGGTACATGGGTGTACATTGTACTATTCTGTCTTTGTTTGAACAATTTTATACCACTAATTGTATTGTATTGGCTGAAGGAAAGGAGAGCGATAGAACAGTGGCTAAGGTGACGATAAGACTGGGCAGAGGGTTGCTTTGCTTGTTTGTTTTAATGAGAGAGGCTTGAATATATTTAAATCCTGGTCAGAAGATGTGGATAGAAGGAGAAAGGAATAGAATGATGATTAAGGGAGGAGAAAGGAGGACATGGAATTGCAAACACAAAAGGAAGGATTTGTCTTAATGAGCAGAAGAGACGCATCTTTTGAGAATGGAGGAAAGAGAAGTTACGTGCATGTACAGACA